>NW_025110818.1:535000-1135000 GCF_015476425.1 Leptopilina heterotoma
CACTCGGTCATCTTTTGAAGAAATCGATCACTCCAAGTCTTCGACTCGGAGCAATCGATATCTTCATGTTTTATAACAATACTTTTATAAATTGTTTAATTTAAAAAAGGTTTGAATTTGAAATTTTTGAATGTCTTAATTCCTGTGGAAAATCTTGTTCCAAAAATAAGATTAAAAATAGAAATTGTGCAAATATTTTTCTTCTTTTTCTAAAACAAAATAATAATTTTGTTAAAAAAATTGTGATTCATAAACAAAAAAAATTCAAAATAAATAAATTTTCTATTTCTGAATCACAGTTGTTTAACAATTTTCTAATTTTGTTTAGAAGTAAAGAAAAAAAATCTGCATAATTTCATTTTGACTAAACAAAATATTTAACAAAATTTTTGTCTTTTAATAAAAAGAAGTGAAAAGAATTCTGATTCAATAATTATTTTCTACAATTTTTGAATAAAATTCTTCTTTAAATCAATTATTTTTAATAGTTTTAGAAAAAGTTCTTCTTTGAGAATTTTTAAATCCATTTGTTTACAATTCAATTTTACGTGAAATTGCGATTATTCGGAAATTCTTCAATTAAATATACATTAGAAAATGAAAAATTGAAATAATTTTAAAAAATTTCTATTGAGCTTTTTTGAAAAAAATTAGTCCCATACAATTTTTAATTAAAAGTATATGAAAAATTTCAATTTTCAAAAATTTTAATTTGAAACCTTTACAAAATTCAATTATTTCTAAAAACTGAAATTATTAGTAACTTCTCAAACATTCAATTATTATCTATAACTATTTACTTGAAATTAATTTTTATTCGAAAATTCTACGCTAGAATTCAATTATTTAAATACAAAGTAAATCATTATTGAATTAATTGAATTTTTCTTAAAATTAAATTCTTATAAAATAATTTTATCAACAAATTTTTAAATAATTCAATTATTTCGACGAATTTTAATAAAATTTTTATGAAAAATTACATTTTTCGAGGATTTTAATCAAAATTGTATTAAAAATAATTAAAATTCTGCGAAGAGTTTTATTTATTTTTTTTTTAAATAATTGAATTATTGCGAAAAATTTTATAAAAAAAAGATTCAAACAATTGATTTTTTTCGAAAAAATTTAATGCAAATTCTATTTTTAATAATTCTTGTGAAATTTTCATTATTTTAGAAAATAATTGAATATTTGTGTAGAACTTTGTCAAAATTGTTTTTTATAGAATTGAATTCTTTTGGAAAATTTTATTAAAATAGTAGAATATTGAAAAACATTGAATTAACAAAATTTTTTAAAAATAATTTAAATGTTACAGTGAATTTTATTAAAATTCCTGACAATAATTGAATTTTGACATTAATTTTATTATAATTAGAGAAAATAATTGAATTTTGCTATTTATTTATAAAAATAATTGAAAAATGTTTACAATTTTATTTAAATTTTTGAAAATAATTGAATTTTTTATGACTTTTGAAAATAATTGAATTCTTGTAATGAATACTATTATTTATGCAAATAATTGAATTTTGCAATGAATTTTATTAAAATTCCTGAAAATAATTGTAATTGAATTTTGCTAATCATTTATAAAGATAATTGAAATGTTGACCATTTTTTTTAGATTTTTTAAAAATAATTGAATTTTTGCGAATAATAAATTATATTAATTTCGAAAATAATTGAATTCTTGTAATGAATATTGTTATTTATGAAAATAATTAAATTTTATAAAAATTCGTGAATATAATTGAATTTCGGCGAAGAATTTTGCTATTTATAAAAATAATTAAAATGTTGACCAGAATTTTTTTTTTTAAATAATTGAATTTCTGGAAAGAATTTTAATATTTATTAATGATAGTCGAATTCTTTCAAAGAATTGTGTTAAAATTTTTTGAATTAAACTAATTTTAATAAAATTGGAGTTAAATTTTACTAAAAAAATTAATAAAATTTATTTACTACTTTTCCTATATAATTATAAAATATAAAATACAAAATCGAAATTTGAAAATAGAATATAAAAAAGAATATTTAATTTACTATTCGAATTCATTTGAAATTATGAAAATGAAAAGAATCCAGTAGTTTAAAATTTCTTTTTAATTTTCTTTTTTTTTTAATTATATTACAATATTTTTATATTATAAATATGTGTTATATATACATATTTATATATTTGTATATAATATTCTCTTGTATATATTATATATTCTGTTTATCTTATATTACATAATTAGGTGTTGAAAATAAAATATCATAAGACTTATAGAATAAATGAATTTGTTTCTAATTTGTTATTTATTAATTCATTTGAAAACCTACTTTAAATCGTCTTGAAAGAAATGTATAACATTTATATTAATAATTATAAGACTGGAATGTACACTCAAAAAAAAAACTAGTAGATTTGACTACTTTTTAACTACCCTGAGTGATTCAATAGGTCCTCAACTGAATTTAAAAATTTATATTTACTACCGAAAGTAGTAAAAAGAACTAAGAATTTAGTTGATGTAATTAGATTTTGTAGTTGTTTTTGCAATTTAACTACTTTTTTTAGTTATATAAACTATTATTCTTCAACTATATTCAAAGTAGTAAAATCAACTACACAAAAATTGTTAGTAAAACTAAAAAAGTAATTAATTTGACAACTTTCAACTCAACTAGGTAATAGTAGTTAAAGATTTCGACCGAATTTTTTTCAGTGTAAGTGAAAGAAGCAAATTAATAATTCATAAGAATTTATTTTTCTGCATGGTAAACTCTTAACATCCAACTTTTTTTAACATATATAATGTGTAATCAATACTTTCCCATTTTAAATATGTTTTTGATGGATGATCACTTTTATAACACAAACCTGATTAATATTTTTCTCAAGAATATTTTTTTACTACAATTTTATTTTTTTTATTTAATATTTTTCTTTACATTTCTTCTGTTACCTACTTTTACAATATTATCTACCATTACTAAAATAGTGATTTTCACCGATTAAATGGATTTCATTAATTCAATTATATTCTAAATAAATAAATCAATAAAGAAAAGAAAAATTGTAGTGATACTTTTGCTTTTTTTAAACTAAAAGCTAAGCTAAAAAATGAAAAACATTTTTCCCAACGTGATAATTTGTTTAATTTTTATTTATTTGTTTAAATTTTTAAAATTTATTTTATCTATTATTACAAAAGAGAGTAAATTTATTACTAACCTATTAATGCAAAGAAACAATGTAAAATTTTAATGCACATTAGTTTCTCAGTTTTCCATTTGGAAATCCTTTTCTCAACTAGTAATTAAAATTTATTAAATCTCATAAATCACTAATTGACTGATTTTCCTGAGAAAAAGTCTATAAATTGCATCTCTTGCTGTTGAAAATTAATTATACACCTTCGATATAATATATAATATAATTGAAAATAATATAAAATTATATCAATTATTATTAATTATCATCTGCTATTATACAACTCAACACGTGTGACACACTGTCTTGCGTCAAATTCATCATTTCTAATTCACTGCAATTATATTTTGTATACATATAGTATACATTATTATATAACATATGTAATGTGCGAATTACACAGAATAATAAAAATAAACATCAATACACACTCCATCTTCGGCTTTGAATCTTTTTGGATTAACTGTATAAAAATGTTTGTTGTGGGCAGACTGTGTAAAGAGGCGAGAGATGACCGTACAAGTGCGTGTAACGGAATTTGTTGCCGCAGGGCCAAGATAGCCACATTCTTATAAAGATGATGCTCTCTATATTCATTGTATGAGCATCACCCGCAAAAATCATATCCAGATAAATAATCAATTATTTTTTAATCAGTAGAAAAAATATACTAATAACAATAATTGTTGTTATTCTTATTTAGGACATTTTATTACAATGTGATTAAAAAACGGTTTTAACAAAAACTACACTGAAAAAAAATTTATTTCATTCAAATAACCGATTAATTGACTATTATCAATTAAATATTTACTTGAATCTAATAATATTTATTGGAGTCAATTAAATGGTTTAGTTCATATTTGCTTTAAATACTGAAATTATTGGTTGAAATAACATTTAATTGACTCCAATAAATATTATTTGATTCAATTAAATATTTAATTGATAATAGTCAATTAAACGGTTATTTGAATCAAATAAATTTTTTTTCAGTGTAAATATAAAATTATTATTAAGGTTGAACTTGGCTTAGGGACGTAAGGCGTAACTTCGAGATGCTAAGGGTTAGGTGTTCAAATCCCGCCTCCTGTGCTCATAACGACTATTAAATTATTATTATTATTATTATTAAATATTAAAAAATGGTTTTAACAAAAAGCAAATATTAAATAATAAGAATAATTATTACAGACTTCGCACTCGATAATTAATTTTAAAAAAGTGTGAAAAAGTAGCTTTCAAACTAAAAAAATTAGCTTTCGAAAAATTAAACTTAACGACCAAAGAAACTCGTTTTAGATACTTCACAAAACTGACAAAAATACCATTCTATATTTTATTTTCCTGACTTTTTTCTAATAAAAATATGTATTTTTAATATTTTTAATATTTTTGATGCAAGTTAGGAAAATATCTTACTTATCCTCTAATAAATTGAATTGACCTGCAACGAATTTTATTATTCATGAAAGAATTGAAAATTTGAAATATTTATAAAAATAATTTAATTCATGCGCGGAATTTTATAAAAAATTATAAATAATTGATTTCCTTCCACTAATTTTATGTAAATTCTAATTTAAATAATTCAATTCCTGTAAAATTGTTATTATTATTTACATGAAAATAATTGAATTCTTACGAAGATTTAAAAAAAATTTTTTTTTAAATAATTGAATTCTGTTTGGAAATTTTTAGAAAATAGTATAGATATTAAAAATCATTGTATTGCGAAAAGTTTTTAAAAATAATTAAATTTAAAAATTTTTGAAAATAATTGAATTCCTAAAAAGAATTTTATTATTTACGAAAATAATTGAATTCTTGCTAAGGATTTTATTAGAATTTTTTAAAATAATTGAATTTCGAAGAAGAAATGTATTACTTATAAAAATAATTGAATTCTTCTTATAAATATTATTATTTATGAAAATATAATTTAATTTTGCAAAGAATTTTATTAAAATGCCTCAAAATAATTGAATTTTCGGGAATAATTTTTTTATATATCAACATAATTGAATTCTTTCCAGGAATAATTAATGTAAATAATTGAATTCTTGGGAAGGATTTTATTAAAATCTAAAAGAATAATTGAATTATATAAAAAAAAATTTAATAAAATCCTGTGAAAAATTCTAATATTTTTGTAAATAATTGAATTCTTCCAAAGAATTTTAAAAGAACATTTTTTTAAATAATTGATTTTTTCGAGGAATTGAAATTAAATTTGTAAGAAATTAAGAATAATTACATTTCTCGAGCAATTCCTGTAAAATAGCATTACAAATAATTAAAATCCTGCCATGATTTTATTATTTATGAAAATAATTAAATAGTTGCTAAGAATTTTATTAAAATTTTCAAAAATAATTGAATTCCTGAGAAGAATTTTCTTTTTTATGAAAAGAGAATTGAATTATTGCGAAAAATTTTATTAAAATGTTTAAAAAGAATTGGATTTTTGTGAAAAAATTTGTTCCTTTTGAAAGTAATTGAATTCTTCATAAGAATTTTATAAACAGTGTTTTATATAATTAATTTTTTCGAAATACAATGAACATTATGAAAATATTATTTTAAGTAATTGAATTCTTGTGGAAAATTTTATTTGTGAAGATAATTAAATTTTTCTATTAATTTCAATTTAAAATAGAATTAAAAATAATTGAAATTCTTCGATGAGTTTTATTATTTATGAAAATAATTCAATTCTTGCTTAGAATTTTATTAAAATTTTTTTTTTTTTTAAATTGAATTTTCATGAAAAATGTTAGTATTTGTGAAAGTAATTGAATTATTGTGAAGAATTGTATAAAAATTTTGTTAAATAATTGATTTTTTCGAAATTTTTTTGAAAATACTATTCTAAATTAATTGTATTCATGTGGAAATTTTATTATTTATGAAATTAATTGAGTTTTGGATGAAAAAGTAAATATTAGGTTTTAGTAGATGAGTGCAAAACCTGTTATTATTATTCTCATTAATATTAAATAATTTGTTTAATTAATAAGTAGGCTGTACTCTAAATTTTAATAAGTAAGAAATGAAAAAAAAAACAAAAAAACAAGTAAATTAGAAAAAAGAAAAAATGAGCTTGCGTGGCTATGCGGTATGCGTATTCGGTTTGCGTCCTAGAGGTCTAGGGTTCGATCCCCCGTGCGTGCGAGATTTTTCAATCTTAGAAAAATGAAAAGAAGAAGTAGAATACAAAGAAGAATAATAAAAGCAGTAGAATAGAAAAAAGAAATGAGAAGAAGAATACAAACTAGAAAAATGAATGAAGAAGAATAAAAAAACTAAAAAGAAGATTAAAAAAAAGAAAGGAGAAGTAGAAAGAAAAACAAAAAAAGAACATTAGAAAAAAAGAGAGAAGTAGAGAAGAAAAAAAGGAAATAGAAAGAAGAAGAAGAATAGAAAAAACTCTCGATAAAGTAGGGTATATATATAAAATGAATAAAGAGAGAAATATATATATATAAGAAAGTAACTGAATGGAGTCGTAGAATCTTTCAAATCGTTGCCAGTAACATCCGCATCTTGAATAAAACGGTGGGGACCATGACCTCGATTCACGCACACGTTCCCCATATGAGAAATTATCTCCGCAAGTAATTACTTGTCATGCTTTCTGTATTGATGCGGGTTTTCAACTTACTTCTTTCTCTCTCTATCACTCTTTTTTTCTACATATATATTTTATTTTCTTTTTATTACTTTTTTTCCCCTCCCAATATATATCGACAGCAATATGTATGTTTACCTGTTGAATGTGTACCATTTTTTTCAAGAGATTCAATATACCGGTCTTTAACCTCTTTGGAATTTACTAACAAATAATAACAATAATAATAATAATAATAATTTTGTATTGTTATGTAGTGCCCTTTAATTGTTTCATACCGTGGGCTATTTTTTGCAAATAAAAAAAAATAGAAATAATAAAAATATTATAAAAATAATAATTTGAATAGTAAAAAACAGCAATGCGTGAGTGGTTAGGTGGTTAGGTTATCAGTTTACGAATGTTAGGGTCGAGAGTTCAATTCCCGGCGTTTAGAGATTTTTTTCTCTGTTAGGTACACAAAAATTAAATATATTAAATATAAAAGGTATATAGATAAACAAAAGTAGGTAGGGAAAAAGATTAATAAGTGAAACTCAATAATATTAATAGTAAATAACAAACAATAGTACAAAATAATCAAAAATAAAAAATATCAATGCTTAAAACGTACCAACAATAATAAAAATAGCAATGAAAATAGACAAAATAATAACGATAATAAAAAAAATCGGACAAGTTCGAGTTTTACTCTTGCAATAATAAAAAATAAAAAACTATTTAAAATAAGCAAAATTGACAATTATAAATAATTAAAAAATAACAAAATTAAAAAAAGAAAACAATTAAAATCATAACAATAGTAAAAAATAACAATAATTATATAATGAAAAATAAAATTATGAGAAAACAACCAATTTATTATTAATTATAAATAACGATAGCAATAATAAAACAACAATAATATTAAAATGTAATGACAAATATAGATCAATTAAACAATTAATTCAATAAAACGATTCATAAATAAAAAAAATTAGTAAATATATGTTAAACGATTTTTCCTTAAAATCAATTTTAGAAATTGTGAATTTTACTTTTTAAAAAAAAAAATTTTTATAGAATCCAAATCTGGTAGCAAAAAGTTGTCACAGACACTTGGACTCTATATTTGGGAGTGTTGAGGTTCATGACTCATTTCAACTCTTGTTGACTTATACTACTTGTTTTTTCTCATCTTTTAAGCAAAACTGGTTATTACAGAAAATTTTTGATATTTTGAAAAAAACATTTTTTTTTGTTAAATTTGTCAAATCGCGACGTGTTTATTTTTCTATCGAAATTAAAATTTTATTCCTACTATCCTTGTTAATTTAAATTAACATTATTATTTTTTTTTAATTTTATTAATTTATTTAAATTATTATTAAAATCAAATTACTTTAAATTACATTTAAATTACTTAAAAATAAAATTAACATTATAATAAAATAATTATTATTATTAATTTTATTATTTTTATTAATATAATTTTCTGTTATTATTAATTTTTACTATTGTTATTGTCACTATTTAAATTGCTTTTATCTTTTAATTTTCTACAAATGAATTTCATCTATAAATAAGTTATGTACAAAAATAAAAATATTCTCAGTAGGGAAACAAAAATTAAATTTTTTTTATTTTCAAATTACTATAAATAATTTAAGTGAATTATTATAGAAATTATTATTTTTATTATTATTATTACATATTATTATTATTTGTTAAAGCTAAATGAAAAAATAAATTAAGAGCTGCACAATTTTGCAAGTAAAGAAAAAGTTAAAGAAAAAGTTTTAAAAAAAAGTTAAATAGTTAGAAAATTAATTTATTTATTTTGATGTAAGGAGAAAAAGGGTAATTCATTAATTAATTAATAATTAATTAAAATTAGTTGAAATTAAATTAATTTTATAACTCAATTAATTCGATTAAAATTAAATCATGTTGAAATTAAATTAATATTAATTGAATTAAATTATTATTAATTAAATTAAATTAAAATTAAATTACTATTAAAATAACTTAGTTCGTGAAAAAATAATTTTTGAAAAAACTCTTTTTGCAATTTTCAAAAAGAAAAATATTTCCAAAACATATGACAATGAGAGTAAAATGAATTTTGCACTTTTGTTCTAGAATCCCAGAAGGATATTATTTCACGCAAAAAAAAAAGAAAAATGAAAAAAAGTAATTGAATCTCTGCGGTATTTATTTACACAGAGAGACTTTTATGAAAGGGGAATGACCCAAAGTTTGTGTATATATTCACGAAATAGGTATATACACTGGACTGCATCCTGTAAAATGCAACTCTCACTTTCAAAAAGGAAGTTTTAAAACTGTTTGTCAGTTCGCCTGACAAAAGGTTAAAAATCTCGCAAGTATTATTATCCTCTTTCAAAATCCCCCGCAAGTGCAGGTACTTTAAACTTCGACACAATTTAAATCTCGCACGCAAACCGGCGTTTTTAAAAATCGAAAATTAAAAAAAATAAAATAAAAAAGAAATTCCCCACGAGTTTGAATTAAAAGAAGAAATTATTTATCGCAAAAAAAATGTTTACCTAAAAATTTATTTCACCATAAATGAAATAAATTTGGAATTTAAAACAAAATAATAATAAATAAAATTAGACTACAGTGAAAAAAATTGTTTTGCCTTGGGAATATTTTTCTTAAATGTAGAATATTTTTCTTGACTGTCTTGAAGAAAATATATTAATATTTATGGGAAACTTGTTTGAAGAAAATATTAATTTATAGGAAACTAGTTTGAAGAAATAGTGAAATTCGCAAATAAGTCTATGTGCAACAATAATTAGAAATGAAGGAGCAAATTTTCATTGTTATGAGACAATATCTAATTTGCATCCAGAATAATTAACTAATTTTGTTGCTTTCTTGTACTAATTTCACATCTCACGTGCAATATAATTGTTTAACAAACATGTAATATTGTTATTGTAATAATTAAATTATAGAATCCGATCGACTTTTTTCATTATTTTATGTACTACTACTACTATAAAATAATTATTATTAATATCATTATTATTATTATTATTATTATCATTTTTATTATTATTATTATTATTATTATTATTATTATTATTATTATTATTATTATTATTATTATTATTATTATTATTATTATTATTATTATTAATATCATTATTATTATTATTAACTTTTGTATTATTATTACTATTTTCCTTATCTACTTGTTTTTTATTATTTTCTTTTTTTCATTATTATAATTATTTTCTATTCTTTTCATTATTATATTATGTTATTTTACTAATTTTTTTGTTTCGAATTTCAAATTGAATCGTTTTGAATTGAATTTCACAAATAATAAAAAGAAACTAATTTAAATAAACATTTTTTTGAGGGAAAAATGAATTTCTCCACTTGAGAAAGCCAAGATCATCGCTAGGTGGCGTGGAATTTGATTTTGTCAACTGAACTGCCATCTAGCGGTGACCTTGGCGTTCTCAGGTGGAAAATAACATCTCCATATTGAATCTCAAGATTTTCGTCAATATTCCCAATTCTAAGTTATTTATAATCAAATTTAGAGACTTTGACAAGTAATATAAACTTATTTAAATTTTTAATTTACTTTTCTTTTCGATATTTTTATATTTATTTTATAATTATTATGAATTATAATTATCATTATTAGTATGCTCCAAAAATCACTTTCCACAAAATTCATTCCAATGAATAAAAAAATAAAAATAAATAAAAATAAAATAAATAAGAAAAATGAATAATAAATCCCCTTTATATTGAAAATAAATAATAATTTACGTGTAAACCCGAATAAGTAAAGAGGATATCTAAATAAATATCAATAATATTGTTACCTACATGAAATTAAATATTAAATAATAAAAAAAAACTAGTTATTATGAAAATAATTTCCAAATCTCTCGCAGTAAGTGTAAAAATAAATAGAAAAAAAATTTCTATATTACGATAAAGGTAATCAAGACACCGTGGAATATTTTTGCATTTTCCCAGACACATGAGCGATGTTACTCCGGTCTATATATATGAGTTACACAACATCGACGCTCTCTGGACACGCTCCGAGTGTTTTGACAGCGTGTTTTATTCATTATTTCAATTTCCCTCCTCTCCCTCAACCCCCCCCCCCCCACATTTATTTATTATTTCGTGAAACAAAATAACCATCCGTTTTCACTGAAACGACAGGAAGTTAAAACAATTTTAATTATTATAAAAAAAAGTGAGCCAACAATATACTTTTTAACAAAAAGAAATAAAATATTTTACCAAACTTTTTCGGAAAATATTTTTTTTCATTTTAATTTAATTAATTTATAATTCGATTCTCATTGTAATTTTAATTAAATTCTAAATTTATTTTTTAAAGTAATATTCAATTTTAATTTTACTTAATTCGATTCTCATTCTAATCTTAATTAAATTCTAAATTTATTTTTTGAAGTATTATTCAATTTTAATTTAATTAAATTCATTTTAATTAAATAAATTATATTAATTGTGATTTAATTGCATTAATTATAATTGAAGTAAATTTAGTTAATTACGGTTTAATTAAATCAATTATAATTAAAGTAAATTAAATTACAATTTACTTTGATTAATCACAATGAAAGTAAAATTAATTAATACTATTTAATTAATTAGATTTATTACTCTATTAACTGCTGAAAGTATCAAATTGCAACGTATTGACACTAAAAAATTATAATTAAAGAAAATTAAATTTATTTAATTTAGGAAATGTAATTTAATTTAATTATTGCAATTAAATTAAATACGATTTAATTAAATTAATTACGATTTAATTTCATTAATTATACACTATAGACTACTGAAAATATCAAATTTTAGCGAATCGATACGAAAAATTCAATCCAATTTTGAATCAATTTGATACCTTCAAGAAAAACTGCAAAGACTAAAATTTTGAATATAAATTATTTCTTTGGAAAAAAAATAGTTTTCGAAATTTTCGGAATCTTTTTATCAAATTCTTTAATTTTCAATTATTAATTAAATTATTAATTATATAGAGTTATTATTACAAATTTTGAATTATTAATTAATTATTTATAGTCAAATTTGAAAAAAAGACATTTTTCTTGTGAATAAAGTTTAAAAAAAAAATGTCCTACTACTAAGTCGAGAAATAAAATATAGCAAAATGCCATTGAATTTATATGAATGTGCCTCTTACTCGGAGAAAAACTGGTTTTTCAGGAGATTTTCTTTACTAATTAATCGAGAAAAATGTCGATATCCGCGGAACTTTATATAGTCTCTCTTTCGATCGACGAAAGAAAAATAAAAGTCAACGTTTTTTTTCTTTTCTTTCTTTTCATTCACTGGTATATATATAAAAATGTATTTTTGAATATTTACAGTTTACTTATGGTACTCATAATATTTTTTTTTACAAAAGAAATAATTAAACTAAACGAAATCATATTTTCCACTTTTTTTCATTTTTCACTTACAATAAAATAACTAAAGAATTGAATTTTAAAAAATACATTCCCTGTCCTAAAAAAATGCCAATAATAAACTATATATTAAAAAAAAATTTGTTTTCACAATGTTTTTCTTTGAAGAAAGAAGAAAAAAGTAAAAGTAAAGAAAGTAAAAAAGAAAATGAACATTTGGATATCGTATTAAAATTCACAAACAGTAAATCGAAATCAATTTTCTATATTCACTGTCAAGCATCATCCAATCATTTTTATATCCCATCGAAAAAAAGGAAAGTATAACTCTCTATAAAATTGTCTTCCGCAAAACCAAATCATGATTTAATTATATTACATAATGAATCAATGTATATATTGAGAGGAGAGAGAGAAAAAGAAAAAAAAATGTTTCTCTCTCTCAGTAAAATGTTAATTTTTTTCCTGAAAAACAAGTTTCACTTCTTTTGGACTTCCACAGAAAGTATTTTCTTTCCGTTATTTTTTTTCAAATTTTTCTACGCAATTCCGCATTTAGATTGACATTTATTTTTATAAACTTCAATGTTCAATTGAATAAAAAAAAACTGTAATACCAAATTTGAAAAAATAAAAAGTATTTACAATTGAATAGACAAAACTAAATTAGAATAAATAAAAAGAATTTACAATTAAGTAAATAAAATTAATTTACAATTGAGTAAATAGTACTAAATTATTATTAAGTAAATAAAAAATTTGCAATTGAATAAATAAAAAACTAATCTAATTTACAATTAAGTACCTAAATAGTACAAATTTGCTATTGAGTAAATAGTAGTAATTTACTAGTGAGTAATAGGACTAATTTACTATTGAGTAAAGAAAAAATTTGCAATTGAGTAAATAAAAATAATTTGCAGTTGAATAAGTAAGAATAATTTACTATTGAGTAAATTAAAATAATTTACAGTTGAATAAGTAAAGAAAATTTACAAGTGGAGTAAATAAAAATAATTTATCCAAAAATTAAATATTAAAATACATCAAGTAAATTTTAAATAAAAATTGAAACAACAATTATTACACCAGAAAAAATCTAGTTAGGGCATATTTAACACGAAATTCTAGTAAAAAACAGGTTTTCTGGTAATTCCAACCAGAACTTTTTTTTCAGTGTAAAATAATAATAATAATAATAATAATAATAATAAATAATTAAACAAAATTTTTCTTTTGCAAAACTATTAAAATTTCGATAAGAAAATTTATTGCAAAAATTTTTGAATTATATATACAGTACGAAAACCTACCACGTCAGTCATATCCCATGAGTGGGAGTGAGACAGACTTATGCGATTCCCATACTTTCCTATGACTGACGGATAGCTTTTCTTACTGTATACGTATAAAATTATATGATTTGAGAGAAAAAAATGAAAATTGATATCTGTGAGACATTTATTAAGGAAGCCATGTGAATGCGTGCACATAAATGGATAAAGAGAGCGCTCTTTTGAATATAGAGAGAGAGACTGGCAAAAATATATATACACACGCATATATGTTGCAATGTCAGTTTAAACGATCTAGTTTTCTTTATAACATCGCATCGGCACGCGCTTTTCATTTTATGTTCTTTTAATAAAGAATAACATCCTTTTATGACAATGACCCCTTATTACTGCATATAATATATACGTTTCGCAATAATATTTATTTGACATTTCAAGTTCAAGAGATTCTTTTCACGTATTTTAATATCAATTATTTTTTTTTATTGACTATTTTTTTATTACCAACTCAATAATTAATAATAATTAATTATTAATATTATAATTAATTAGTCACTATTCTGCAAAATTACCAAAATGGTATTTAATAATTATAACAATAACAAATTATTAATTAATATTAATTAATTAATTAATTAATTAATTACTGAAATGGAATCACTAAGTTTTATTAAAAGTGTTTACCTATAATAATTTATATCATTTATTTTTTTTTTATTATTGTAAAGAATAATTATAGTAGGTATAATTGATATTTATTTATAAGGAACGGATTTTTTTATTACTTAAAGCAATAATAATTTAGACAATTCTAAAAATAAATTATTAAAATTTAAATTTATTTAATTTCATTTAATTCAATTAATAGGCGCTGAATAATAATAAAAATAATAGGTAATAATAGAATTTTGTTTTAATTGGATAAATAATTAATTGATATTAAAGTTAATTAAAATTAACAACAACAATAATAATTAAAAATAATAGAATTTTTCCTAATTTTTAGTTTTTTTACTACAAATTTAGTTAAAAAAAATATTAGAATTAATAAAACAAAAACTGTACTAAATATTTTTAATATAAATTAAATTCAAACTCTTAAAAAAATTTCAGTCATTTTCATCATTAAAACTTTTTGTAAAAAGAATTAGGATTAAATTTTAAAGCAGTAAAACTATAAAAATGCTGAAATACAAACTTGTCAGCGATTTAATATTTATATTTTTCGTGCACGCGATTTTATTTTATGAACTGTAGGAAAATAATGTCATAAGAGAAAAATATTAAAAAAATGTTTTAATCTTTATTATTTTTCATTATAGCAGAAAATTTTTTTCATTTCAAAAGTACTTCAGTACAAAAGTGTCAAAAGCAAATATTTGTGCATCAACCAAACATGGACTACCGTAATAAATTTTTGGCGGTATTGGGTTTAATTTTGCTACTGATAGTTGGGAAAATTTCCATTTTGACAGAAAACGATGTAAGTTAAACTTTAATTCTTTATTTCTCGATAAAATCAGTAATTATTTATTTATTACAAATTAGTAAAATTGTAGAAAAAAACTCCACCTCAATTATTGTTTAAACATAACTTTTATATTGTATATTTCCTGTAAAGGAATAAATAAAAACTAAAACTATTCATAATTATCTGTTTCTATTATTTTTCTATTTATAAATCTGATAAATGATAATATTTTCAGAAATAAAGAAACTTAAAAGACAGTTTAGAATATACTCTAATAATTTAAAATTATTTTTTCATAAGTAATATTCTAACTTTACTTGTTGAATATTTGCATTTTGCATTAATGATAAGATTTGAAATTTGAAAATAAAAAAACCAATCAAAATATTGTTCTTTTAGATAATTTAAAAAATATTTATCAAACAGTCGTGATTCTAAAAACATCAAATTGTTTATGACAAACTTGCACATATTTTTTTTTAATATTTCAGAAATTTTTTGAAATATTTTCCTGTAAATTTCTTAAAATATTGTTGCATTTAGGAAAATGTTTTTTTCTCTCAAAGGAATAGGTGCCAAAAATTTTCGAAATGTTTCTCAAAATCGGTATTTTACAGGTAGAAAAAAAAGAAAGAAACCAATCCATGCCTGATGTTGACATCTGTACTTTTTATGATTATTCCTTTCAAATCGATCGCTTGCTATTTCAAAAAAATTACAAACCATTAATAGTAGTTATAGCAGGTGAATTTATTGACGGAATAAATAGAGTCAGAAATATATCTCACAGCAAAAGAATATTACACAGTAATGAAATTAAAAACAACAATTATTTGAATGAGATACACGGAAAAAAAAAGTTCCCAGATGTTTCAGGAATTATTTCCTAACTCTTGGATACGTGGTAACAGCTCTGAACTAGCGACGAACATTCAATGGTAATCAATGAATGTTTGAAAGAAATTCGGGAACTGTATTAGAAAAAGCTATAAATAGTCCATTAGTCTCTTTTTCATTACTTTCTCATGTAAAGTTCATGGCACTGGCCGCAACTGTTTCTGAAATTTTCGGGAACTCGTCAAGGAATCTTGGTGCGCAGAAACTGTGCGCACCAGTCTCAACAAGTCTCACCGTCAGTAAGACTTGCGTGCCTTATATATTTATTTTATGCTGAGGTATTTAACTCGCCTGTTTAGCTCAGCTGGATAAGACGCCGGACTTCTATTCTCGGGTACGCGAGTTCTGTTCCAGCCGCCGTCGATTTTTCTCTAATATGGTTTTTTCTATTTCAGAAACTTAATAAAAAATAAAAATTGTATGTGACCTTCAAGGATAAATGTGTGTGTGTGTGCGCACTTATTAATGAGGGGAAGTGGGAGGGGGGAAGCAGAATCCATTTTTTCTTGCATTCGCCTAACTTTTCGATTTTCTTGTACAGTTCCCGACTTTTTCAAGAACAGTTTGCCGAGAAGCGGTGAAATAGTTATAATTTGTAGAGAAATAGTAAATTACATATTTAAACGAGGCAACCTTTAGTTATCTGTGTACTACCCGCCGTATCCAAGAGTTAAGAACGAAGTTCCCGAATAATCCTCGAACTTTTTTTTTCCGTGTATATAAAATGATAGAGGACAATTTTTATCTATTTGAAGCTGACAATGTATACTATTTTGTTTATCCAGTAAACATTCCACACAATTTTTTCACCATATACTGTCAAAAAATTCTATTAAGCGATCAGTTGGGTGTTCATTTCATTTTGTTAACTTAAAGAAAGAGTATCCATTCTTCGAAGATATTTTAGTTCCTCTAAAACGAAGTTGCACCAAATGTCCTCTGGAAGAATATGTAAACCAAAAACAAAAAACTGGTAAAAGTTTCTCGGAATTATTCACATTACGAGAACAATTGTTTAGTGATAAAACAAAGTATACACATCCCTAAAAGCATTCGACAATGATTACGCTTGCGATTCGATTGGATTTAACATTAATTCTGAGAACAAAACTTTTTTACTCCATTTTAATTCATTACTGCAAAAAACTCAAAGAAGCAATAATTAGGGTAAAAAGGCAAGTCTTTTCGAAAGAAGCCTAAAATGCTTTAAGTCAAGAAATCTAGATGTTACGGAAGAAATTTTTTATGATGATATTCAAGAAAAGAATCTAAAACACCCTTTTACTGGAATTAATTATTTAAACTGGATTAACGAAACCATATTTTCTCTGAATAAGAATGATTCCTCATTTGGTAATATATGCAAATATGAACACAAAATACATATATTTAAATTATTCTGTTTTATAAAAGATCTATCACATATAACAACCTACAACATAACAGCCTGGATAGATAGCCTACAACTTGTCGCTAAATCACTGGTCAAAAATTTGAATTGGTTCAACAGTTTAATGAACTTGTACAAAAAGGAATATTTCTTGAAAAATGATTTCCTTTTACTTGCACTTGAAAATTTGAAAAAGCCAATACCACATGTAAATGAAAATTGGAGGAGTGTAATGAATACTACTTACAACTTGGTTTCAAATTTAACGGTAAGCAAAAAAATATAATTAACTAATGAAGGCTTCGCACTCGTCTACGAAAACCTAATATTTACTAATTTTTTACGTTATGCAACTATTTGGGTACTTTTTTAGATTTCAGCGACTAAAAGCTACTATTTTTGTTTTTTTTTTAGAATTTCCATTACTTTAAATTCGCTAACACTAGAAATCAAAAAATTATTTTCAATATCTAGTATTTTTATAAAATTTCGCAATAAAAAAATTTAATTATAAAAAAAAATTTATAAAATTCATCCAAAATTCAATTATTTTTATAAATAACAAACTTTCCACAGAAATTCAATTAATTTAGAATAGCATTTTAAAAAAAAATGTCGAAAAAATCAATTATTTAACAAAATTTGTATACAATTTCTTCACAATAATTTAAATACTTTCACTAATAAAAACATTTTTCATAAAAATTCATATTAAAAAAAATTTTGATAAAATTCTAAGCAAGAATTCAATTATTTTCATAAATAATAAAACTCATCGAAGAATTTCAATTATTTTTTATACTATTTTAAATCGATTAATCAAAAAATTTAATTATTTTTACAGTTTTCCACAAGAATTCAATATTATTTAAAATAAAATGTTCATAATATTTTTTATTATATTTCCAAAAAATTAATTATTTAAAACAATGTTTATAAAATTCTTATAAAGAATTCAATTATTTTCAAAAATAACCAAATTTTTAACAGAAATCCAATTCTTTTTAAACATTTTAATACAATTTTTCGCAATAATTCAATTCTTTTCATAAATAATAAAATTCTTCTCAGAAATTCAATTATTTTTGAAAATTTTAATAATATTCTTAGCAACTATTCAATTATCTCCACAAATAATCAAATTCATAGCAGGATTTTAATTATTTTTATTACAATTTTACAGGAATTTCTCAAAAAATCTAATTATTCTTAAAAATTTAATTTCATTCCTCGAAAAAATCAATTATTTTCAAATATTTTAATAAAATTGTTCGATGGAAATTAATTATTTTAAATACAATTTTTATTAAATTTTTTTGAAATAATTCAATTATTCTTTTTGATTTTAATAAAATTCTTCCCAAGAATTCAATTATTTACATAAATAATTCTTTGAAAGAATTCAATTATATTTATAAATAATAAAATTATTTCCGAAAATTCAATTATTTTGAGGTATTTTAATAAAATTTTTTGCAAAATTCAATTATTTTCATAAATAACAATATTCATCTCAAGAATTGAATTATTTTTAAAAGTTCTAAAAAAATCGTTCGCAATAAGAATTTAATTATTGTCAAAAATTTTAATTGAGTTCTTTGTAAAATTTAATTATTTTTAAACACTTTTCGGAATTGAATGATTTTCAATATTTATACTATTTTCATAAAATTTCCAAATTCAATTATTTAAAAAATTTCTGTAATAATTTTCGCAAGAATTCAATTTTTTTCATGCTCTCTAAATCTGAATCAGTGAAATTCCACTGAAAATAAGTGAAATTTGACTGATAATCAGTGACTCTATTTTCGCGATTTGAATCAGTGAAATTTCACTGAAAATCAGTTAAAAATAACTGAAATTTCAGCCATTTTCCACTGATTCGACAATTAAAAAAATACTTAAAATTTCTGTCACACATATTGAAAATTTCAGTTATTTTTTAATTAGTCAATCAATGAAAAATGACTAAAATTTCAATCATGTTTAACTGATCTTCAGTGAAATTTCACTGATTCAAATGGCGAGAATAGAAATTCTTCGCAAAAATGAAATTATTTTTATAATTATTTAAATTCTGTCATGAATAATAAAATTCTGTGCAAGAATTAAATTTATTAGCAGGATAAGAAAGAAGTAAATATTTTTAATCAAAATTAGGAAAAAGTCGGGAAAATAAAAAATACAGAATGGAATTTTTGTTAGTTTTGTGAAGTGTCTAAAACGTGTTTTTTGGTCGTAAAGTTTAATTTTTCCATAGCTACTTTTTTACTTTTTTACTACTTTTTTTAGATTCAAAGATACTTTTTGTTACTTTTTAAAAATTAATTATCGAGTGCGAAGTCTGCTATAATGTGCTTTATATATAAACTAGTTATTTTCGTGTTGCAAACACAAATTTTTGTCCTAACGGCATGGAAAGTATGATATTGAGAGTAACAATAAATAATTAATTATAAAAATTTCTTTCTACAGAGAGAAAAGAGTATGAAGTCTATTCTAAGTTCATCCTGTTTATTTTACAATTATTGGGAAACAATCGATGCTTTACTTCCTGAGATGAATTTCAAGAGATTTGTAATAATCGTAGTAAATGATATGTTGACTGGTGTTTGGAAAGCTAAATCTATTCTCGGTAAAAGAGTAGTACCAAAATTAAAAAGAGGGGATCTTCATTATAAAAACCAATTTCTATATGATGAAATAATGAAACATGTTCATCTGACTCTATCCAATGATACTTATTATTATGTTTATTCATTAAACTACGAACGATATCACGACGTATTTATTACCTATTTCGAGTACAAAATGATTGCAGATTATTCGAAAGTTGTATTTTACTTTGTAAATATTTCCAATTATTCTACTCGTGATGAAGTTAATAGTATTCGTCCAGATTCAGTAATTCCCGCTCTACCAGAGAACTGTCACTTATTCACAACAAACTGTAGGAACCGTTTTTTAAAACCCATATATTTAATTTCTCTGCATCAAGAATTTCACAGACACTATCCAAAATATTTTTCAGAATACGCCACTTTTTACAATAGTTTAACAGAATTTAAAAATGATCACCATTCACATTATAAAGGAAATAATTCCACTGAATATGCACAGAAATTTTATGATTTTTTAAAAGGACAACAAATTTCTTACGACACTGACTATTTATTTCAAGATTTACTATGCTCATCTTTGCGGGAATTAAATAAAAGAATTAATATTGATTTTAACATGACTGAATTAGGAAATTTTTCCTACATTTTTAATCTTTTGCAAAATGCTCATAAAAACGTAACATCAATAAATATCGCAGACAATGATAATTTGAAATATTTTTGTATGAATTCGAATATTTTGCAATTTATTAAATTTTTTTGCTTTTTAGAAATAAATTATATAGAAGGAATGCTAAAATTTATAGATACGAAATCGGATTATGTTAATAACATGGCAAAAATTGTTGAAAATGAGAAAAATGTTGTTATTGAATATTTGTCAAAGACATTAAAATGGATAAACGAAATATTATTGTATGAGAGAAATAAGAGAATTTTAGGAAAATCTAATGTATCTTACTCCGAAGTACCAAAAATTATCTCAAATGGTGCTGATTCGTTAAGGTCATGTTATTCAGTGGTCACGTGCCCCATATACTTGACTATGGAAAAACTTTACACTGAATAACATGACCTTAAACAAAATTTATTTAATAATAAGAGAAACTGCACTTTATTCTACATGTTATTATAGAAAAG
Organism: Leptopilina heterotoma; assembly: GCF_015476425.1. Classification (NCBI taxonomy): domain Eukaryota; kingdom Metazoa; phylum Arthropoda; class Insecta; order Hymenoptera; family Figitidae; genus Leptopilina; species Leptopilina heterotoma. The sequence goes on from NW_025110818.1 coordinate 556,098, forward strand.
TGAATAATTAATTATACTACAGTTCGTCAAAATTTCCACAACTTGATGTTGACTTAAATGTGGAAGCCTATTTTTATAGGATTTTTGACAATTTTGAAATCCATTTTTTTACAATATTCAATTTTACGAAATTCCAATTATTCGTAAATTCTTCAATTAAATATAATATTAGAAAATAAAAACTCCAAATAATATAAAAATAATTCAATTAAATTTTTTCAAAATTCAATTATTTCTAAAAATTCACGTTATATTGCTTTTAATATTCAATTATTATGTAAAATTTTAACTGAAATTCATTTTTAAATCAATTTTTATTAGAAAATTCTACTAGAATTCAATTATTTAAATACAAAAATAAATAATTTGTTGAATAATTGAATGTTTCTTAAAATTCAATTGCGATAAAGAATTTAATCAACAAATTTTTAAATAATTGAATTCTTTCGACGAATTTTAATACAATTTTTAAGATTAATTACTCATGTTTTTTTATTTGAGAAAATAATTGAATCCCTAAGAAGAATTTTATTATTTTTGAACTAATTTTTGCGAAGAATATTATTACTCTTGAAAATAATTGAATTTCTACTATAATTTTGTGTAACTTTTCCAAAATTAAATTTTTTTTCGTGTCAAATAAAATTCTTCTATGAATGCATTATTTTTAATAATTTACACTGAAAAAAATACATGAGACATTTTCAACTACATCCCCTTAGTAGAGTAAAAAGTAATAAAACGAACTACTTTTTTAGTTGGTCTGGCTACTTTTGATACTTATTTTAACTGTTTTATGTAGTTAAAAATTATTAATTAAATTAATGGAATTTTACAGTTAACTTTGTAACTGCAGGTATGTTATAGAAATGACTATAGAAAGTAGTAGATTCTACTACTTAAAGTAGTTCGATAGACTAATTTTGTAGTAGTTTTTACTTCTTCTAGGAGTTGAATTATTTTCCATGTAATTTATGTTATAGATTTTTATAGAAGATTATCAACTGTGAAAAGTTGTAAATGCAACTACTTTAAGTAGTAAAATTAACTACAGTTATCAGTTGAACTGTGTCAGGAATGCCTTTAAGTATTAAGAAACTCATCGTAGCGGGCGAGCGTGGTTAGGTGGTTAGGTTATCGGTTTACGAATGTTAGGGTCGAGCGTTCAACTCCCGACGCTTAGAGATTTTTCTCCGTTAGGTATATAGACATTAAATAAATAAGGTATAGGTAAACAAAAGTGGGTAGGGGGAAATATAAAAAAATACAACTCGATAATATTTATAATAAATTATAAATAATTTTATTTTACCATTTTCAGTAGTTACTTTATTACTGAGTTATCTTAGTAACTTTAACTACATATCAGCAGTTAATTCTACTGCAAAACTGTCATTGGTTCCTATTTAACTAAGAAAAGTAGTTAATGCAACTGTATTATCACTTCATTCAACTACATATCTGATAATTAATGTAAGTTCAAAATTATCTTTGGGGACTTATTGAACTAAGGAAAGTAGTTAAAAAGTAGTCAAATCTACTAAGAATTTTTTTCAGTGTAAAAAAAAGTTCTTTGAGAATTTTCAAATCCACTTGTTTACAATTCAATTTTACGAAATTTCATCGATTATTCAAAAATTCTTCAATTGTATATTAAAAAATAAAAATTCAAATAATTTAAAAAAAAATTAGATTGAACAAAAACATTAATTCTACAGAATTTTCAGTTAAAAGTATGAAAAATTCAATTTTTCAAAGATTTTAATTTAAAACCTTTTCAAAATTCAATTTATTATTTCTAAAAATCCATGCTTATAATGCTTTTATTATTCAATTATTATCTAAAATTTTAAGTGAAATTAATTTTTAAATCAATTTGTATTAGAAAAATCTCTGAGAATTCAATTATTTAAATACAAAAATAAATAATTTTTTAAATAATTGAATGTTTCTTAAAATTAAAATCTCAAAGAATTTTATCAACAAATTTTTAAATAACTAAATTCTTTCGACGAATTTTAATAAAATTTTTAAGAATAACATTTTTTTCGAAAATAATGTACGTCAATTCTTTTTTAAATAATTGAATTCTTATGAAATTTGTATTATTTATGAAACTAGTTGAATCCTTTGGAGAATATTCTTAAAATAATAGATAGTAGATTATAAAATCTTTGAATTAAAAAAATTTTTGTAAAATAATTAAATTTCGGGGAAGAATTTTATTACTTTCGAAAAGAATTCAATTTTTGTGAGGAATATGAAAATAATTGAATTTCGCAAAGAATTTTATTAAATTTCCTGAAAATAATTGAATTTTTGGAAAGAATTTTGATATTTATCAAGATAATTGAATTTTTTCGATGAGTTTTAATAAAATTTTTAAGAATAATTACATTTCTCGAGAAATAATTGAAATTCTGCAATGAGTTTTATTATTTATGAAATATTGAAAATAATTGAATTGTTTCTAAAAATTCACGCTCTAATGCTTTTAATATTCAATTATTATCTAAAATTTTAACTGAAATCCATTTTTAAATCAATTTTTGTTAGAAAATTCTACTAGAATTCAATTATTTAAATACAAAAATAAATAATTTGTTGAATAATTGCATATTTATAAAATTGAATTCTCATAAAGAATTTTATCGATAAATTTTTAAATAATTAAATTCTTTTGACGAATTGTAATAAAATTTTTAAGAATAATTATACATTTTTTGAGGAGTTCGATTAAAATTGTATTGAAAATAATAGAAAATCTGGAAACCATTTTTATTATTTATGAAAATAATTGAATTCCTAAAAAAGAATTTTATTATTTACGAAAATAATTTAATCCCTCTGTAAAAATTTAATTATTTATGAAAATAATTATTGAATGATTGTGTGAAGAAATTTATAAAAAATTTGTATAAAAAATTTGTAAATAATTGGTATTCTTGTGAAATTTTTATTATTTTAAGAAATTAATTAAAGGTTTGTGTAGAATTTTAATTAAATTTTATTTAAATAATTTTAAATTATTATTAAATTTTTAATTAATATTCATAATAATAAATAATAATTACAATATTATAATTATAATAAATTAAAATAAATGCAGCTATCAGTAGAAGTAATTTCGAAACTATATTATACAGTTTTTGACTGAAAAATTTTTTCTTAATAAAATCACTGGTATAGTATCTATTAATGTATATATATAGTATATATTCGAGTGAAATGGGTGCAGCATCCTGGCAAGGTCCATGTTACGGATTTAAGTAATTATGTCAGTGACATTTGAATCGTTGATAGAGGTCAAACAAGGGGTCATTAAATTTATATAAATCAACAGATTAAGATAAAAGACATTGTTGAGAGTGTAAAAGTTAATGTAAATCTTTGAGCGTGAATAAAATGGGCGGTCACACTCGACCAACTATTTAAGGCTTTTATTTATGTATGTCACATGTTTGAAAATTTGCACTTGCTGATTTAATGTTTGTGAAACACATACCTATAAATATATACCATTTCTTATTTTTTTCTTTTCATAAAAAAAAATTAATTTTATCCTCGATTTTATTTTTGTTTCTCTTTCTATTAAAAAATATATTTAATCCTCGATTTTATTTTTTCTTCGCAATACTATTTTTTTTTTGCTTCTCTTTTAGTTATTTTTTTGCTTTTTTCGCCTTTTTTTATCTTTTCTCTTCAATCTAAATTAGTTGTAAAATATTTTTACTAATTTTAAATTTTATTCAGTTACTAATTGAAATTAGCAAATATTTTAACTAATTCAAATTTAGAGAGAATTTTAATTAATAATTTTTTTTATTTCTTTATTTACTTAATTTCATTTATTTATTTATATTGTACATTAATTTGATTTATTTCCACGTTCAACAGCCGATAGGCTTCAACTGTGTATAGTAAATTTAATTTATTTTCAATTACTGAAAAAGTTAATTTAGTCCAGTGGTTATATTCATGGTTTTGCAAATTTAAGACCTGGGTTCGATTCCCCACATATTTAGATTTTTGTTTTCACAATAAAAGTTATAGAAAAAATGAAAATTCATGATTTTTAATTTATGTGATAATATAGTACAATAATAATAATAATAATAATAATAATAATAATAATAATAATATAATAAATAATAATAATAAAATAATTTAGAAAAAATAATAATAATATTAAAATAATAAACGATATTAAAATAATCTAGAAAAAATAATTCTACTACAAAAAAATACTAATAAATGAAATATAAAAATATTATGAAAACGAAAATAAAAGATAATAAAAAATTTGTGTATGATATAAATAAAATATAAATAAAAAAACAAATATGATGAGAATTATAATAATAATAATAAAAATTCACGTTCAAAGCCGGAAGTATAAAGTGTGCATAATAAATAATTGTAAAAATATTAATAATGATAATAGTAATAATATTTTTAATAATAATAATAACAACAATCGTTTCTACTTAGTGTGAGAATATAATAGTAAAAACCCGGTTTTTAGGCTATAAAATGAAATAAATATCTCATATTATCCTACAAATAAAAATAATAAATTAAACACTAGTGTTTTAATAGTAAAATTTGCAATAAATTAATATAGTAAAAATTCACATACCATTCAGTATCGAGGAGCCAGGTGTTTGTGTATATTTCCGTGTCACGGACGACATTCACAATATTTCCTCACAAAAGTTTCCTACTACCACACCTCATTTAACCCTTTCTCAAAGTTTGAGCACACGAAAATATTGTAGAAACACTTGTACTTAACATTTTTTTTTCAAAAAAAAAAAAAAACACAAACAAAATAAAAGTTTTAAAAAAATACAAAATCACTTTTTTTCTCACTTTCCGATAGGAGGGGAAAATTTCTCACATATTTTCAATTTTCAGAAGAAAACATTTCTTCTTTCTTTTTTCTAATCGATCATTTTTCTTCAATGAAAATATAAATTTTTTCCTCTTCAAAATTTCCCTTTCTGTGAAATATTGTCCTTTTTCCAGTTTCCAAAAATATTTTTCCCCTAATGGCTCGTCACAGTAAAATTTCTTCTTCTTCTTCACACAATTTTTTTATTTTCACTTTCGAGAATGTTAAAAAAAAAATTTTTTTTAACGAAAATTTCACTTTATATTGATTTTATTGCAAAATTCTTCATCTGGGGATCCTTTTAAAAAAAAAAAGGATTTTTTTTACTTTATTACGAATTCTGATTACTTGTTAAGAAAAAAAATTCCTTCCAGATTGGATAATAGAAATAAAAATTGTTTGTTTGTTTTATTATATTTATAAATGTAACCGAATTTTCGAAAGAAATAACGAGGGATTTTTTGTGTGATATAAAATAAGGTAAAAATGAGAAGGGGTAGAAGGGGGGGAGGGGGTGGTGATTTCACGTGTTTACGGTACAACGCGCGGTGCTGAACTGAAACTCTGTCGGTAGACAGACTTTCTTCCGTGCCATGAATTGCCTCTTTGATTACGAACACCGTTCGCCCTCCTCTGGACCTCTCTCTCCCCTCTCTCTCAGCCTCCCGGTGACGCTGGCCCCCTTGCATCAGACCCCGTTTAAATTTGCTTTAGAATCCTTATGAATGTTTGTATATCTATATATATTTGTGTATATATACCTATATATACACACTGAAGACTGTGATGCCACTTTTCTTGTTGCGAATCGGTATAATATCTAAAATCATTCGATATGCAGATCCTCAGGCTCGACGCGTCCCATATTATCCGCTAACTTTCCATACAGCGATTATCGTTCATTCCTTTTTTTGAAAGCAAAAGAATTTCTCAGCTCCCATTTATATATATATATATATGTGTATTGACAATCTTGCGAATTTTTGTGACGAGGCGCAAAATTCATTGAGAGAAAAAAATATTTTAATGTATTTTTAAAATTAAAATTACTCTTAACTTTGCTTTCCTTAAAAAGAAAACTGGTTTTTAACATTTTTTTTCTCGAAAGAATAACTCCATTTCGATGGAGACAAGCATACCGAATGCTACGTTCTTATATTATACAAAGTGAAAACGCATGTCACTTGTGAGAGAAGTACAAGTTACGGTGGGAGCGCGAACTAATGACGAAAGCGGGAAATTTGAACTCTATCTCAAAATATAAACTGATTTTCTTAATAAACCGAATTTTTTTATTTACTGTACAATGAAAAAAGAAATCTTACTTTCATTCTACATTAGACTAAAACCGTTTACAGGCTTCGCACTCAATAATTTATTTTTAAAAAGTAGCTTTAAGACTGAAAAAGTAGTAAAAATGCAGCTACAATTTCAACTGAAAAAAATGAAAAAAAGTAGCGGAAAGTAAGTTTTATGAATAATTTTTACAATTTTCATAAATACTAGATTGATAGAAGAATTTTTGGTTCAAAATAATAAAAAAAAATTTAATTTTGGAAAAGTTTCAAATGATTCTAGAAATTCAATTATTTTCAAAAGTTATAAAAATTCTTCGCAAAATTTCAATTATGTTTAAAAATTTAAAAAAAATTCTCGTCAAAATTTCAATAATCTTTATAAATAATAAAATTCTTCTTCGAAATTCAATTATTTTTAAAAATGTTAATAAAATTCTTGGCAAAATTTCACAGGAATTCTGTTATTTACAAAAATTTTTATAAATAATAAAATTCTTCACCGAAATTCAATTATTTTTATAAACTTGGATAAAATTCGTTGCAAGAATTAAATTATTTCTATAAATAATAAAATTCTTCACAGAAATTTAGTTATTTTTATAAACTTAAATAAAATTCGTTTGAAGAATTAAATTATTTTCAAAAGTAATTAAATTCTTCGTAAAAATTCAATTATGTTCAAAAATTAAAAAAAAATCCTTTTCAAAATTTCAAGTATCTTTATAAATAATAAAATTCTTCTCCGAAATTCAATCATTTTAGAAAAATTTTAATAAAATTCTTGGGAAAATTTTTAATTATTTTCATAAATAATAAAACTCATCCCAGGATTTTAATTATTTTTGATGTAATTTTAATAAAATTTCTCGAAAATATAATTAAATAAATGTAATTATTCTTAAAAATTTTATTAAAATTTGTCAAAAGAATTCAATTATTTAAAAATTTGTTGATAAAATTCTTTATGATAATTCAAATTTTAACAAACATTCAGTTATTCAATAAATTATTTATTTTTTAATTTAAACTTTAAACTTTTAATTTATTTTTTAATTTTAATTTCTAATTTAATTAAATCAGAAAATTCTTCTAGAATTTTCTAATAAAAATTGATTTAAAAATGAATTACCGAATAATTGATTTATTATTTATGAAGATAATAATTGAATTCTTGCAATGAATATTATTACATTTATTTTAAATAATTGAATTGTTTGAATAATTTTACTACTTCTAAAAATAATTGAAAAATTGTAATTAAAATGTTTTCGCATTTCCTTAAATTATTCTTAAAAGATTAAATTATAGGTATTTTCAATTATTTGGAAATTTTTGTAAATTTAATTGAAATAAATTGTACATTTAAAAAATAATTTTCATTCTACATTTAAAAATTATTTTTAAATATAAACGTATTTTTTATTATTTTGTTTTATTATAATTATTATTGTTGTCATTATTATTATTATTCTTTTTTATTATTAACTATTTTTTTATCATTATTATTAGTGTTGTTGTAAAATTTAATTATTTACAATTCTATGGAAAATAATACCAGTGTGTCAGAGATTATGAAAAATATTATTTAATATCTATTTAAAATTAAAATTGCTCTTACCTTTTGATTTTCTATAAAAAAACTGGTTTTTAACTTTTTTTCCAAAAAAAATAAAGAAAATATTCTCCAATTCGATAGAAATACGGAGCTGAATGTTACGTTCTTATATACAAATTGAAAACGCATCTCAGTTGTGAGAGAACTAAAAGTTGCAGTGGGAACGCGAACGAACGATTATTTAATATTTAAATTTATTTCTTTTTGAAATGATTATTATAAAATGATTTGATAATATTTTACAGCAATTTTATTTATCTAGAATTATATCGAAATCTCACACGCTAGAAAAGAAAAGAAAAACAAAATGGAGGAAGAGAATAATGAACACCACGTGGAAAATTTGAGGGGGGAGATGAGAAAAGTCTGTAAATCACCATTTTAGAAAGAAAAGAAAAACAAAATAGAGGCAAAAAATATTCAATACCACGTGGAAATTTTAAGGAGAGGGGGAGGAAAATCTGTAAATCACTAGGAGGGGGTATTAAAAATCTATGAAAAATTTGCTACGTGGTATGTAAAAAATATCGTACATGAATTAAATATTATACTACTTACTGGTTTTTGAATAATTCTTTAAGAAATTTCCAATTTCAGAAGTGGAAATATTTATGCAACTGCGTGCGTGCACACGAAATATTTCGCACAATTAAGACGAAAATTCCGAAAGAATATGTAAAAACTAACCTTTTAGTCTTCCTATGCTGTCATCCAGAGGATCCAGAGTCACTTTTGTTGAAGAATAGAACGCCATTGTGCAACAATTAGTGTTGAAAAGATAATTGAAATCTGAATTCCCACGTTGGAAACTTGGAAATGACCACGTGCTGTCACTCTGTCCGCCATCTTGATTTTTTCTGTCTCCTCCCACGGCGCATGTGTCGAAACAAGGGGCGCTAACCATAGCGGCGAAAAATGGTACTAATGATCGTAGAATGCAATTATTAGGCCACACTCACAGCGGATTCGCAATATATTGTTATAAAAAATATTAATTATGAACTTTTATTTATTTTTCTCTATTTATTTCTTTATTTATTTTATTTTCTGTATTTAAATAATTTTTTTATAATTATTATTTATTACAATTTTTCAGTGGGAATCTCTCCCCTTGAAATATTGAATTTACGCTAACGTTACGTTCCTCTAATCACTTTGAAAAGTCATCTCAATTGTGAGAGAATTACAAGTTGCGGCGGAAGTACGAACTAACCACGAAAGCGGGAAATTCAAAATTTCTTTAAAAATTTAAACTAATTTTTCAATATTGAAACTATTTTAAAATTTTTTTTTTATAATTATTAATAATAATAAAATAAATATTATTTATTATTAGGTATTATTATTTTTAAAATTCATTATTATTTTTTATTATTTATTATTATTATTTTTTATTATTTATTATTATCATTATTATAAATTTTTTTGTTTATTAGAATCGTATGTAGACAAGAATTTTAATTTTTGTTTAGAAAATATTGTTAATGGAAATGATAGACATCACATCGGCTTGTCGGTTGTCCTCTTTGAGAGCATCTTTTACCAATAATCATAAAATCACCTGACGCATTTTACCTGCCTTTCCGATATCTTTCTCTTTTTGCAGTGATTTCTGTAATAAAAAAAAAGAGGGAAAAAAAATTCGCTTTCTCGAAAGCGTTTCAGGTGTCACACTAACCTTTTCATTTTCCCGCGTTATCATCCACTGTATATTGTTAACTTATTTCTAATTAATTATAATTAATACTCATCACAATAATTAATAAATGTATTAATTATTACTTTTTTAATTTAATTACCTGTTAATAATTAAATAATAATTACTAACAATTAATAATTTATTAATTAATAATTATAAATTGCTAATAAATAAGTAATTAGCTAATAAATAGCATAATTAGCGCCTAAGTGAAATTGCCCTTTTTGAATTTCGCGCCAATTGAACTGTCCGATAGATGGCTGAAGAATACTTCGCTCATAAACGGTTTTTAATAATTTGGCGAATTCAATAATTCAATAAATTGAATATTGTGGAAAATTTAATAAATTTAATATTAATTTATTAATTAATTATTAATTATTAATTAACTGAAAATAAATTATTAATTAACTAATTATTAATTGAGTAGTAATTAATTATTAATTGAATAGTAATTAATTATTAATTAACTAGTAAATTACTTATTAATTAACTAGTAATTAATTATTAATTAACAAGTAATTAATTATTAATTATAATCTATATAGAAATTAATTAAATAAAAAAAATAATTTCTTTTTCGAATATATTGTAAATAGAGTAAATTTGAATAATTATATTATAATGTGGAATGTAAAGTCATCATCATTCTGTGGATCTGTTCACTGTACCTGCAAATGTTATGTAAAGTTGCCTGTGAACTCGGTAATGATTACGCGAGAACGGCCTCCAATATTTTTATTGTTCGGATAGTATGCCACTTTGCCACAAACATTCAACAAATGAAGCCAAAACGCCTCACGTTCCAGCAACCCAGATCTTTGCCTGTCCAAGGAAATACCGTTAAAGTGCGCCTTCACAGCCTCATGTCTGTGCGCGCACACACTGTAGCACACTGATCACCTTTCATCTTATTATTATTATTTTTATTTTTTTTTCCCACATTTATGCGTGAAAAAAAAACTTTTTCGAACTTCCTTTTTTTACTCATCGCGTAAAAAAGGAAATATTTTTTTTTAATATCACTGAAGTTAACGTCGACGTCAGTCGACAACTATTTTTTTCGATTTTTGCTAAATTCATTTGTTTCATTCCAAATTCATTAAATTCGTAAATTTATTACATTAAAAAATATTTCTGATAGTAAAAAACAATTCCAAAACAAATTTTTTTACTATCAAAAATATTTTTTTTTTATTCTTTTTAATTTTTATTTTTCTTTATTATTATTTTGAAACAACTATATTTAGAAATAGCTACTAAATATTTAATTAGCTAATAAATAAATATTTTTCTAACAAATATCCTAATTAGCGTCTAATTGAAATTTCTCGTTTTGAATTTCGCGCCAATCGCACTATCCGATAGATGGCCGAAAAATACTTCACTCATTAACGAGTTTTAGTTGCTGTCCAATTTGTACCTTTTTCTTCAATTTCCACTCTAAGAAATAGAATACAGAACAAGTTGTAAATTTTTTTTTTTTTTTTTTGAGTAAAAAGTTGTGAAAAAATAAAATAATATTTACATATTTGATATAGAATTACTTTTCTAATTTCGTTTTCTATTTTCTCCCTCAACTTCTATTTGTATATAAGTGTCTTCAGTTAATTTGAACCGCAATTTAACTTTGATGCCAGAGAAAGCAAGTTTTGCATAGAATTATTTGATGACCAACGAGTCGGAGAATTGAAAATTACTTATTATTTATTGCAACAAAAAAAAATGAAAAATAAAAATAACACAAGAAATTGAAGATTTCGAGAAAATTTTGCATTTCACGGGAAATATTATTAATTGTATGAATTGAAGAAAAACTTTTGTTTAGACTATCCATTAAATTTTTTTCTTTAAGAAAATTGTTTTAAAAAATTGTTCTTCTTATTTTCTTTATTATTTTTTTTTAATTATTTTAATTATTTAATTTTTATTTATTATATTATTTTTCCTATCATTTACTTGTTGTACTATTTATTTATTCTACTATTTATTTATTCTACCATTTATTAATTACACTATTTATTTATTACACTACTTGTTTATTCTACTATTTATTTATACTACCATTTATTTATTATATTACTTATTTATTATACTATTTATTTATACTAACATTTATTTATTATACTATTATTTATTTATTCTATCATTTATTTATTACATTCTTTATTTATTCCACGATTTATTTATTATATTATTTATTTATTCTACCATTTATTTATTATACTACTTATTTTTAATTATTCATTATATTATTTACATATTTCATCGTCTTTTTAATATCTTTTCTATTTATTTTACAAATTATTTATTTATTTTTCCCTAATTGTTTTAAAATATCCAGGAAAAAAAATCTCCAGTCACGAGGAATCGAACCCCAACCAATGATGTTTTACGAGTCCTGTACTTAAGCCCCTAAGCCATCACACTATTATAAATTTTTTTTTTTACTTCTCAAATATCATTTTATACAAATGAAAATAAAAATTCAAAACTAAAAAATTAAATATTACATGCTCTCCCATTTTATGAACAAAAATCGAGATAAATAATAATTCGAAAAAGTAATTATAGGGAAATATCTGTAAGTAAATATAACAGTTTGTAAAAGTATGGTTTATGAACTTTCATAAATATTTTGCAGATAGAAAATATTTTACTGAGATTGGCCTTTCAACAGTGTGAAGGACATGAAAGAAATTTCTTGCACTTTTGAAAAGAGGATACCCACATACATATATAGTGAAAGGGAATAGGCAACTTGTAGAAAGGGGGGAAGGGGGGGGGGGTTAACTAAAATCGAATTATTCTACTTTGCAATAATGTCAATTTTGAAAAAAATGAAAAAAAAATTAAATTAAAAAAATTATTATTATTTTTATTATTATTATTATTATTATTATTATTATTTTAACAATAATTATAAAATAACAATAATTGTAATTAAAATAATAATATAAGAATAATTGCAATATATATAATTAATATTAATAATAATGAATATTGTCAACTTACGAAAATAATTTTTTTTACAAAAATTTCTCGTTTAGTTTTTTAAATAAATAAATAAAAGAATTATTTTAATTTTTTTCGTATAATAATTTTTAGACTAAAAATGTAAATAATTCGAAAATAAAATTTTTGACAGTTTGATGAAAATTTTCTCCCAACGATTAAGTGATTCTCAATGTCACTACCGTTTCAAGTTTACCGTAAAATAGAAACCGTTATTTTAGTGTATAGCGATCTACGGAAATTGTCGTGCGCAAAATGTATAAACAATTTGACTTTTTTTTCCATTGAAAACAATTGTTAAATTTTTTTTCTACTTTTACTGCAAAGAAACATTTACACGATTTCTTTTTTACTTATATATTGCATTACAAAAGTTATTAAGTAAAAATTACGAAGGAAAATAGTTTAATTTTTAATTATCATATAATTAAGTAAATAATAATTATCACATAATTAAACAGAAACTAATTATTATGTAATTAATTCAATAATTAATTCATTATTATGTAATTAATTTAATAATTATTTAATTATTATGTAATTAATTCAATAATTTATTAATTATTATGTAATTAATTTATTGATTAACTATAAATATTATGTAATAATTATACAATAATTATTATTTAAGAAATTTTTTTTGTATGTAACGTATTTTTTATTAAATAAATATTTCAAAAAAAAATAAAATAATTACTTAGTAATTTTAATTCAGTGATATGAATTTTAATGAGGAAAATAAAAGAGGAAAGAAATATGCTTTCTCATGTAACCCTCAATCAAACTCTACTTTCTAAGTTGCCTTATGATCGATTTTTCTCCATTAATCATATCAACTTGCATTCCATAAAGGAAATTTTTTTTTCGCAAATTTTTACCCTTTCAGAAAATAATATTTTACCATTTTGCACATAAAAAGTGTTTTCAATTTTTATTTTGCTTTTATAGTCGCGAAAGAAATAAAGAAAATTAATAATCTTTTTATTTTCTTTCGCAAAAATTTTCCGGAATAAATTCCAAAAGAAATATTATCATTAATAAATAATAATTATTATTAAGCGTTTATTTTCTTTTGCAAAAATTCGGAATAAAATAAAAAAAAGTATTATTATTTATAAATTTTTTTTTTTGCGAAAATTCGAAATAAATTTAAAGAAAAAAATTATTTAGTAATTATTAATTTAGTATTACTAAATAATTATTTTCTTTTGCAAAAATTCGGAATAAAATAAAAAAAAAATTCCAAACCTTTTGTTTGAAATGTATTATAATATTATTTATTAATATAATAAAATTATTACCTAATATATTTCAATTTTTATGATTAAAAATTTACAATTGTCCACAATTTCACATATAATCAAGAAGGGGTTGTTAAGGGAGAAAAAAAAGTATTTTCAATAAATTATATAAAAAGTGACCTTAAAATTGTGTTTTACTTCATTATTTTAAACTCGGACCTTGTAGTTACGAATGTGTGTACACTTTTGAGTATTCTGAAGTCTGATAAGTAATCACAGCTGTTTTACAATCTGAGCAGAAAGTTAATTAGTCCCTTAATTACATGACGTGACGATAGTTATTTACAATATTTTTTGTTTTCATTTATTTTTATTTCTATTTATTTTCTCAATAAAAAACCTTCAATATTCGTTGCATCGTGAAAATTGATTTAAAAACAAAATAATTATTTCTCATCATTCTATTATATTCTTATTTCTTTCTTTATATTCTCATTGTTTTATATAATCATTTTCATTAGTTAAACAATAATAATAATAATAATAATAATAATAATAATAATAATAATAATAATAATAATAATAGTAATTACATTAATATAATCAATTTTTTTCTATTAAGTTTTTGCTATTGATAAATAATTTTTGTATTAACAAAAAAACTATTTTTGTTTTTTAAAACAAAAAATATTTATCACTTTTCAGTTTTTATAACAATATTCTGAAATCTTATTTCTTTTTTTAATTATTAATATAAAATAGGTACAAATTTACTAAAATAAAATTAATTTCAAATTTATTTTCAAAAAAATAAAATTAATTTTAAAAATTTAATTCGTTTCTTTAATTATTAATTTGAAATAAAATTTTTGAAAAATAAGACTAATTTTAAATTTAATTTCAAATAAAATTAATTTTAAATATAATTTCAAAAGAAATATAATTAATTTTAAATTTAATTTCATAGAAATAAAATTAATTTTAAATTTAGTTTCAAAGAAATAAAATTCATTTCAAAATTTAATTTTAAAGAAAGAAAATACCAAAAATTAATTTAAAAAAAAGTAAAATTAATTTAATATTCAATTTTTTCAATCAAATTCTCCTGAAAATTATTTTTTTTATTTCTAAAATATAGATAAAAATTTTCACTTGTAGGAAAACGGTTTTTCTTTTTTCTGCAAAGAATTTTTGTTCCCTATCAGTGAAATATTTTTTAATCAAATAAAAATCACTGAAGTGAAAAATTCAAAATTATTACCTAATAATTCAAAAAAGAAAAATTAAATTATGACTATATAAAATATACAATTATCAAAAATACTATTTTTAATTGTCAGTCACATTTATTTTCAAGGAAGTACTCAAAAAAAAGAACAAATGTTTCTTTCAAATAAAAGAAAAGAACACTTTTTTCAACATAGAAAAAGTATCTTTATATAAAAGAAAATGTTTCTTTAAATCAAAAAAAAAATTTTCGTTGATCATAAAATAAGTAATGCACATTTTTTTCCTATTTATTTATTTCCTTTTTTTGATTTAAAGAAACTATATTTTTTTTCTTATTTAAATAAAAATATGGAAGCGTACAAAATAATAAATAATAGACAACTTATTATAAATTTGACTAAAAAAAATTGGCTATTCGCATTGTATATTTAAAAATATTGTATATTAAGCTAGCGCAAAAATTAAATGTAATATGTAAATCTTATTTCGATAAAATCAGTCCCTATGAAATAATCATTGTAAAATATTGCTCCTTCTTCAATTGTAGTTTCTTCATAAATATATCAAATGTTTTCATTTTTTTCATATCAAATACTTACAGTCAATTTATTCTAAACATTTTTTTTTCATAACCTAATATATTTATTTTACGTTAATATTAGTGATAATTGTTAAAACATTTTTTTTAGCAATTTTCAGTATGATTGTGTGTTATTTAATAATATTATTAGTTTTTTTTGTGTTACTTTTTTTTGTAGCATTATTATATTACAATTCTTTTAGTATTACTCTTTTTTGTAGTATTACTACTTTTTTGTAATATTACAATTTTTTTAGTATTACTATTTTTTTTTTTTTTGTAGTAATACTAGATTTTTTGTAATTCTTTTTATAATAATACTAGGAATTTGTAACATTTTTTTATAGTAATATTAGCTTTTGTTATTTTTTTTATAGTGATACTAGCAGTATTGGTAAAAAATATTACAAAGTAATGTTTGTAAAAAATATTACAAAGTAATATTTTTTTTGCTAGTAATACTAAAATTTTTTTGCAATATTTTTTTTTAGTTTTATTTTATTTGTATAGAATTATTTTTCATCTATAATTATTTTCTTGTTGCATTATTACTTTTTTGTGTAGCATTATTATTTTGTAACACCATTTTTTTGTAGTAGTAATTTTTGCATTATTTTTTGTGAATTATTTTTTTTTAGTATTATATTCTGTATAGTATTATATTTTTGTGTTATTTTTTCATAGCATTTTTTGCAATATTTTTTGTAGTAATTTTATAGTATTCTTTGTAATATTTTTTGTTGTATTTCTTGTAGTATTTTCTTCATTTTTAGTAATATTTTTATATTTTTTATCTATGGTTTTTCTTTGTAGAATTTATTTTTACAGTGTCAATATTTCATTTTCTTGTATAAATAAAATAAATAATGCAAAAAAAAAAAATTAATAGTAAATTATTATCTACTATTAATTCTTTATCGCATTATTTATTTTTTTGTAATACTTTATTTTATTTATTCGGAATAATAATTTTTAATTTAATTATTTTTCATAATTATTTTTTACAATTTTTGTTACAACTATTTTTTTCAATTCATTGTATCAAAGAATTTTTATTAATTAGTTTAATTAATTTATTAATAATAATATCATTAAAAGCCTTAATTATAAATAGTTAATTTGCAATGTGTGTGTAGTAAAAATAATTATTTTTTTCCTTTTATCTATACGATAGAAATTATTTTTTTTTTTTGCCTCAGGAGAACAAATATTTCTCTGCTGTCTCTTCGTTTTGATGACTGATGATCTTCCCTGATGTAAAAAATACTCTTCCTTAGCTGCATATTTTTTTCTATTAATTATTATTTTTACACTGTGCTGTTTACAGAAAGTGGGCTTTTTGTAGATTAAAAAATAAATTGTCAACTGCACGAAAGATTTTCTGTTCTTTTTTTTTCTTTTTTTTTCAGTTTCTTTACAATTCACTATAATATAATGTGGTATTTTTTAAACAACTATACAAATTGATTTGGTGGACTGGTAAAAATAAAAAAAAAATGAGTCCTCTTTCTCTCGACATTGAAGAAATTCTAAAAATACATGATTTATTTTTTTTTCTTTAAATATTATATATATATACGAAATTCGCTGGATTTTTTTTCCAATAGCTCTTCATAATTTAAATTCAACTTTGAATATCATTCGACATTGACGCTGGCACGTAGCAGTTTACACAAAGTATTTTTAATTATTATAATTATAATAATTATTATTTTAATATTAATATAATATATTTTTTTTAATCTAATCGATATTCGTGCAAATTTGGGGCGCCGAAAAATTTACAGGAAAAATTTTTTTCACTTTTTCTCTCAATACTTTTTTTTATATATAAATTTTTGTATAGGCAAAAAAATATTTTTTTATTTCTTAATTCTAGAAATTGATAGAATTTTAGAAATAAAAATTACAGTAAACTTTTTCTTTTATTAAAATTTACATGGTTATTAATTCGATTTATTCAGACTTTTTTTTGTTAGAAAAAAAGTTAAAAGAAAAATTATTAAAAAAATAAATAAATTGAAAATCTATTTTAATTCGAATCACGTTTTTTATTTCTTGTTAAAAAATAGAAAAAGTGTAAATACTTTTAAAAAAACTGATTTTCTATGGACAAAAAATGAAAAATAATTTCATTTTTCTCAGAATAGCAATTTATTTATATTTACTTTTCAATATTTTTTAGTAATTATAATATTAATATTTTTCCAATTTACTGCCTGATCATAATTATTTCGCATTAAATTATTTATCATTAGTAATTTCTTTCAGAATTTTTTTTCTCCAAAAAAACAATTTTGTCAATAATTTTCTTTTCAGCACCCCTATTTTTTACATGCAACTTTTTTCTTTCTTTATTTTTCTTTGAAACGAGCTCTAACACATTCATCCATGCACAAAGTATGAAATTTCTAATTAATTCATTAAAGAAAAAAATTTTTTATTCGTTTACTATATTGTATATTTATTTTTTATATTTTTTATACAAGACCCAAAAAACCGCTAAGGCCGAAATAACGGCGGGAGTCAAACTCTCTTCCTGATATCATGATTCGAGAAATTTTTTTTTTTTTTTAATTTATAGGAAATATATTTCTGATTAATTGTACGCGACAATTGCAGTTAAAAATATATACATTTAAATATTTATATATAATATATTATATAATATTATATTTTGTAATTATAAATTATAATTATAATGACCTATGTGGTATAATATATAAATTATAATATTTTTATTATAATATTACATTATATAATATATACAGTTTTTATTTATTTATTTAACTATTTATATTTATCATTCGTGTTTTATTTATAAACTAAGCGTTAATCGTCTCAGTGAAAGAATGAATCGAGAAATTCATTTTTTTAATCTTTGCAATTCAGAAATTAAAAATTAACAACATTCGAAAGTTTTTTAAATTTATTTTTCCCAAAAGAAAAGATTATGTCACTAAATAAGAACTAGTTTTTTAGAAAAAAATTTTGAATTTATTTTTCGAAAAGAAAAATTATAAACTATTAAGAATTTGATTTTTAGAAAAAGTTTACTTACTTAATAAATAGACAAAAATTCAAAAATTGGATAATAAGAAAATTATTAATTTTTAATTAAAACAATCGAACTGCAAAGATTTATAAAAATAAAAATCTAAATTCACTTTTTTTTAATACTTGAAAATAAAAAAAGAGCTTTTTTTCTATTGTATATATGATATACTGCTGGTATTTAATTTTTTAACACTAGAAATCTGTCAGTGTGTATTTATGCTTCAAGCTTATTTATAGTGTAAATTAATTTTTTCTTCTATTTTTCTGTTTATTAAATGGAAAAAACTAAAAAAAAATTATTGTATATCACCATTGCTCGAAGAGACGGAAGAAAAGGATCATTTATACTTTTATAATTCCGATACAATCAGAAATCGGTATTGAGAAAATAATACAGTTATTTGATAAGTAAAATTAAAAAAAAAAAATTTTTTTTAAATTGTTTTTTCCTTAAAAGCACAATTTTTAAGACTTCGGTAATTTTTAGGTATTTTCTCAAACATATTTATTATTAAAATCTTTTTCTAATCATTTAAAACATTTTAAAAACGGAAAGAAAAATTAAGACGGAAGCCTTTTTAGTATATCGCCAATAAAAATTAATTTTTCTTTATTAAATTAAAAATCAAGAATAGAAAATTAAAAAAAAATACTAATTTAAAAACTATTCAACAGTTAATTAATTACTATTATAGAAATTAATTTTATTAATTTTATTTCTTTGTTAAAAAATTATTGAATTAATTCGAATCTAAAGTTATTCAATTAATTTAATTAATTAAATTAGTAATCAATTTTTGAACGAATTGTAAACGAAAAAAATTAGTTTTACACTTTATTTCTCTTACTTGTCAAACATTTAACATTTTTAATTCATAACTGACAAATATCGCTCGTAAAAATTATTGTATTGTAAACAAAAAAATTAGATACTCAAATATTGTACTCATATAATTGTTAACAAATTTTAAAATACATATTTTAATTTAATTTAATTTAAAATACATTAATAATTATTAATTATTAATAGATAATAATTAATAAGAATTCTATTTTTATGATCTAGATTCGGTTCTGTATTTTTTTTTCTTTCAAGTGATAAAAAATTTCTTCTTCTGAAATAAAAGAAATTTCTATTTTTTGGGGGGGAATTTATAGAGAAGGGAGAGAATAGACTTCGCTGTTTTTCTCATTTCTTTGCTCTAATTTTATAAGCAAATAAATGCAAATTGAAATTCGAAAAACTTTAATATTGAAATTATTAAATTTTTCTCTTTCTTTCTATTTTTCCTTCTTTTTCGCCAAATTTTTCCAATTAAAAAATTTTTTCGTCCACATTTTCACTCTAGTGTGTAAAATTATTTTTATTTATCTTTATTTACATTTTCTTCTTTCTTTCCTTCTTTTAAAAAAAATGATAAATTTTTGACAAGATTAAAAAAAAAACGACTATGTATATGACATTATTTTCTATTTTTTTTGTTAACTATTAACAAACTTATTTTTTAATATACAAATCTGTACGACTTTCGCTGATTTATTTTTTTCTTTATTTTCTATTTTTATATAAAAACATAGGTACGAGGTCATCTAATGTAAAGCATTGCAAATAAAATAGGTTTCTCTGTATTTAGGTCACTGGTATTTCGGTCCTTAACAATTATATTACTTAACTAATTATACTTTAAGCGGTTATTTAGCAGAAAATTGTAAACAAAAAAAAGAATAGCCATTGTAGAATAAAATATTGGAACTTCTACTCATATTGTTGTTGTTTTTTTTTTTAAATAACTTTTAACTTAGTGGGAGATTACGAGTTTATACAGAGGATTAGCTAATCAGTCTTGTATTTGAGGCTCATTATGTCTAGTTTCAACTGAATTTGCGTTGCTCGCATATTTTTTTTTTCTTTCGTCGCTTGAAATTCGTTTGAAAAATTCTTAGGTTTTTCTCTCTCTTTTTTTTGTAATTTTTTTTCGTTTTATTTTTTTTACTTTAAAAACAGCTTTCAAGGGGGGTGGGGGGATCGACCTTTTCATCCGTCATCAATCTTGGCTCTCACTGGGCTAAGACAGTCTACGTTCTCTCCTCTACATGAAAGCATAATATGCCTCTGAACTTTGACACTGACTTCCTGGAGCTTGAGGGACAAAATCCGATCGTCGCTACGTTTTTAGCACCAAGTTATAATTTATTTATATTTTTTTTCTCTCTCTTTTTCGCCGCATTTTTTTATGTATTACAATATTGATAATATAGTGGTTAATATACACAGTATATAATATTTAGTAGAAAAAAAATCGTTTTCTCGAGATTACGAATCGGATTTTTTTGCAAGCGAATCATTTATTTACGCGGTGAATTATTCGGTTTGTACCATTGGCTCCAAGAAACAGTTTATGGATATACACAGACAGATATTTTACATAGTTTGATTTTACAATAAGCCCCCATCATTCTGAATCATATTTTTATTTTCTAAATTTCGAAAACTGACAAAATTTTCATTTGCTTCCAATTTTATATTTTCATTCTTTATCTTTTCCTTCCAATAGTTCTTTTTTCAAATCTTTTTTTACTATTTTTCATTTTAAAAAAATTACATTTTAAAAAAAATTACTTTCGAAAAAAATTATAAACTTTATTTAATAGAAATTAAAAAATAAAGTTGAATATTAAAAAAACAGGAAAACAACAGAAAAATTTTAATTTTTCTCGAAAAAAATACATAATAGGAAATTATTTAAATACTCGAAATATATTCAAAAAATAGAAAGTTTCTTGAGAGGAAAATTTTCAAAAACTGAAAATTAATAAAATGTTTACAAAAAAAGAATTAACTTTGAATAAAAAAAAAATGAAAATAGACCAATTTTCATGGAATTTGAATATAAAAATTTCGATTAAGGCAAAAGCAATTGTTGAATGACAAATGTTGAGGGCTTGTGGCTGATAAATAGTTTCTAAGTTTATTGAAGAAGCTAAATAAAGCAAGGTGCTCTTTAAACACATTTGGTGGTAAAAACATCTCTCGTTATAGTTATTGCCGACTTGAAACTCTCGGACGACTACTAATTCTTTTTCTTTTCTTAAACAAAAGATTTTCAATAAAAAGAAAAAACAAAATATTAAAAACACGCCAATTTTTCAAAAAGCACCATACTTCTCAAACTCAATCGCATGCGAGGATATAAATTTCTGTACAAAGATGGTTCAGAAACAGTTTACTAAAATATTTTCTTTTTCTTTTCTTTTTTTTTTAATATAAAAAAAAGGATAATAATTACGATAGACGTGCATTAAGGAAGAACATTATTTTATATTATACAATTATTATTTCTTTTATTTTTGAGAGAAGGAAAAGAAAAAAATAATATATAGTTAAAATTAATGTGTCGAATTCGAACAAAAAAATTCTCAACTAGAATTATTAATTATTATTCTGAACCATCTCCGGGTATTTATAAGATTAATATTAATTAATTCAATTGGTTAATTTATTAATTGAGACATTAATCGAAAATTCGAAATTCGCGTATTCGAATAATTGATTTTATTAAATTATTATTAAATATTTTAATTAAATTATCATTCAATAATTATTACAATTAAATTACTATTCAATAATTATTAAATTAAATAACATTATTAATATATTTAATTACAACAATAATACAATAATACAATAATACAATATAACAATATAACAATTTAATTATTATGTCAAAAATGATTTGATAATTATTAAATTAAATTGTCATTTAATAATATTATAATTAAATTATTAATGATTCAATTAAATAATTATTTAACAATTATTATTATTCGTGTATATGTTTCTCATATACAATTTTTCAAATTTTACTCAACAATTTTTCATCTATTACACAAATCAAAAGTTAACAAGAAAATTTTAAAAATTATCCTTTAAATATTTAATAAGAAATAAATATTTAATTGTAAATTGTTTTAAAAAAATTCTAGTTCTTATATCAAAATACGGATAAATGGAAATTATTCCAAATAGTAAAATTTCAGACTAATTAAATTGTATGCTCGCATTATTCGATTACGTGAGTTTTGATAAAATGGTAATTAATTAACCAATTAATTAATTAATTTACAAATTTTGCCCGTAATTTTAACGTTTCTTTTTCTTTCATCATCATCAATCATTTTATTTACTCAATGGATTAAATTTTAATTATTAATTTAGATTGATAATTTTCTAATTAGTAATTAATAATTCGTAATCAATAAAATCAGTGAACAATCAAATATACCTATAATTATTTAATTAACCAAATTTGCGAAATTTAATTAATTAAATATTAATGAATATCAAGTATTAAATGAATATTAAAATATTAATTTAATACTGAATATTAAATTAATACTAAATATTAATTTGATACTACTTAAATATTATTTAAATATTAATATTTCATCGTTTTATTATTTTTGACGACGTAGTGATAAAATCATTATTATATATTAATATTTAATATTTAAATATTTGAATATTAAATGAATATGTATTAATTAAATTAATTAAATATTAATTTACTACTAAATATTAAAAATTAATATTTAATACTAAATTAACACTGAATATTAATTTGCTACTAATTATTATTTAAATACTAAATAATATTTAAATAATAAATTACTCGATTGATCAGCTGATTACTCGATTCAATAAAATATCAACAAATGAGTAATTTTAATTAATTTTTGTCTTTCGCAAAGTAAAAAAAAAAATGTTAACGAATTTTTCTTTAATTCTTCGATCGTTGACGACATTTCAGTTAAAACTTTCAAACAGATGGATTGTCAATTGAAATAATCACCATTTTTTGAATTTATAAACGCTTGTTTTTCTTTTTTTGTTATTCATTCATTCATTCATTTTTTTTCTCATTTTCATATGAACAATTCGAGCGACGAGTATCGCGTCTTGGGAAGCCGGAGATGTATTTTCAGTTAATATTTCTTTACTTTTTTATATTACAATTAATCAAGTTCAATCTTTGATATTGACTTAAATACTAGATAGGTCAAGATGGTTTGCCACGACATGCATTTTATAATACTGTCCACTTTTTTGTGATAATAAAAAAATTCTATTTGGTACGAGTTTTTTTTCGCGATTATAATTTACTCGCAATTTTTTTTTGTGGACACGCATCGCGAGATAAAAAAGAATCTGTACATACGCAGCAAAAAGTTTTCTGTTTTTTTATCTCTACAATCAGGGGAGACGGAATTCAGACGCATTTTTTTCTACACCCGTTTAAGGAATAAGGAATATCGAATCTTTTTTTATAATAAATCGAAATATTCGATTATCGCTTTTACAATTACAGTCTAAAAGTGTAAAATTTACCTTAGAGATTTTTTTTAAGATTATAGTGTTATATCTTTAAAAAAAACTTTCATTCTCTGTTTTATGTAAAAAAAAAGGAAAACAATGAAAGAATTTATCCCCTATACACGGAAAAGTATTTTAAGGAGGGATTTCAGTTTTTTCGTATATAAAAATTGCCCTGTGACTGTGGGCAATTTTGTGAGAAAAAAATAAACTACGTGGTCGCGTTACCAATATAACCGTTATTTAGTGTTTCGTTACGATTTCTATAATCCGATTGACGCTTTTTCTCCTTATCATTATTATCATTTGTCTCAATATCAATTGTATTTAATGACGAAAAATTCATGCGCAATGGTCCTTTATCAATTTTTGTATTTAATTGAATAATTTCGGGACTACGATTTTCATAATCGGGATCGGCGCGCGATGTTTTCGATGGACTTGGACTATCGATAAATGATTTTTGAGCTGAATTTTGTGGACTCACAGACTTTGCCAATGACGATTCACCGCTCATACTGTCGCGCGATAAACTTTTATTTTGTGCGTACGGTGAATTTTTAACTGATTTCACACTATCTTCAGCGAATGGTAAATTTAATGTATCTTTACTTGATATTTCATTAGATTCAACGGAAACCCCATCGAAATCATCGAAACCAGCTTTTTGCGGCACTTTCGATGTATTATAATCGTGAAAATTTGAAAATTTCGAACCATTACTATAAAGATCCAATGCATATCTTGGCGATGAATTTCTCTTCAAACTGAGTGGCATAAAATCAGCAAAATCACCAAAATCCCCAAAATCTTGACGTAGAGGTGAATCCTCGCCATCAATTATTTCCTCCCCCTCTAATATCTCTTTGAGTATCTCTTTGATGTCTCTGTAAAAATGTTTTTCATTTCTTTCACTTTTCCTTTTTTTGTTTAAATATACTTTTACTTTGAAATTACAATCAATTAAATTTACAATTTTACTCTTATTTTATTTTTTTTTACACAAACAATGCAACATTTTCTGCTAAAATATGTTTTTAGAAAATGTCAACTTTATTCGTTTAATAGAAAAAAATATTGGCTGCAATTTTATGTGTATAATAGCCAATAATAGAAAATATGAAAAAAAATTCTAGTAGGAAAAATAAAAAAAATGAAATAAAATTAAAAAAATTTAAGAAAATAATGACAAGACTTACTCTTCGGTGTATGAGGAGACGGAAGCGTTGTGAGCCACAGCATCAGCTCCTTCTGGTGAATGAAAAAAGCTAACGTCATGAAAATCCTCGTCCGTAAAGTATAAAAAAACTTTGACAATATCAATAAATGTGGGCCTGCCATTCGATTTGTAGCACCAAGTTCTTCTCATTAATTGATAAAGGAATTTCGGACAATTTTCCGGCTTCTCCATTACTCCACCATCAATTACATAACGCAAAGTCTGTAAAATAAATCAAAATTTATTTTTTTGCATTTAAATATTTTTAAAAAAATTAAAAAATTAATTTAAAAAAATCTTCAACATTATTTAATTAAAATAAAAAAATTAGAAATTGACCTCCAGTTGATTTTAATTATCTAAAATTAAATTTTTTCCAAAGAATTTTATTTTAAAATAGAAATTAATTTCTACATTTCCCAAATTTGTTGACTTTGAAATTTGAATTTCATTGAATCTTTTTGAAGAATTTCTTTCAAGTTTTGAAAATAATCATATTTGTTAATAATTATTAAATTTTATTAAAATTTTTGAAAATTATTGAATATATTAAAAAAATTTTATAAAATTATTAACAATATTTGAATCCTCACGAAGAATTTCTTCAATTATTTGAAAATAATCGATTTTGTTTTCAATTCTTTTGAACAATTTTATTGGAGTTTTCGTAAATAATTAAATTCTCATAAAGAACTTTTTTAATTTTTTTTTAATAATGTCGTTTTTCTAACTATTTTAATTGAAAATTTTGAATGTAATTGGTTTTTACGAATAATTTGTTTCAAATTTATAAAAATAATCGTATTTGGTAATAACGATAATTAAATATTTGATTATTGAAATTTATTAAAAACTAGCAATTTTCTAAACTAAAAAATGTTATATTGTCAAGAATTTTAATATAAATTCAATTATTTTAAACAATTTTGATAAAATTCTTTTAAAAAAATCATTATTTTCAAAATTTTTAACAAAATTCCTTCAAAAAAATCAAATATTTTCAAAAATTCAGATAAAATTCTTCGAAACAATTCAATTATTTTTATAAATAAGAAAATTCTTCGCAAGAATTAAAATATTTTTATAAATAATAAAATTCTTCTGAGAAATTCAATTATTTTCAACACAATTTTGATAAAATTTCTAGGAAAAAATGCAATTATACTTATAACAATTTTAATAAAATTTCTCTAACAGATTCGAATATTTTTAATTTTTTTAATTCAAGTCTTGAAATAATTGAATTGCTTCTAGAATTTGATCAAAGTTTTAAAAATAATTGAATTTTCCAAAGAATTTTATTAAAATTTTTAAAAAAAATGATTCAATTGTTTCGAAGAATTTTAATAAAATGTTTGTAAAAAATTTAAAATCTGATATTACTCAAAAATTAAAATTAAGATTTGAAAACAAAAATTTTGTAATTTGCATAATAATAATAAATCGTATATCACGTTTCGCACGGGTATAATTACGATAATTATAATTATTATGATAATTGCAATAAAAATTGTAATAATTACAGTTACAATAAAAATTGTAATAAGTATAATAACAATAAAAATTGTAATAACTACAATTACACTAATAATTATAATAAATCTGCAGTAATTATAATAAATTATGACAAAGAAAAAGAAAATTGTCTCGCATTGAAATAAATACTGTACTTTTTTTGGAACAATTAAAATACCTGATCGTTGGATAAACCTTGATAGGGTTGTAAAGCGAGTGTAACCATTTCCCATAGAACAACACCATAACTCCAAACGTCCGAGAAACTGGTAAAAACACCATCCTTTAAACTCTCGGGCGCCATCCATCTGACTGGTAAAAGACCCTTTGTACCCTTACGATAATAATCGGTCTCATAAATATCACGTGTCATTCCAAAATCGCCAATTTTCACTGTTAAATCTTCAGCAACCATACAATTGCGCGCCGCTAAATCGCGATGAACAAATTTTTTAGCTGAAAGATATGCCATTCCATCGGCAATTTCCACTGCCATTCGTAAAATTCTCTTCAATGTCGGTGGCTTTACGGTTGGATCTTCACACGCATCGGGTCGATGATTTCTCAAATATTCCTTTAAATCGCCATTAACCATTAGCTCCATAACGACCCACGTTGGTAGACCGCGCGAAACGACTCCCAATAATTTCACAACGTGATGAGTATTAAAGGCTCTGCGGAAACGAATTTTTTGCACATTAATATGTAGAATAATATTATCAAAATAATAATTATACAAAATTATATAAATTGAAAATTTTTCAATTTTTAGAAAATAAAGGAAAAAATTGTAATTAAAAAAATGTACTCTATTATTTTTCCTTGGAATTAAAGATTTTCAAAAATTTTAAATTCAAACCTTTTGAAATTCAATAACCTATAAAAAAAATAATTATAAAACATGAAGATAATCGAGTAATAAAATCAATATTTTATATTACAAGATTATTGTTACTGTAACTTCTTCAAAATTACTTAACCATTTCAATTCAATTATTACTTTCTAGAATTTTTAACTAAATTTCTTCTTTAAATGAATTATTTTTAATAATTTTTCAAAAAGTTCTTTGAGAATTTTCAAATTCATTTGTTTACAATTCAATTTTACGAAATTTCATCGACTATTCGAAAATTCTTCAATTGTATATTAGAATAAAAAAACTTCAAATAATTTCAAAAAAAAAAAATTAGATTAAACAAAAACATTAATTCTACAGAATTGTTAATTAAAAATATGAAAAATTCAAATTTTCAAAGATTTTAATTTAAAAACTTTTCAAAATTATTTCTAAAAATCCACGCTTAGAATTCTTTTTCTATTCAATTATTATCTAAAATTTTAAGTGAAATCAATTTTTATTAGAAAATTCTCTGAGAATTCGATTATTTAATTAGAAAAATAAATATTTTTTGAAATAATTGAATGTTTCTTAAAATTGAATTCTCATCAAGAATTTTATCAACAAATTTTTAAATAATTCAATTCTTTCGACGAATTTTAATAAAATTTTTAAAAATAATTACATTTTTCGAAAAATTTCTAAAGAAAATGTTATTCTATAGTTATAAAAATTATTGAATTATTACAAAGAATTTTATTAAATTTCCTAAAAATAATTGAATTTCTGGAAAGAATTTTGATATTTATCAAGATAATTGAATTTTTTTTATGAATTTTAATAAAATTTTTAAGAATAATCAATTACATTTTTGGAAAAATAATTAAAATTCTGCGATGAGTTTTATTATTTATAAAAAATTGAAAATAATTGAATTCCTTATAAAAATTTTATTAATTGTGAAAATAATTGAATTTCTGTAAAATATTTTATTATTTATGAAAATAATTGAATTCTTGCGAAGAATTTTATTAAATTTCCTGAAAATAATTGAATTTCTGGAGAGAATTTTGATATTTATCAAGATAATTGAATTTTTTCGATGAATTTTAATAAAATTTTTAAGAATAATTACATTTTTCGAGAAATAATTGAAATTCTGCGATGAGTTTTATTATTTATGAAAAATTGAAAATAATTGAATTCCTTAAAAGTATTTTATTATTTGTAAAAATAATTGAATCTCTGTAAAATATTTTATTATTTATGAAAATAATTAAATTCTTTGCAAAGAAATTTATAAAAAAAATTTATTAATTGAATTCCTGTGAATGTTTTATTATTTTCAAAAATAACTAAATGTTTTCGCAGAATTTTATCAAATTTTATTTTAAATAATTGAATTCTTTTGGAAAATTTTATTAAAATTAGATATTGAAAATCATTGAATTAAAGCAAATTTTTTAAAATATTTGAAATTTTGCCAAGAATTATATTAAAATTTTTGAAAATAATTGAATTTCTGCAATCATTTGTAATTTCTCCAAAATTCCATTTTTTTTAGTGTTTTTAACTAAAATTCTTAGCTATAAATCGATTATTTTTAATAACTATTTAATAACTATTTATAAATATAGTAAACGCAACTTTTTAAAAATTCAATTAATTTTGAAATATTTAAGTAAAATTACTCATTAAATAATTTATTAGTAATAAATTTATGATAATTCTTCTCGAATTAAGTTTAGTTATTTGAAATAAAAAAATAATATTTTAATATTATCAACGATTTAAAATTTTAAAAAAATGTATAGGTAAATTTTTATAAATTTTTTCAAATTGTCCTGATGAAAAATAAAAATAAAACCAGATGATAAAAAAACATAAAATAAAAACATTTTAATTAAAAAGCTTGAGAATAAATTTGTAAATTTCCAAAAAGTTGCAAATAAAAATAAATGCGATTAAATTAAGAAGAACAGAAAGTCTTCTCCTCAAGATTGATTGAAAATCAAGAGTCAATTCTTTTCTCTCTAAATTAAGAAAAAAATAAAACTTACTTCATTACTGAGGCTTCATTAAGGAATTCAATGCGCTCTCGATCGGTTGCTTTATCATTGACAGTCTTAATAGCACAGCGAACCTCATGCTTTCCTTTAACAACATCAAATGCTATTCCTTCGTGTACCATTCCAAATGATCCATTACCAATTGGTTTATTTACGTGTAATTCAACTTTCTCACGTGCAATTTCCCATTCATCAGGAATGTAAACAGTGCTCACGTATTCAGGATTAACAGTTGCAATTAATCTCATACTAGGAACGTTGCGCATTTTTCTCTTACACGCATAAACCGAACATCCTGATAGACTCATTATAACAATTATAAATATAATCCAAAATATTATCCAAAATTTCCCATAACTATTGTATTCATTAATATAGACAATTTTCTCATGCGTATAATTTCCATAGCCAGCTAAACTCACTGCACGCGCTTTTATTGTATAATTTCCGGCAGGTAAATCCTTCAGTGTATAAAATTTATTTCGAATAAAGTCTTTTCTCGTTAAACAAATTGTCGTTGGTTTTATCTGTGAACAAAAATTTAATGTTTAAAAATAGAAACTTTTTAAATTGGAATTTTTTTCTGGTAAATTATTTAATAATATAAATAATAATCGCAGAGTTCGAACCAGTGAAAGTATTTAAAAATACGGACTTTACGAACCAAAAATGAAAATTTACGGACCAATGACAAAAATATAATCAGTCCGAGTCAAAAAAGAGAACATTTTACTTAAAACAACAAATTAAATTTTTCATAACTATAAAACATGAAGATATCGATAACTCCGAGTCTTCGACTCGGAGCGATCGATTTCTTCGTGTTTTATAATATATAAAGACGACCGAGTGATAAAATCATTATCAATTCAATTATTATTTTCAAGAATTTTTAACTAAAATTCTTCTTTAAATCGATTATTTTTAATAATTTTCGAAAAACCTCTTTGATAATTTTCAAATCCATTTGTTTACAATATTTTATTTTACGAAATTCCAATTATTCGTAAATTCTTCAATTAAATATATATTAGAAAATAAAAACTCCAAATAATATAAAAAAATTCAATTATTTCTAAAAATTCACGATATATTGCTTTTAATATTCAATTATTATGTAAAATTTTAACAGAAATTCATTTTTAATTCAATTTTTATTATAAAATTCTACTAGAATTTGAAAAAAGCAAATAAATAATTTATTGAATAATTAAATGCTTCTTAAAATTCAATTCCGATAAAGAATTTAATCAACAAATTTTCAAATAATTGAATTCTTTCGATGAATTTTAAAACAATTTTTAAGAATAATTACTCATGTTTTATTATTTGTGAAAATAATTGAATCCCTAAGAAGAATTTTATTATTTTTTTCCAAAATTAAATTTTTTTCTTGTTTTTAACTAAAATTCTTCTATAAATGCATTATTTTTAATAATTTTTGAAAAAGTTCTTGGAGAATTTTCAAATTTATTTGTATACTATTCAATTTTCCAAAATTTCAATTATTCGTAAATTCTTCGATTAAATATATATTAGAAAATAAAAAATTGAAATAATTTAAAAAAAAATCCGCAATTAAACTTTTTCAACAAAATTAATTACACTTTAGTTAAAAATATGAAAAATTCAGATTTTCAAAGATTTTAATTTGAAACCTTTTCAAAATTCAATTATTTCTAAAAATTCACGATTTAATGCTTTTAATATTCAATTATAATATAAAATTTTAACTGAAATCCATTTTTAAATCAATTTTAATAAAATTTTTAAGAATAATTACATTCTTTGAGGAGTTCGATTAAAATTGTATTAAAAATAATTGAAATTCTGAAATCATTTTTATTATTTATGAAAATAATTGAATTTCCAAAAAGAAATTTTATTATTTACGATAATAATTGAATCCCTGTAAAAATTTTATTATTTATGAAAATAATTGAATAATTGCGAAAAAATTTATAAAAAATTTTGTAAATAATTGGGATTCCTGTGAAATTTTTATTATTTTAGGAAATTAATTGAAGGTTTGCGTAGAATTTTAATTAAATTTTGAGGGAAATTTTTGAAAATAATTGAAATTTTGCCATGAATTTTAGTTAAAATTTTTTAAATAATTAAATTTCGAAAGGTTTTACATTGAAAGTATTTTGAAATTCTTATTCCTGTTGGACAAATAAATAAAAATAAGTATTCAAATATTTCTTGAAGAAAAATTAATGAATTTTGAAAAATTTATTTTAGAAATTCTGAAAAAATGAGATTTTTAAAAAATTGTAATTAAAATTTTTTAAAAGTAGTTGAATTCCCGAAAATAAATTTCCAAAAATTGGAAAAATAGGTAATTTTCTCAAATTTCATTAAAATAAATTTTATATTTCAAAAAATTTTATGTTCTCACTTTAAAAGAACTATTTATAAATATTATATTTTTTGAAGAATTGTAACTAAAAGTTTGGAAAATAATTAAATTTTATGAAAATATTTGTATTTAAAAAATTCAGTTCTCATTGAATTCTAATAAGAATTGATTTAAAAATGAAATTCAGTTAAAATTTTGAAAAATAATTGAATATTAGAAGCATTATAACACGAATTTTAAGAAATAATTAAATTTTAAAAAGTTTTTAAATTGAAGTCTTTTTAACGTTTTAATCGTGGTAAAAGTATAATAATATTTTAATGTTTATTCAAAAAAAATTTTGTTAAAAGAACTTCTTTTTGTTTAAATTAAGAGAATTCCTGTGGTTTAAAAAAAAATTCTTTTCGTTTAAAAGAATTCCTCTGGATTTAAAAATTCTTTGTGTTTATGAAAAATATTTTTGTATAAAAAAACTTCTATTACTTTGAAAAAATTCTTTTAACATACTGAAATTCTTCTGCATTAAAAGAATTCTTTCTGTTCAAAAAATTATTTTCTTCTAAAAGAATTCCTTTAGTTCAAAAAAATACTTAGTGTTTAAAACAATTTTTCAAAATTCTTTTTGAATTAAAAGAATTATTTCTGTTTAAAAAAATCCTTTTGGATTAAAAGAATTCTTTCTGTTTAAACAAATCTTTTTGGATTAAAAGAATTCTTTCTGTTGAAAAGAATTTTTTTGATCCGAAAGAATTCTTTTGGTTTAAACAAATTCTTTTTGTTTCAAAAAAGCTCTTTTAATTAATTTAAAATTTTTCTTTTGTATAAAAAAAATTCTGTTGGTTTAAAAAAAACTCTTTTGATTTCAAGAATTTTTTTTAATCCATAGAAAAAAAATATTACAAAATGATATATAAAAATATCATTTTGTTCTAAAAGAAGTCCTTTGGTTCAAAAAAGTTCCAAAAGAACTCTTTTAATTAATTTGAAATTTTCTTCTTGTATAAAAAAAATACTATTGGTTTAAAAAAACTTTTTCGGCTTAAAAAAATCTTTTTTGGAGTTTCAAAAAATGAATTTCTCGCTTTGTAAAATTAAAGAATAAAAATGTAAATAAAGAAAAAATTGACGTACGTTTTGTATATCGCGATTTTTGTATTCAATTTGATAGGTGACGATGAGACCGTTTGGTTTTTGTGGCTCGTCCCATTCGAGTTTGACTTCGGGCGATGGAAGACTTGCATTGTCTTTGTTTGTCGTTGAAGTTACTTTAAAACTGTCCGCTGGAATATCATCAGCGCAATCCAGTGCCATTGTTCGATAAGTCTTCATACTTTTTGTTGAACAATAATCATTTATTGATCTGTCGTTTGATGTTATTTCACGGCAGGCTTGAATTTCAATATTGTAGACTGTGAAATGCCGAAGACCATTTATAACAAA
Organism: Leptopilina heterotoma; assembly: GCF_015476425.1. Lineage (NCBI taxonomy): Eukaryota > Metazoa > Arthropoda > Insecta > Hymenoptera > Figitidae > Leptopilina > Leptopilina heterotoma. The sequence goes on from NW_025110818.1 coordinate 589,542, forward strand.
TGTAATAGGACCAGTGGTATAATTTGTCGTTGGAATTCTCCTCTCGAATTTCAGAATTTTTCCATCCTCCATTGCATCGGACGGAATTGGTTCCTCCTTTAAAATTGTGTAATTTTTTATATTCCCATCTTTCGACGATTTCTTTTTTTGTCCCGCGTCCTTGTCCTTATGTGAATAAAACAAAAATATTATTCAATAAATTAATAAATATTCGTGCATAATTAAATATTAGTAAATTAATTTTTCATTTATTATTCATATAGTAAATATATTAATAAATAAATAAATATAAAAAATAATTATCATTAGAATCGAAAATCTCGATTAGATTATTTATTGGAGAATTTTGTTGAATTTTAAATTAAATAAAAGAATGAAATAATGAGAATGATTGGAAAAATAAATTCCTAAAAAAAATACCTTAGTTTCGCTGGAAATGTCGCGTTTTTGGAATGAAATTTCTTCAGTCATTGTTCCGGTGACGTCTCGTCGTCTACGTGATGTTGGCCTCTTGACATAAACCTGATTATGAAGGGCATCTTCAAATGCAATGGAACTGGTGGCATCTTTTTCGCGTGTCGAAGAATCAACTTCGCTACTTGAACAATCGCAGGTATCGGCATCCGGTTTAGTGACACTTTGTTTATCAGCCTCGACTTTTTTATTCTCCTCATCTATCAATACTGCCTTCGCTGGTCTTTTCTCAGGTGCCGATAGTGCTGGAAAACAAATTATTTTCTCCGTCAGTCAATTAGAATATAAAAACTACGAAAAAAAGGGAAAAAGAAAAGAAAGGAAACAACGGAAAAAAGAAAAGAAAATACTTCAATTTCATTTAATTTTCGAATCATTTCCTGCAAATTACTAAAATATTTAATTTACAGAAAAATTGTAGTTAAAAATTTGAGAAAACTCGAAAAAACAAATTGAATAATATTACAAAAGAATTATTTTTAGAATTAAATATTATTATTTTAGAAATAATAATTCAATTTCAAAAGGTTTTAAAATAAAATTTTTGAAAATTTAAGTTTGATTAACTTTAATTAAAAATTTTATTTCCAATTTCTTTGAAATTATTAAATTTGAAAAAAAATTAATTAATTACTAATTTCAATTCTTTGAAATTAGTAAGATTTTTTAAATATAAATTATTTAATTAAGAAACTTTCAAATAATCGAAATTTAAATTGAATTGAAAACAATTGAATTTTAGACAAATTTTAAGTGAATTTAGTTTTTTGAAAAATTTCTATTCAAATTTTTCTATTATTTACAAAATTTTCGTATATAATTATTAAATTAAACTTTTGAATAATGAAAATTTCAATTGAATTAAAATAAATTATTTCTTTATTAAATCCAATAATTAAATTCTTGAAGCAATTTCTCAAAATAATGCAAAAAATCATTTTTCTTAGAGAAAAATTGAATTAATCGAATATTATTGAATTATTTTCAATACAAATTTTTTTTTAAATAATTGACATTTTTCCAGAATTTTATTACAATTTTGGAAAATAATTAAATTCTTTTGGAGAAATTTTATAAAAATTCTACTGAAAATAATTGAATTCTTACAAAAAATGTTAATCAAAACTGTTGAGAATAAATTGAATTCATTCGAAAAATATTATAACAATTTTTATGAAAATAATTTAACACTGTCGAGAAATTTTATTCAAATTGTATTTGAAAATAATTGAATTCCTGGGAAGAATTTTATTATTTATAAAAATAATTTAATTCTTGCTACAAATTTTACTATTTATAAAAATAATTAAATTAATTTTATTATTGAATTTCATTCAAACTTTTTTGGAAATAATTGAATTCCTACGTAGAATTTTTTAAAAATATTTCAAAATAATTGGATTTCTGCGAAAGATTCTATTAATTATGAAATAAATCAATTTCTTACTAAAAATATTGTTATTTTTGAAAATAATTATATTTCTGCGTAGAATTTTATTGAATTTTTTAAAAATAATAATTAATTCGTACGACAAATTTTATTAAAATTTTTAAAAATAATTAAATTTCTGATCAGAATTTTATTGTTTCTTTAAAAAAGTTGAATTTTTGCGAAAAATTTTATTCAACTTTACGAATATTTTTGTTAAAAAATTGTATTGTATGTATTTTATTCCAATTTTTTTTGTTGGAAAATTTTAAATTATTCGCAGAACTTTATTCCAATTTTTGAAAATTATTGAATTTCTTTCAAAAATTTCATAAAATTTGTACAAAAAAGAATTGAATTCGTGCGAAGAAAATCATTATTTATGAAAATAATTGAATTTTTTGAGAATAATTTTATTATTTAAAAAAATTATTGAATTCTTGCAAATATTTTATTACAATTTTTGAAAATAATAATTAAATTCATTCAAGAAATTTAATTAAAATATTGAAAAAAGTAAATTAAAATAATAAATTTAATTGAAAATTTTAAATGTAATTGAATTTAACGAAGAATTTCTTTTAAGTTTATAAAATAATTTTGTTCGTTCGTAATTGTAATTAAAAATTTAATTATTGAATTTTATACAAATTTTTTTGTGTGAAATAATTGAATTCCTGGAAAGAATTTTCTTGAAATATTTCAAAATAATTGAATTTCTGCGAAGAATTTCATTATTTATGAAAATAATTAATTTCTTACTAAAAGTATTATTATGTTTGAAAATAATTAAATTTCTGTGAAAAATTTTACTGAATTTTTTAAAAATAATTAATTCTTTCTACGAATTTTATTAAAATTTTTGAAAATAATTGAATTTTTGAGAAGAATTTTAATATTTACAAAAATAATGAAATTTTATTACAATTTTTAAAAATAATTGAATTCCCTTCAGAAATTTTATAAAAAATTGTACTGAAAATAATTGAATTCATGCGAAGGAAATTATTATTTATGAAAATTATTGAATTCTTATAAAACATTTTATTACCACTTTTGAAAATAATTGACTTCTTTATTAGAATTTTTTTAAATAATTGAATCCTTTTCAGAAATTTGAGTAAAATTATATAGAAAATAATTCAATGTCTGAGAAGAATTTTCCTAATTTCAAAAATAATTGTATTGTAGCGAAAAATTAAAAAATTTTTGAACATAATTGAATTGCTTCTGGAATTTGATTAAAGTTTTAAAAATAATTGAATTCCTCCAAAGAATTTCATTAAAATTAAAAAAAAAATAATTCAATTGTTTCGAAGAATTTTAATAAAATTTTTTAAAATAAATAATACCTAATAATAATAAATTTCTTTCTTTTAATAATAATAATAATAATTAGTTATAGGTGAAATTTTTTTTGACATTTTTTTATTTTCAAATTTTGAAAATAAAAAATAGTTATTTGCAAAATAGTAATAAATTGAATCCCGCGTTTCACGCGTCAGTTAATTATAATTATTAATCATAATTAACATTTTTAACTCTAAATTTATTTTTAACAACTTACGTTCTTCGCAATAATTCCGTTGTTCCAGAAAAAGCGAATCGTCAGGTTCATATCGACCGACAATACGATAATGAGTCAAATTTCCATTCCTCTCAGCTGGTGGATGCCAAGTCATAATCAAAACATCGCTGTCATTGCTGTACGTCGATAATTTTTGCGGTACACTAGGAGCGCCTGGTAGTGTCGTAAAATACGTAATTTCACTCTGCGCACCCGAACGTTCAGTCGCAATCGTATAAGTCTTGATATAAAACGCATACTGCGTGTACGGTTTCAATTTAGTGAGAATATGCGTCAAAAATTCAACAACTTCCGTATTATTTTTAAAGCCATGCGAATATGATTCAGTTGGTGAGACGTCGTCGACCTTCCATCCATCGCCACCGCAAGCATCACGTCCATCGTACATGGTGACATTTTGAAATGGTGCCTCAATAAAATACACCACATAGCCCAATAGCGATCGTGGATCATGATGTTCAAAAGGCGCCCATATTATCAGCGCCGCATTTGATCCCTTCTTATCGATCTTCACCTCAAGCAATGTCACATTGCAGGCATTTTTATCTCCATTACTATTCGGCGCAACCTCCACCTCAGTGAATGGCTCCAATTGCGCAACTTCCCTCAGTTTCTCAATTTTTTGCAAACACAGCTTTGGATTAAAGTGAAAAAACACTTTTCCCGGTCGACTATTTTTATAGAGAATTTTAATTGTCTTATTTGCACTCCAATCCCATAGTTCCTGTAAATTTTGATTATCAAGAACAATCAATGATTTCTCATTATTATCAACGTAATTGCCACGAATTATTTTTAGATTCTTGAGAAAATTGAGGGAAATCAATGGGAAACTTCGCACGACTTTTAAATAACCGTCAATTTCTTCGATCATACTGAGACTGTCCTCCATTTCTTTGACGATATTTTTACCGCCACGAATTTGTATTTCCAAACTTCCTGTTATGTGTGTACAACCGCGAAGTCTTTGCGCTGATGCAATACTGTCAATATTTGCCCCACCGCATTCCTTTTGACAGGGACCATTACATTTTTTGCATGTTGTCAAATTATTTGATGATTCGTCATCCATATAGCCAACGGGACAATCCATACGGCAAACATTTTGAAATGGTTTATATGGATAGTCCTTGTGAATGTTTAATGCCTCGCGTGGTTTCTTCATAGCTCGACATTCATTTTCAGTGATACATTTGTAATTCATGAATGCGTAGGTGGATTCAGGACAACGATCTACACACGTATTTCCAATCATGACATTTCTGCAAACTGTACAATTACTGGCAGTTGGTCCAGAACAACCGCCGAGACATGATCGATTACAGCATTCGCCGTTTGACGTGCACGTTCCTCCTTCGCATGTGTCACAGGCTGGAACAAAAAAAAGAGAGAGAGAGAGATGAATGAAAATTAATCATTTCCAAAATTAATATTTTTTTCTTTTATTTTTAAATAAAGACAATGAAACAAATAAAGAAAGAAACGAATAAATTAACATACAAGTAAATTAACAAACAAATAAATTAACAGACAAATTAATAAACAAATAAATTAATAAATAAATTAACAAACAAATAAATTAATAAATAAATTAACAGACAAATTAATAAACTAAATTAATAAATAAATTAACAAACAAATAAATTAATAAACAAAAAAATTAACAAATAAATTTGCAAACAAATAAATTAACAAATAAATAAATATCAGGGTTGCCAAAGGTCAGGCAAGTCAGAGAATTCAGGGAAAAGTCAGGGATTTTTAGTAAAAATACTGTAAAAAATTGAATTCTTAAAATTCACGAAAAAACTCTGAATTTTTATGTTTTTTTTTTGCTTGCCTCGTAAACTGTGAAATTACCACGAATTTTAATAATACAAAACCTTCAATTTTTTCTATTTTTGACAATAATTTCTTTTTTAATAATTTAATTTTCCAAGAACTATCATAAAATGATAACTTATAAATTATTTAATGAATAATTTTTACAATTTTCATAAATACTAGACTGAGAGAAGAATTTTTGGTTAAAAATACTAAAAAAAATTGAATTTTGGAAAAGTTACAAATGATTCCAGAAATTCAATTATTTCCAAAAGTTATAAAAATTCTTCGCAGAATTTCAATTATGTTCAAAAATTAAAAAAAAAAAAATTCTCGTCAAAATTTCAATTATCTTTATAAATAATAAAATTCTTCTCCAAAATTCAATTATTTTCAAGAGTAATAAAATTCTTGTCAAAATTTCACAGGAATTAAATTATTATTTACAAAATTTTTATAAATAATAAAATTCTTCACAGAAATTCAGTTATTTTTATAAACTTGAATAAAATTTTTTTAAAGAATGAAATTATTTTCAAAATTAATGAAATTCTTCGTAAAAATTCAATTATGTTCAAAAATTAAAAAAAATTTTTGTCAAAATTTCAAGTATCTTTATAAATAATAAAATTCTTCTACGAAATTCAATCAATTTAGTAAATTTTTAATAAAATTCTTGGCAAAATTTTAATTATTTTCATAAATAATAAAACTCATCGCAGGATTTTAATTATTTTTTGTGCAATTTTAATCGAATTTCTCGAAAAATGTAATTATTCTTAAAAATTTTATTAAAATTTGTCAAAAGAATTCAATTATTTAAAAATTTGTTGATAAAATTCTTTATGAGAATTCAATTTTAACAAACATTCAGTTATTCAATAAATTATTTATTTTTTAATTTAAACAATTTAATTCTTCTAAAGTTTTCTAATAAAAATTCATTTACAAATGAATTACTGAATAATTGATTTATTATTTATAAAAATAATTGAATTCTTGCAACGAATTTTATTATGTACATATTTTTTTTAAATAATTAAATTTTTTTTGAGAAATTTTACTAATAATATAAATTAAAAAGCAAATGGTAAATAATTGATTTATATACACAAAGAAATACAAAATAAGTTGATAATTTTTTTCCTCTTGGAAAAAAATTAATTTTGAAATTTAAATAATTAAAAAATTTTTTTTCAAATTAGAATAAGTTGTATTAAATTACAAAAATTCTCCAATGATATTTTTAGTTTAAACTACTTTTTTCTAAATTACAATAAATTTCTGTTTCTTATTTCTTTTAGTCAAAATAAACAACGGATTTAAAATTTTTCAAAGAAACAAAAAGAAAGAATGTAATCCCATATCGGTTGAAATTTAAATAAATTAAATTCTCTCTTTAATTCAAAGACAAATTTCCAGTTCAAATTCTTTCCATGAAACGATATTTTGTATTCTTATGAGGATTTCCGGTGAATTTAAAATAAACTTGAAAAAGAAGAAAATTAAAAAAGCAATAAATTTAGGAAAAAAAATTCTCTCACGAAAAAAATTAATTTTTGTATTCTGTGGAATATTTATTCAACAAAAATTTAGTATTTACTATTAAAAAAATTAATAATTAAAGAAATATTATCTATATTTTGAAAATTACAATTGGGAAATTTTTATAATTATTTATTTTTTTACTGAAATAAATATTGTGTTTTTTCTGTCGCAATAAATTTTATTTAGAAAAAAAAAAGAAATTTTAAAGAAGAAAAAAAGTTACAAATTTTTTTAGAAAAATTACAAAAATTGTAAAATGTAACGAAATTGATACAATATTATATATTTTTCTACAGAAATAAATTTCTTTAATAAAAATAAAAAATAAATAAAAAAGAAGCAATAAAAGAAATTATTTTCTATTTTTTATGAAAATAAATTTTGTTTAAAAAAATACAAAAATTCCAAATCAAAAAAAAAAGTGATACAATTTTTTCTCCATTTTCAATTGCAATAAATTTTGTTGTTTTTCAAAAAAATGCATAAATTGTAAAATGGAACAAAAATAATAATTTTCTATTTTTTTTTTTAAACAAATTCACTGCAAATAACTGGTAACAAAACAACTCAATTATGTTTTAGTCAAAGCAATGGCGATGACATCCGGAATCAGTTACATTGTTTTGATAAACCGGCTTATCGTTTTATTATGACACTGAAGGTCAGTTAAAAAAAATAATAAAACAAACCAAAAAGAAATTTTATCAAATCAATTAAATTCGAGTAAAGTGAAAAATTAATTTTCCAAATTGTCAAAAAAAAGGGTCAATGGTAATTTGAATAAAAAATTTTAATTTTGAAATTATACAAAAATTTAAAAAAAAAAATTTTTGCAATAAATATGAGAATCATAATAATAAATTGTAATAAATATAAAAAACAAAATTATAAATTGTAGATAATAAATATAAAAAACAAAATAATAAATTGTAAGAAATAAATATAAAAATCAAAATAATAAATTGTAATTAATATAAAAAATTAAATTAAAAGCAGAAAAAGAAATAAATTCCGTATAAAACAAAACCAAGAAATTAAAAAAAAATCAAAATAAGAATACAAACGAAAATTCAAAAAATACAAATTAAAATACACAAGAGTACCAAAAATAGAAAAAATACAAATAAAAATGCACAAAAGTATAAAAAAACTAAAAATATAAATAAAAATCCACAAAAGAATAAAAAATACAAAAAATAGATGAAATACAAAAGTATTAAAAATAGAAAAAAAATACACATAAGTATAAAAAATGCAAAAAATAGATAAAATACAAAAAAAAGATAAAATGCAACAAAAATACACGTATTACAAATAAAAATACAAAAAAATAAAAATGTAAATTCATAAATAAATTAAATTTAAAAAAAATAAAATTTATTTAAATAAAATAAAAAAATACAAATGGAAATTTACGAAACCAAAAAAAAAGTGAAAAAATGGTTATCTATAATATTGGATTTAAAGTGGGAAAAATATTGTCGATTGAAGTTTGTAAATGATATATCCTTTGCTTGTAATTGAAAGCGTTGTTTGAATTGTAATCGAATTCTGGTTCGTGCAAACATTTTTCGATCACTGAATACGTTATAGAGAGTTTATTCAGTTTATTCCTCTCTCTTTCTCTCTTGGACTCTCGTCGTCAATGATAACAACACGTATATTCGCCCTCGATAAAGCACAAAGATTAAAAGACAAGAATAAATCTAGTGGTAGTTCATTAATTCAAGCACCGTACGCTCTTTCTTCCCAAATATCATTCTCTGTTCCCAATAAATTTTCAAAGAAGAAATGCGACGCAGGCGAACAAAAAAAAAATCGCGTTATACACGTAAAAAATTATAAACTAAATAAAAAGTGATAATCATAAATAAATACAAAACAATAAATAAATGCAAAATAATAAAAAAATAAATGAATGCAACATATAGTTATATGTATATAGTTATATGTATTATTATCATTAGTTAGATAATTCATGCAATTTAGATTTAAGTTAGTTTTAATAAAAGGGCGTTCTCTTTTGTAAGCCCGTAAAAATTGTTAAATAAATAAATAAATAAATAAATAAATAATAAATAAATAAAAGCAATATAATAAATAAATAAATAAATTCAAAATAATATTATTAATAATAATAATAATAATAATAATAATAATAATAATAATAATAATAATAATAATAATAAAATAAATAAATTTAAAGGAATAATAAATAAATAAGTTCGAAATTAAGAAACAAAGAAAAAAAAATTCTGTATAGATAGAACGAAAACATAGAATATTAAAAAATTAAAATACAAATAAAATCAAAAGTGTACAAAGAAATAATAAATAAAAATACAAAATAACAATAATAATTAATTACAAAATAATAAAAAATACAAAAAAATAAAAAATATTTTCTGATACGTAGCAAAATTTTTTTTTAAAAAAGAAAGAATCCTAATAGTTTTCAACAGAAAGCAAATAAGATAATAAACAATTTATTAATTATTATTATTAATAATAATATTAATAATTATTATTAAAAAAACCTACGACATTTTTTTGTACTAATTATTACAATAATCAGAATTTGAAAATTAGTTAAGGGTATGTGGAATCAGCCAACTTCAATTAATACATGTATTAATATTCCCACCGGTTTTCTAAAAAAATATTTAATAAATCTTGACAAAATATAAGAAAAATAATATTTTATTTATTGAGGCATGGATCTCTAGTCCAATTAATACAAAAATTTGCTTTTAAATATTATTTTCCATTTAATAAAAAGTTTAATATTTTTTGAGAAAAAAAGACAATCAAATACAAATTAATATTGAAAAAAATGAATAAATTTATATTTTTCTATGTTAACATTCATTTTTTTCAATGGCAATTTGTATTCGATTGTCTTTTTTTCTCGAAAATTGTCAAAAAAATGAAAGTTTGAATAGAAAAATATAAATTTATTCATTTTTTTCAATATTAATTTGTATTTGATTGTCTTTTTTCTCAAAAAATATTAAACTTTTTATTAAATGGAAAATAATATTTAAAAGCAAATTTTTGTATTAATTGGACTAGAGATCCATGCCTCAATAAATAAAATATTATTTTTTTTATATTTTGTCAAGATTTATAAAATATTTTTTTAGAAAACCGGTGGGAATATTAATACATGTATTAATTGAAGTTGGCTGATTCCACATACCCTTAAAGTAATTCAATAGTTAAAAAAGATTTTCATTTTTTTTTTGCAGTAATTTAAAAAAAAAGACGCAGAGCTTAATTTTTGTTTAATTTTGAAAGAAAATAAGAGCAAAAAAAATTTAATGGAAATTTGAAATTTTGTTTTACATGAAAAAATTAAATATAAAATTATATTAAAAGTTTTTATTTAAAAAGAAACTTACTTTTTTGGCAGTGTTCTTTGTTCCAGCATAAATGCTCATTCTTGTTCGTCTCTCTTTTTGGGCAGTTCTTCTCACAAATTGGACAACCATTTCTCGGCTTGTTTCCCTGTAAGACGAAAAAAAAATAAATTATATTTTTTTTTCTTTTTGAAATATAGATAATTAACAAGAAATCGCAAAGAAAATATTTTTTATTAATTTTTTTTTTTGTAAAAAATAGTGTTTTTTTTTACTAAAAAACATTTTTTTGATAAAAAATGTTTAAATAAAAAAAAATTATTTGTTTGATAAACAAAAATATTTATTGTAATAAAAAAATATTTGTTTGGTAATAAGAAAAGATTTTTTGTAATAAGAAAAAATTTTTTAGTAATAAAAAAAATTCTTCTTACAATAAAAAACTTGAAACAAAAATTTAATTAATTTTAATAAAAATAAATAAAACAAATAAGTAAATAAATAAATAAGTATCTAAATAGTTATTTTATAAAAATTATTATTAAAGTTTTGAATGTAATTTAATCTGGAAATTATGGAAAAATTGCAATCTTTTGAAAAATTGTAATTAAAATTTTTTTCACAATAGGTAAAATAATTTAAAAAGATTATTTTCTAATTATTTGGAAATGTCAAATTTAATTGAAATAAATTTCATGATTTAAAGAACATTATTTATTTAGATACATATTTAAAAAATTATTTTTAAATATAATTGTACTTTTGAGGAATTTTATATTCAAATTTCGAAAATAATAATTGAATTTTGCAAAAATTTAGAATTGAAGTTATTAGGAGGATAAGAAAAAAAAATTGAAAAGCAATAAATCACTCACTATATTTCAAATCAGTACAAGAATAATTGCCAGTAATTTAAAGCAGAAACAAATGCAAATTTTCTTTTGAAAATCAATAAAAAAAAATTCAAAAATAAAAAATTCAAAACCCCAGTACAAAAAAAAAAACATTTCAATCACAATCTAAGTAAAATATTCTAATTTTAGAAAATATTTCCCATACACAAATATCTCAATACTGAAAAATAAAGTTATTTTTCAATGAAAGTTTACATCACTATATACCATTACTGATTAGATTGTGGCAAAAAAAGAAAAAAAATGAATGGTCAATTGAGTGAAGTTTGAATGAATGGAAAAAAATTAAGTTTGCAAGAAAGTGATTGAAACGAGAGAGAGAAAGAAAGAAAGAAAATATAGTCTTTAATGAATGGACATATACGTATATCGAGTCCAAAATAGGAATAATCCATCGTTGATATTTAGTTGGACCGGATTTACTCGGAATAACGGAAATCACATATGAATATATGGAAGTATAAATATAGTATGCGTATTATTTTACGTACGCATAAATACACATTTCATGTATACATATGTATATAAAGTGTATGGTAAATACTTGCAAAAAAAAATACACTCTCACGCACCTGTAATTCTACCTTCTCTGATTCTTCTTCCATTGAAACTTCCCTCAATCACGTTTCATTTCATTACATTCACATTATTATTTTAAAAAAAGAAAGAGAGACAAAAATGAATATCAAATTTTATTATTTGATTATTAATTACTTTCTATTATTAATTTCCTTTCTATTTTCTAATTTCTAATTATATTTTATTATTTTATTATTTCTATTATTATTTATTTTTTATTTATATTTTATTCATATATAATATACGTATATTTTTATAATATTATTTATAAGTATTTTTTTGCATGTAATTACTTTTTTTATTTTATTATAATTATACACTAAAACCCCAATTTAAATTATTCTCCCAATAACACTTTTTTAATTAGAAAAAAGAAATTAGACAATAATTAGAAAATTAATTAGAAAATATGTGCTTCACTTAATTTTTGTTATTATTTTCTATTTAATTTTATAATAATTTTTAGTTTTTGTTTTTTAATCAATAAATCATTATTTTTTATTAATAAAAATTTTAAGTTGCGAAGAATCGAACCCAGGTCTCACCAGTTACAAAATCGTGTACCTAACCACATGACTAAATTACCTTTCTTTTGATTCCTTTTGATTTTTTAGTAATTAAAAATTTCTTTTAATTGAGAACAAAAATTATTAATTATATACACTTTTCATACTTTTCGTCTTTGAACGTAAAAATAAATCAAAAATAATATAAATATATAGAAAATTAATATAATAGAAATAAATAAAAAAAAATCATATAATATGAATAAATAAAAAAAAAAATGAAATGAAAAGAAAAGAAATAAAATAAGTTTTTTGGAAACAAATTTTCTAAAATATTAATTTTTTAAAAATTCCAACGAAATCTCGTAACCTAAATAAATATTAGATAATTTTATAAACAGTGGCATATATTTATCTATTTTTTCTCTCTTTTTTTTGCAAAGAAAGTTTATTGCACCGCAATTACATTTGAGTAGCTATCACTTAATTTTACGATAATCTGATACTTTCCAGGAATCCAATTGAATAATAATTCACCAATATATATATACAAACAAAATATTAAAAATATATATTGTATATATATATACATATATACGTGTCACTAAAAACCTTATCGATTTACTTTCTCAGGGAGTGCAAACTCCATTTTTGCGACAAACAGCCATAAAGTTTCCTTTTAAGTAGAGTTCGAGATAAAGTTAAAAGCAATAAAATCCTTCAATAATTTTACCATAATCCATTATTTATTTTCTGATGGATTTAAAGTGTTTATACACATATACACATATATATATATATACCTTCAAAAAGTTATTTATTGCTTCGATTTAATTTTTTTTTGTCTCTTTTTTTGAAATTAATTTTTTATCATATGTTGTTAAAAAAATTCGATTATAAGAGAAAAAAGGTAACGATTGAAGAGTGGGGGAAGGGGGGTTATAATAAATAAATAATAAATGTGAGTTTAAATTTATATCCTATATATATGAGATAAGAGAAAAAAGAAAAATGATTTGCGAGACATTTAAATCAATGTTATATTAAAAAATTATTTCCAGTACTTTCGTAAATCAAAAGTTGAATTAAATTCGTCATAAATTTCTCTTCGTGTTTTTTTTTTTTTTTTTAAAGAGAGGAAAAAAATACATACATAACTTGATATCAAATTGTAATTATCGTTTAATTATAAATTTTATAATTTATAATCTAATTACATATTCTTTAATTTGACTTCCGTTTTCGTTTTTTGAGTTGCATTTGATTATCTTTTTTGCGAATTTACAATTTGTTGATATTATTTTTTGTTAAATTATGTTTGAAATCAAAATAAATTAAAATGAAATTAAAATTTAATTATAAAATTAACTTTGTAGCAAATGTTTCTCTCTAAATTTAAATCTAGTGAAAAGTGGTTCAATAATTTAATTCAGTAACAATTTTTTACGAATTTTTAGTGGATTTTGTCTAATTTATTTAGTAGTTGTTTTTCTTTATTTAAATTTTAGTTGAATAATTATTAACAATTAGTAAACATTTTTACTAATTCTTAGTTTTCACTAAAATTAGTTAATCACCTAACTAACTTTAGTGAAATTTTTTTTTTATTTTAATAAAAAATTACTATCAATTGGAAAATTTTTTATTAATTTTAACTAGAATTTAACTAATTAATTTAGGAGTTGCAAATTTTTTTTATTATAATTGTAGCAATAATTATTAGGACTAACAATCAGTAAAAAAAATTAGTAAAATTTATAAAAAACAATTAGTAAAAAACTAAAAGTTAATAAAAAAAAAAATTAGTAAAAAAATAGAAATGGAAAAATTTGTAAATAAAAAAGAATTGTGATACAAAATTAATAAAAAAATTTATAAAAAAATTATATTTTTTACGAATTAAAATAAAAAAAACAATTAAAATAAATTATAATCAAAGCTACAAAAAAATTTTCAAAAGTTAATATTAAAACTATAAATTAAGAACTAAATAAAATTGAAAAATATTTCAACTAAATTAAAATCAAAATCAAACTAAGATAAAAAGAAATTTTCCAAAATTCTTCTTTTCTACATTTTCTATTCATCGCAAGACACTTTTTGTCTAAATTTTTTCCCTCTTTTCGCAAAGTGAAGTGCAATTTTTTCCACATAATCTTTTTTTATAAACCAGGAAAATGTGATAGTAAATATAAATAAAAAAAACAGAAAAGAATTCGCAACGTTTCCCACATTGTCCCTTTTGCGTATTTTATTACAATCGTAAACCTCGTTGCTTTTGACGTCACATTTAATGTGACAATTTTAACAACAATGCCATATTCAGAAATTATGTTAGTTTGTGCGAACGATGTGCAACAAGAAGTTTAAAACTACTTGTCATACCTTGAATATTTGTTAAAAGCGCAACAAAAGCAAATAAAATTGTTTCTTTTAATTTTAACAAGAAAAATAAAATATTAAACAATTTAAACATTTTTTTGCTTTTATATTAAAACAAAAAATATTTATAAATAAATTTATAAATAATAACATTAGGTAATAATAATAATAATAATAATAATAATAATAATAATAATAATAATAATAATAATAATAATAATAATAATAATAATAATAATAATTTATAATAATTTTTAAACAATTTTTGATTTATTTCAATAAACAACAGCAAGAAAAAATTTTTAACTAAACCTTTTTTTAAAATAAAATTAGCAATTTTCAAAATAATAGAATTTAAAAATTTTCTAATTTAAATTTTTGTTGAAAACACTAAAAAAAAATTCAATTTTGGAGAAATTACAAATTAATTGCAGTAATTCAATTATTTTCAAAAAAATAAAATAAAATTTTTCTTATAAAATTCAACTATGTTCAAAATTTGAAAAAAATTATCGTAAAAATCATAATTATCTTTAAAAATAACAAAATTCTTCTCCAAAGTTCAATTATTTTCATAAATGTCAAAAAAATTCTTGTCCTAATTTCAATTATCTTCAAAAATAGAATGCATTTTTCTAATTTCAATGATTTCCAATATTTACTATTTTAATAAAATTTCCCAAAAAAATTTAATTATTTAAAAAAAAATTTTAGTGAAATTGTATGCAAACATTCAATTATTTTCATAAATAATAAAAATCCAATTATTATCATAAATAATAAGAATTCAATTATTTTTATAAATAAAAAATTTTTTTTAAGGAATTCAATTATTATTTTCATAAAAAATAATTTTAAATTCTAGAAAATAATAATTGAAAATTAAAATTATGAAAATAATTTTGAAGAACTTAAATACAAATAACAATATTTTTTATAATTTAGAAAATAATTATTTTATCTCTCGGTCATTTTTAATTGTTATAAAACATGAAGATATCGATTGCTCCGAGTCGAAGACTTGGAGTGATCGATTTCTTCATGTAAAATTTTTTATTTTTTTTATAAATTGTTTAATTTAAAAAAAGGTTTGAATTTGAAATTTTTGAATGTCTTAATTCCTGTGGAAAATCTTGTTCCAAAAATAAGATTAAAAATAGAAATTTTGCAAATATTTTTCTTCTTTTTCTAAAACAAAATAATAATAATAATAATTTTGTTAAAAAAATTGTAATTCACAAACAAAAATAATGTAAAATAAATAAATTTTCTATTTCTTAATTACAATTGTTTAACAATTTTCTAATTTTGTTTAGAAGAAAAAAACAAAAATCTGTATTTTCAATTTGACAAAAGATAATATTTAACAAAATTTTAGTCTTTTAATGCAAAGAAGTGAAAAATAATTCTGATCATTTCTATTTATCATTAAAATTTTGAATTAATTATAAAATAAATTTTTTATTTCCTAATCACAGTTTTTTAATTAATTAATTTTAATTAATCACAATTTTTTAATTTTGTTTAAAAGTAAAGAACAAAAATCTGCATAATTTCAATTTGACAAAACATAATATTTTACAAAATTTTAGTCCTTTAATGAAAAAATTGAATTATAAAATAAAAATAATTATAACATAATAATATAATAATAATAATAATAATAATAATAATAATATTATAGTTAATTCATTATTTATTTAGTTTTTGAATTGTTCATACGATTTTGTTTTCAAAATTAAAAATCGACTCTTCTCAGTCCTTTTCTTGTTGCAGTGTAAAATTAAATTAATTAAATTAATAAAAATGGTAAAATTAATTTAAATTTTAAATAATTTTTAGCAAAAGACTATTATTTAAATAAATAAATAAATAAATAAATGGGGCGGTATCAATTGCCCTCAATTCAACTGTATACAGGAAAACTGCCCACAATAAACTGCATACTGGAAAACTGCATACAAGCAAATTTTAATAATAAAATTATTAAATTTAATTTGAAAACTGTATAAATCTAAACTGCATACCGTTAAACTGCACATAGGTAAACTGCACACAAGTCTAATTTTCTATTAAATTTATAAATAATTAATATTAAAAACCTGTATACAGTTAAAGTGTACATTGGTAAACTGCATACAAACTAAATTTAAAAAATTAAATTAAAAATTTATTTATTGTTTAATTGCACACCGTTAAACTGAACATTGCTCAACTGCATACAAAATAAATAAATAAATTAAAAAAATTTAATGTATCGTCAAATTGCACATTGGTAAACTGCATACATATCAACTGTATACAGCTAAGTTCTCTTCTATGAAGTTGACAGTTGCGAATATATTCATAGAAGAGAACTTAGCTGTATACAGTTGATATGTATGCAGTTTACCGATGTGCAATTTGACGATACATTAAATTTTTTTAATTTATTTATTTATTTTGTATGCAGTTGAGCAATGTTCAGTTTAACGGTGTGCAATTAAACAATAAATAAATTTTTAATTTAATTTTTTAAATTTAGTTTGTATGCAGTTTACCAATGTACACTTTAACTGTATACAGGTTTTTAATATTAATTATTTATAAATTTAATAGAAAATTAGACTTGTGTGCAGTTTACCTATGTGCAGTTTAACGGTATGCAGTTTAGATTTATACAGTTTTCAAATTAAATTTAATAATTTTATTATTAAAATTTGCTTGTATGCAGTTTTCCAGTATGCAGTTTATTGTGGGCAGTTTTCCTGTATACAGTTGAATTGAGGGCAATTGATACCGCCCCAAATAAATAAATAGTTATTGCAATGGAATACAATAATTTTATGTTATCGAAAAAAGCGAAATTAGCACTGGTCCAATAATAATAAAAAATAAAATAAGAATGAAGTATTAGAACAATTCTTTGAAAATGCACTCTCTTTCTATTTTATACATTTCCGGATGCTATTTTTAGTTA
Organism: Leptopilina heterotoma; assembly: GCF_015476425.1. Taxonomy (NCBI): domain Eukaryota; kingdom Metazoa; phylum Arthropoda; class Insecta; order Hymenoptera; family Figitidae; genus Leptopilina; species Leptopilina heterotoma. The sequence goes on from NW_025110818.1 coordinate 607,104, forward strand.
TGCCTCGTTGAATATGTGCTAAGTAAGGTATAGCGGTCGCAATATGGACATGATTATTTATCGCATCTTTTTTATGCTTATTTTGCGCATTGAGAAAAATATAGTTAAGAAACAGTTATCAGCATAATAAGTAAATAATATAAACATAAATATTTACATACACTCACAAATAATTTTTTATACATAAAAATAGGATAAATGTGTGTATATATATATAAAAAAGGATAAATATATATTATAAATTCTTGTGGACACGTGTTATAGTCCAATATTATTCGTACAGCTACGAAAAAAAAAATTTAGAAAAAAAGTGCATAGCAAAAAAGAAAAAAAAAAGATTCAAGTTCTTTAGGTGCACTGGTTATTTCTCTCTATTGTATTGTATATATGTATATATATATTTAACGTCCACACACATGTTTGCATATATTATCTTCTAGTTGTATAAATTTACAGGAGAATATATTTCTTCCGTTAACTATATATGAACTTAACTTAACTTTTTCTTTCTCCTTTTTTTCCAATCCTCACGTTCTATATAATGAATCACTAATTTTATTCCTCGCTTTGTTTCATTTGTGATATATGGGGGAGGAAGCTTTAAAATAAACAGATCTGATCGTATATTAAATTAGGAATAGGTACTTGTTACTTCAAATCTATGCAAATTTAATTGAATTCAAATTTAAATTATTCCAATTTTAATTAGATCGCTGCTTTTAAATTCGTTTAAAAAGATTAAAAAATAATATAACTTAAATATTATCATTATTTATACATTGGAGATGCAAATTTTTTTTCTTTTTGAGTTTTATATTTATAGGTCAATGTTTGTTTTTGTTTTTCTATTTTGACATTTTTTTTTTATTAGAATTAAATATAATAATTAATTGAAATCAAGCAAATTAACTTGAAATTAAAGAAATTAAATAAAAATTGAAAAATACTTGAAATTACAGGAAGTAATTAAAAAATTTTTTAAATAATAAAACTAATTGAAATTAGAGAAAAAAATTAAAAGTTAATTGCAATCAAAGAAAGTAATTAGAAATTTAATAAAATTTAAAATTGTAATTTAAAAAGTAATTGAACTTAAACGAAGTAATTAAAAAATTATTTTAAAAATTAATTAAAATTACAGGAACTAATAAAAAAATAAAAAATCTTTTCTAAAACTCGTTTTAGACGATTCACAAACATCACAAAAATTTGATTCTGACTTCTTTTTAATTTTCATAAAAAAATTAAGATTTTAGAAGTATTTTCCAAAATTATTTTACCTATTTTGAAAAAACTTTTAATTACAATTTTTCAAAAGACTAATTTTTTCATAATTACCAAATTAAATTGCATTCAAAACTTAAATAAAAATTTTCATTAAATAACTATTTAAATACTTATTTATTTTTTTACAGGAATTAAAATATTTTTAATGAAATTTAACTATTTCTAAAAATTACAACTGTAATCATTTCTAAATTCAATTATTTCTATATATTGACATTTTTAAATAAAAGTCTTCAAAACTAATCAGTTTTTGAAAAAATAATAAATTAATAAATTTTCAAAATAAAAATTAAAATATTATTGCAGTTTTACAACAAATAAAATTTTCAAATATTTCAATTTAAAAACCCTTTTAAAATTTAATTATTTCTAAAAATTCATAATTCTGAGAAAGAATTTTATAAAAATTGTATGAAAATTGAAAATAATTGAATTATTTAAAGGGATTCTTTTAAAATTGTATTCAAAATAATTGAAATCCTGCGTTTTTTATTATTTATGAAAATAATTGAATTCTTGGACCAAATTTTATTGAAATTTTTGAAAATAGTTCAATTCCTGATAAGTATTTTATAAAAATGTTTGAAAATAATTAAATTCCAAAGAAGAATTTACTATTTAAATTCTGATGTGTTTTTTCACAGGAAAAATTTTATTATTAAAATTTTTGAAAATAATTGAATTCTAAAGAAGAATTTTATTAAAATTTCTTTAAATAATTGAATTTCCGTAAAAATTTTATTATTTGTAAAAATAATTTAATTTCATCAAATAATTTAATTAGTTATGAAAATAATTGAATTTTTGCAAAGAATTTTCTTAAAATTTAAAAATAATTGAATTTTATAAATTATATGAAAATTGTAAATAATTGAATTCTTTCAAAGAATTTTATGAATGTTTTGAAAAAAATTGAATTATTTAGTGATTTAGTGATAGTGTTTAAAATGGTATTAAAAATAATTGAATGTTTCTGATGAATTTTATCCAAATTTTGTTTATCTAAAGAATTGAATTCTTTTGAGAAATTTTATTAAGATGGTAAATATTGAAAATAATTGAATTTCGGAAAATTTTTGAAAATAATTTAATCGTTTCAAAGAATTTTATTAAAATCTTTTAGAATAATTTTTGTGTTTCATCTATTAGCAAATTTTTTTTTTCTATTTGCAAAAAATAATTTTAAATTAATCATTTTAAATAAAAAATCTATAATAATTTTAAAGCAATTCAAATTGTCAAAAAAAAAAAAAGAAAAACGTATCATTTATTGTCACAAATCTAAAGAAAGTAGTAAATAGTAGGTTTTAGTAGATGAGTGCGATTAATAAATAAAAATTTGCAAGCACAAAACTAATGTATCGAAAATTGAAATTATTTTTTATTTGAGAAACGATTATTGAAATTTTTTTTACGGTGGAAGATAAGAAATGAAAAAAAAAAATGTTTCGCACCCTAGTGCCAAACGCAGATGCTTCTTTCTGCAACTGAGATTCTCGTTAGATTCAGCAGGGACTTAATGAGATAATCGATGAGTCGTTATCTTTCTCTCTTGAATATTCGTGTCACGTACGCGCAAGTTAGTTACATATGCAACGTACGACATTCACATGCCAGCTTCGAGACATAACACCTTGTCATCGAATGAGAAGATGCGATTCATTAATTAAATGAAAGACGAGAGTTATTCATAGAATTGTTAGCGTTAACATTCTTCTCGCGAATAAACATTTGATAACTCACTTTCACTACAGATAAACATAAACATATGTATATAGAAATATATTTTATTTATAGAATTCACTATTTTTCCCATTTCAAATCTTTGTCACTTATTTTTGTTTAAATATTTTTTTTTACAATTTTTTTTCAAAATTAACAATTGTTGCTAAAAAATAGGATTTATTAACGCACATGCTTAAACTGATAGAAATAAAAAGAAAGAAAAAAAATAAAAAAAAAAAATAATTGAAAATTGTTTAAACAAATTGTAATGAACAATTTAAAACAAATTATTTTTTAAACCATTTTTAACGTTAAAATTTATTATTTGTCCCGAATTTCTTTTAGAAATATTGACTTTCCTGATATATTTCTAGTTGTCTAAGCAAAAATTAATTAATTTTTAGTTTTTTAATTTCGATTTTTTAATTTTTAGTCAATTATTGTGAATTATGTAATTAAATGGCGACTGTAATAAAGGAAAATAAAATTCTCAACTCACCGAAATAACGTGCTCCCCTTTTCCATTCTTGGCAATGATATCCCAGTCGATAGTGTTTGTGTAACAAAGTGCTGGATTCTTCTCGAAACGAACGGAACCTCTTAAAATATCGGTTAAAGAATGTAGACCAATTTCCTGGAGGTGCATCATTTCAAAAGTGACCAATGCATAATTGATAAACAATGAATTACCGCGTATCACTGTCAAATTTGGAAAAAGTCGACCCACACTTCGTAGACCATTCACTCTGTAATAAACAAAAACAAATATTAAACAAATTAAATTTTCATTTCAAAAATAACAAATTTTTTATTTTTTAATGAAAAATTTAATAATTAATTGAATTAACAAAATAAATATAATAAAATAAATAAAAGAAATAAAAGAAACAAAATTATATTATCAATTGTAAATAATTTTTAAAATCAATTTTCGTTATTAATTAATGTAAAAATTATTAATTAAATTATTGTAATTTATTTAATTTATTAAAATCTATTATTTTTTTTATTTTCTTTATATTAAAAATTTTTTTGAAAAATAATTTTTTTTTGGAATATTTATTAAATTTATTTATAGTACCGAAGAAAGAAAAAAATTTTATTTTTCAATTATTATGGAGATCAATGGATCTCCATAATAATTGAAAAATAAAATTTTTCTTCTTTCTTCGGTACTATAAATTTTTCTCTCCTTTCTCATTAAATAGAATAATAATAAAAATTTGAGTTGATTGCGATAATAAATCAATTTAAATGGCACACTCTATTTGAAGTAAAGTCCCATTAAAAGAATTATATGACTATTCAAAATACTATTCACATTTCATGAATCGTACTTCCGTGCGAGAATTTTGCCAAACCGGATGTGCAGGCGATTCGTCTGCCAGATTCTAAATTCAACACATGATCCTCTTCAATTCGCAATAAACTCGTTTATTGACATTTCAAGAGTGGCAAATCAAAGATCGTCATTTTAATAAAAATTCACTTCAAGAAATATATAATGTATAATGGAAGTAAATAAATAAAAAATAATAAATATATAGGTAATAATAAAATTAATTAATGAATTAATTTTATTAAAATACTACCTAATAATATAATTTTGTTTGTCGAACAGTTTTTTATATTTAGGTAAAACAGTAATAATAATAATTATAAAACAAAAAAATAATATTATTAATAGGAATAATAATTAATTAATAAAAATAATAAAAATAATACAAGAAATAAATGAGTAATAGTCAGAGTAATAATAACTTGTGAGATGGCTAAGTGGCTTAGCCACTAGATTTGTGGCAGAAAGGTTCGAGGTTCGAGTCTTCATGACTGTAGATATTTTTCAAAATTGTAATATATTTCTAATTGTTACTAACTATTATAATATTTATAATTAATAATAATAATAATAATAGAAATAATAATAATAATAATAATAATAATAATAATAATAATAGAAATAAATTAATAAATAATAATAAAATCAATTTATAAATAATAGTAAAATGAATAAAAATTAATTACTAATTATAATAAAATATGGATGAATAATAAAGTAAATAAATATTAAGTTGGTAAATTAAAATAAAAAATACGAGTCAACAACAAAATACATCTTTTAATAAATTTAAATAAAATAAAAAAATAATAATTGAAATTTACCTGTAAAGCACGAGGTATTCCGTAATTTCAACCAGCTCTGGAAACGTAAGATTCAAAAAGGCAGAGTCGTTCGCATGATCGATCAGTAAAATTTGAACGAATCCTTCGACCACTCGACAGCCTTGGAGTCTGCTGAATTCACTAACTGAATTGCGTATGTCTATGCTTTGGCACACTGTAAACAAAAACAGAATAAAAAATTAAATAAAAATTCTCACAACTAATATAACAAAAAAAAATAATAATAAGAATTAAAAATTTTCGAAATGAAAAAATATTGTTTCCCTTATAAACAAAATGGAAGTTAAAATATTCTACTTTAAAAAATATTTGACCTTCATTATAAAGAAATTGACCTTAAAAATTTTTTGAAACATAAAAATTAATTTTGAAACAGAAAAAAGAATCGAAAAAAAAATAAAACTACAAATTTTCGAAACTGGAAAAATAATTGTTATCACAAAAAAATTGGAATTGGAAATTTTCGAAATAAAAAAATATTCGTTTTCATTATGTAAAAAATTAAATTAAATATTAAACATTTCCTAAATAAAAAAATTATTTGTTTCGTTTACAAAAAAAAAAAAAATAGAAAAATTTTCCTAATAAAATAATTCATTTGTTTCAAAATAAAAAATTAGGCTTCGTTCTCGATAGTAATTAATTTTAAAAAAGTATCTTAAAGACAGAAAAAAGTATCTATCGAAAAATTAAACTTGACGACTCAATTTTTTTTATAATTTCTTAATTACATTCAAAATTAGAATAATTTTTTAAAAATAAATATTTAAATACCTATTTATTTTGTCTACACGAATTAAAATGTTTCAAAATGATTTCAATGTAACGCATTTTTGAAATTGAACAATTTCTAAAAAATTACAAAAGTAATTCTTTCAAAATTCAATCATTTTTTTTTGTTGAAATAAATACAATTTTGCAAAACTCTAATCATTCTGCTTTATTCAATTCTAAATCAATTATTCTTAGAAATTTCTACAAAATTCAATTATTTAAATACAAAAATAAATAATTTATTCAATAATTAAATTTTTCTTAAATTTGAATTCTTATAAAGAACTTTATCAACATTTTTTAGAATACATAATTGGATTTTTAGGAAGAATTGCATTAAAATTTTTGATAATAATTAAATTTATTCAAGAAATGTAATTAAAAATTAATTGAAAATAATTATTACACTCTAAGAAACAAAGTATATTAAATTTTTTTAAATAATTAAATTTTTTTGAAGAATTTCTTTTTAAGAATAATTGCATTTTTAGCCAAATTTAATTATTTTCATAAATAAAATAAAATTTTCACAAGAATTCAATTATTTACAAATTTTTTAAAAAAATTTCTTCGCAAAAACTCAATTATTTTTATAAATAATAGTATTCATTACAAGAATTCAATTATTTTCAAAATAATTGAAAAATAAAATAATAAAATTTAAGATTTTCAAAGATTTTAATTTAAAACCTTTAGAAAATTCAATTATTTTAAAAAATTGCAATTATTAGTAAAATTATATTAGAAATAATTGAAATTAATTAAAACGCGATGCGTTTTAATATTTATAAAAATAATTCAATTCTTGCGACGATTATTATTAATATTTCAAAAAATAATTGCATTCTTGAGAAAAATTTCAAAAACAACTTTTTAAAGAAATGATTTTTTTCGACAAATTTTATGAAAACTGTGTTTTAAATAATTGAATTTCTTTGAAAATTGTATATTATTTATGAAAAAATTGAATTCTTTCAACGATTATTATTAATATTTAAAAAAATAATTGAATTCCTGATAAGAATTTTATTATTTATAAAAATAATTATATTCTTGCGAAGAATTTTATAAAAAATCTATTTAAATAATTGATTTTTTTGAAAAATATTAGGAAAATTCTCTTTTAAATAACTGAATTCCTGTGAACATTTTTTTTTTATTTATGAAAATAATGGAATATTTGCGAAGAATTTTATAAACATTTTTTTTTTAATTTAAATTATTCAATTCTTTTGGGAAATTTTTTATTAAAATAGTAGATATTAAAAATAATTGAATTACGAAAAATTTGTGACATTAATTGAATAATTTTAATTTTAAAGAATTTTATTAAAATTAAAAATTTCCTATATCAGAAAATACTTTTTTTTTGTCGATTACCAAAAAAAAAAAAAATGATACCTATAATTTTTTTCTCTGGAAAAAATAAACAAATATTGCAGTACATATATTGTATACATGTGGTAACATTTATAATGTTTACAGTGTTTATATGCTTTTTGAAAAAAAAAAAAAATTTCCCTCACATATCATCGACCTTCTCTCATGGTTCGCAGTCTTTCTATGCTAGAGTGCGACCTCGATACAACGATTCAATGCCGAGGTCAAGGGAGTTCAACGTTTAAAAATAATTTCATCGTTCCCACAATTTAATGCTTTCATTTAAAGCTCCGTCATTCATCCGGATATGCACACGCGAGAGTTGTTAAGAAAAACATTTCTTTAAGAATAACATTTTTTTTTCATACACTATGTATATAAAATTCACAGAGCGAGGACGTTACACGTCCCAACTTCTCCAAATCTTATGCTTTTTTTCCTCAAAAAAAATATATTTCAAATATTTTCAAATAACAAATTAAAATTAAGTTTTCAATTATTAAATTTAAATTTTCTCGAAACAATATTTTATAATACTTTATAATACACTGAAAAAAAAAAATAAATAGAAAAATAAAAAATAGAAAAAGGAAAATAAAATTTTGAATTGAAAATAAATTTTTAAATCGAAAAAAAAATCTTGTACTTTAAAATAATTGGAAATATAAACTCTGATTTAATATTCAACTTTTTTTATAGAGAGAAGAGAGAAGGGTTTTTATGTAATAATTTTTAAGACACTTGTTATAATGTACTTTAATGTCGACTATTAATTAAAGGTAATGTGAGATAATTCTCTAAGTAGAAGATGCAGCATAAAAGATTACATGCTCATTAGCTAATAGTGAATAAACATTGGAGCTAAACATTTCATCCTTTCACCAAGGTCATTATTTTTTCTCTCTCGTTGAAAAAAAAATAAAAATAAAAAGTTCACAGTGTGAAGTCCTTAATTGCATTTCACACACTACTGTTACGCTTATATCATTGTAATTTAAATTAATTACAAAAAAAATGATTTTTTAAAAGGAAAATTATTCTTAGCCTGTGTCTTTGTTATTGTTGTTGTTATTTTTTTCTCTAATTTCTTCGATAATCAAATTTTCTCCACTGAAATACACACTCGCAATTATTTCTAATTTTTATATTTAATATTTTGATTATTTCATTGTTTTTTTTCCATTATTTATTGTTTTACTAAATTTTCCTACCTACACCCGAAGAAAAATTTTATTTAAACCAAATAAATTTTTATTTGAACCAAATAAATTTTTATCTGAACCAAATAAATTTTTATTTAAACCAAATAAAATTTATTTGAACCAAATAGATTTTTATTTAAACCAAATAAAATTTATTTGAAACAAATAAAAATGTCTACTTGGCTCTGAGTCAATTAGGTATATATCTTTTTCTGGATGTATTTATTTTAATTTGAAAACTAATTATAATTTATTTGCGTTAAATAAAAGTATATTTAATAATTATTAAATTAATTATTAATTAATTGTTATATAATTGTTAATTAATTTCTAATTATTAAATCGCAATTATTCCACATTAATTGTGAGTTAATTAAACTAAAAAAATTCTTTTTGTACACAGATTAAAAATAAAATTTATTTAAAATTTTTAAATTTAAATTTAAAATTTATTTAAATTTTTTAAGTAAAAATAATTAAATTGTAAAAATTTTGTCTTGTTCACCCTAAAAGAAACAAAAAACGTGGCAGTAAAAACAAATTTTTTTTCAATTCAAAATTCGATTAATTTTCCAATTTAAATATAAATGATTCTAAAGAGAAAAATAAATTCTACATATAAGAACTTAAAAAAAAAAAAAAATCGAAACCAATAATTAATTGGCGATGTTAAGTAGACATTGAGATAATAATCATAAATTCCAACAATATAATACAGTATATATACAATGTATTTACGATTATTTGCTTCTTAAAAACTTCATAATTCTCTTATTGCACATTGCCAAGATATATAAAGGTAATAAATTCTGGTGCAGATTAAAGGGTATAGATATTGGAAAATTGCTCACGGGAATTTAAAAAGGGAAATTACAATGTAGAATAGAGATAATTTTTCTCTTTCCTTTTTGCTTAAATAGAAAAAATTTCCTACATTTTGAATTTAAAAACGACAAACAAGAAAAATGCAACGATTTTTGATATTTTTATTTTGTAATAAAAAAAGTATTTTCAGGATTGCAAACTGAGAATATAAATAAGTAAATAAATAAAAAAAAATAATAGATAAATAGTACATAAAATAATAAAAAAAATAATAAATAAATTTATTTATTTATTTCAATAAACAAATAAAAAAATAAATAAAAATAAAAAAAGTATGCTGAAATAAATAAATAAAATAATAGAATATATTATTGTTCAAATAATTTTACGTATTAATTTTATTTAAATAATTTTATTTTATATATTAATATATATAATAATAGAATAAAAAAATCTAAATATAAATAAATGTGTGTGAATAAAAATCATTGTACAGTTTGATAATCTGTTGTGACGGTGCAATTCGTAACGAATTGTGAAAGAAGAATGTAAAATTTTTACCCACTTGTCTTGTGAAAATGATTCTCATGATTCATGGTTGAATTTCATGGGTAGATATTGTACCGTGATAAAACAATTATGCTTTCCTCTTTCAACTCAATGAACGTCAATCGCACAAAAAATTTTTAAAAAAAACAAAGAAAAAATTATTTACCCCCCAAAAAAAATCACGATAAAAAAATTAACTAATTAACTATTTTTTTAATCGAAAAAATTTCTCTTGCGCAATTTTCTCTATATCGCACACACACATACAGAGAGCGAATTTCTATACAAACTTTTAATTACTAGGTATTTTTAATTAATAACTTTATGATTATCAACTTTTAATTTTTTTTTCAAACTAAAATTCTTTTATAAAAAGAAATAGTGGTTTGAAACATTTTTTTTTTAAATTTTTATAATTTTTTTTTAGTTTAGAAAGGGTGAGAAATGAAAATAGGTCTCGACGGATATTTAGTATAAATTAGAATAAAAACTGCGATTAGTTACTGATACATATATATTGAATTTGATGCACTTTGGAGTCACGAATCCGTGTGGATTTTTTTTCATTTTTTGCAACGAGAGTAAATAAACAATATTTTAAACCTGTTCTACCAGTCTTTATTTAATTCTATCTGCACTCGTAGATATAAGAATATACATTGTATGTGGAATGTAAATTTATAATATTATGCCTTCTATTAAAATTGTACGTCTCCTTAGAAAATCTATTGATCTTATCTCACTTATACTTGAAAATTTAGCAATAATATAATAATATAAATTAATAGTCCCGTATAAAATAATTTAATGTGAGCTTGGATAAATAAATAAATAAAAAATAAATATATATATATATATATATATTTAATGCAATAACCGGATTTGAGAATTGAATTTTTTTTCTCTAATTATATACGTGTAAATAAAAATGTAACTTGAATGGAAAAATAAAAAATCGTATAAAAATTCAAATTCCGAAGGAATAAAATAATAAACGATTGCTACGAAATTATCACTAAAAATATCTAGCAGAAGACTAAGCTTCTTTTTAAATATCGACATAAATAAATTTTCCATTCCGTTATTTATAATTAACTATTTTTTGTTGCCCTGAAATTTCTCCGTCCTGTTTAATTGTCATTTTTTTACCATTTTCAAATGAATAAATTTTATTACTATTTCCAAAAGAGGAAAATTTTATTTTTAGTAAAATTTACTTTTAGGATAATAATAAAATTTACCCCAAAAAATAGCAGAAGTTGTGACAGCAGAAATTCCATAGACAATTTCGTTTTTAATCATAGAAAAAAAAACTAGTAAAAATTACTAACTATTTACTAAAGTAGTAAAATGTAGAAATAAAATTGTAAAATACTAAAATCGTAAAAATTACTCTCTACTAAAATAGTAAAAATTACTATTTACTCAAATAGTAAAATTATTTACTACATCAATCAAAGTTATTATTTACTAAAATAGTATAAAATTATATTTACTTAAATAGTACAATATTAAAACAATGTAGTGAAATAATAAAATTATTTACTGTAGTAATAAAAATTTCTATTAACTAAAATTTTTTTTCTATTCAAAAATATTATTAATTACAATAGTAGGTAAAAAATCTATTTTCTAAAATTGTAAAAAATACTATTTATTCTAATAGTAAAAATTACTATCAACTAAACAGGTAAAAATTATTACATACGAAAATTGTAGAATATTAAAAAACAAAATACTAAAATAGTAAGAAATACTATTTACTAAAATAGTAAGAAATATTACTTATTAAAATAGTGAAAATTACCATCTAATAAAAATAAATAGTAAAATTATTTACCACAACAATAAAAATGATTATTTACTGAAATAGTAAAAATTACTATTTACTAAAATAGTACAATATTAAAACAAAATAGTAAAATACAAAAGTAGTGAAAATTTCTATTTATTAAAATAGTAAAAATTACCATCTACTAAATATTATTTACTAAATTAGTAAAAGTTACGTTTTACTAAAATAGTAATTACCCTTATTAATAGTACAATATTAAAACAAAATAGTAAAATACAAAAGTAGTGAAAATTTCTATTTATTAAAATAGTAAAAATTACCATCTACTAAATATTATTTACTAAATTAGTAAAAGTTACGTTTTACTAAAATAGTAATTACCCCCTACTAAAATAGTAAAAATTACCAATTACTAAAATATTTCATTATTAAAATAAAATAGAAAAATACTTAAATAGTAAAATTATTCACTAAAGTATTATAAATTTTTATTTACTAAAAAAATTAATTTATTTACTAAAAAAAATTACTATTTTTCTGTGTGTACTAAATTTCTCCTCGTTTAATTTCTTCATTATCTTAAAATTATATCTCATCTGAAATTATTATCTCTAAATATCATAACATCTAGTAATACTCCTTGTAAATTTTTTTCAGGCATGTAGTACAATCATCATTTTTCACATATATAATATTTAATATGTACGCAATATAAAATCAGTAATCTCGTGTGTAATCCTTCTGATCCGAGCAATCTGTTACAAAATCGTTGTGCGCATATACATATAATCATGCATCAAACGATGTAACTTCTGTAATCCGTAATAAAACCCAGGTGCATTTCTTACTCTGTTTCGTATATTGAAAAAAAAATACAAAAAAAATTATTTAAGAACACGATTGGTCCTTAGGTCACAAGAAAATTTCACATGTAAATTTATTCTCCACAGGAATTCTTGTAAAATATTCGATTAAATTGATTTTCAAATCATTTACTAAATTTCAGTTCAATTCATAAAATACATTACAAGTAAACTTGCAAACAATAATTTACCAGCAAATAACGGTAAAAAAATTATTTCCTGTTTCAAATTTCTTCAAATTGTAAACTAATTTAAAATTAATTTAAATCATGAGTGAATAAATAATTTTTAATTAATAAATTAATTAATTCAATAATAGAACAAAAATAATATAAAATAAGAAATAATAAATAAATATATAAAATAATAAAACTACAATAAGTCTCCCTTAGCCGCAGTCGTTAAGCGCTTGACTGTGATCGATGCGTTTGTGGTTCGATTCCACTCGGATTTAAAATTTATTTAATAAAACTAAAATGAAAAAAAAATTAATTAATTAAATAGTAAAATTAAAAATAGAAAAATAATAAATAAAGAACTGTTGGATTCATTGAATAAATAAAAAGAAATTAAATTAAATAAAAGAAAATAGTAAAACGAAAATAAAAAAATAGTAAAAATAAAATAAAAACAAAATAATGAATAAATAAATATACAAACAAGTAATAAAACAATACAGCAAAAAATAACAACGAAAAACAGGTTTCCCAAGTTCTAAATAAAAAATTAAGTTAAAAAGTTCTAAGTTTCTCAAATAAACAATAAAAATTTCTATTGTAATTTAAAACACGAAAAATTTTTTGTCTCTCTTTCTTTCTCTCGTGTTATTTGCGAGTTAATATTTAGCTGAAGCAAACGATTCTTATTTTCAAGATCGCGCACGACTTTTGTCGACATTATTAGTCATCTATGCTCTGTTTCTCTGCGCTTTTAATATTATATACATAAATATATATCTATATTTATATGTACAAAAAAAAATGTAATCGATAAAAAAAATGACTCTTACGAATGTGGAAAAAGTGTGCAATTTTGCTGATTCGTTGTCGCGTCGCAAAGGAACTCGATAATAGTCTACTTAAGGAGTTGCATTCCAGACACTCTCCTCAAGGTTAGTATATAGCCATTCACCCAAAGGCCGAAGTACTCTGATGGCCTATACGTTCCTTTTCACATAAATGTTTATACACTCGAGAAGAAATTTATTAGGAAACTCGGCTAAATCTCGTGTGTACTAAATTTTAATAATCCTGTCAATTTTTTTTGGCGAGTACTCATTTTTTTTTTTTTTTTTTTTGCTTCTAGGTTAATAAAACTTAAAAGGATCCTAAATTGGGCCTAATTAGAGTAGCCAGTTTTGCACCTGATATTTTAATACTTATCTATTTTTATATTAACATAATTAATATTATTGAACTATTTTCTTTATTTATTTAGTATTTTTTTGCTTATTTTTATTATTTATTTAGTATTTTTTGCTTATTTTTATTATTTATTTAATATTATTTACTTATATTTATTATTTATTTAATATTATTTACTTATATTTATTATTTATTGAATATTATTTATTTAACATTATTTACAACTACAAAATAGTTAAATTTTACTAAATAATAAAAATATCTACCAAATAATAATAAAAAATACTAAAAGAATACTAAATAGTAAAATTATATCATAAATTTGGTAAATTTAGTAAAAAAAAATGAAATTCTGGTTCAATGAGTGAGTAGGTCAGTGGTTAACGTACAGATCTACGGTGTAATAGGTCCCGAGTTCGATTCCCCTCGAATGTTAAATATTTTCATTTCTGATTCTATCGAATTTTTTAATTGTAAATATATCTTAATAATAAAGAAATAATAAAATGTTAGATAAAATAATAAAATAAATATATAAATAATAAAATAAATATGAAAATAATAAATAATAAAATAAATATTAAAATAATAAATAAATAAATAATGTTAATTTCATTAATAATTAATTTACAAATAAATAATGTATTAATTAATACACTTCGATTCGATAATTGAATAACAAAAAAAATTGCTTTAGCCAACATTTTCCCGGTTTTTAAAAAAATATTGAAGCGAACAGTAAATATTTTAATTGTTTGCAGAATTTTTTTCCAAAAACATTTAATTATCACAGAATTGGAGTCTTATTCATTAATCATATGGCTAATTTGTATTCAAAGATAATCATATTTCATGCATCAACACTCCTTCTCTGTTGATTTTTAAAATAATATATCAACTTTGTTGCGCCTGTCTCTCGTCTACGTGCAGAGAGAAAGAGAGACACAGAGAGTTCACAGAACATTGAGAGAGACAGGTGTTGTCTACTATGAATATCCACAAAGGGCCTATTTATGAAAACGTAACGTCATCATGCTTTCCCAGAAAATTATTATTATTTACTTCCATATTATGATTCACAAACATGTGTTTATAAAAATTCAAGAAAAAAAGAAAGAGAACGTGATTTTTTTATATAAAAAAAATTCTCCTTTCTTTCAAAATTTATTCTATTTTACGCGAATTTATTTCTATTGTTAGTACATTATTTTCTATTATTCTTATTTTTATAAATATTATTAAAATTATTTATTTATTAATTTATTATTAACAAATTTATTAATTACCTACTATTAAAAAATATATTTATTAATGTACTATTAACAAATTTACAATATTTATTTATTATTAAGAGATTTACATTTGTAAATTGGATAGAATTAAAAAGTGAAAATATTTTACACGCGGGGAGAATCGAACTCGGGACCTAAAGCTTTCTAGACCTGAACGTTAACCACTGACCTAATATTAATAATTATATACATAGTTCATGCCTTTCGGCTTTAAATCTGTATTGTTCTTTTAATTGCAATTATTATTATTATTATTTTTGTTATTATTATGATTCAATTCATATTTTTGTTATGATTCAAATAAATTTAAAAAAAAATATTATTTACAAAAATTATTATTAAATTTAATTAATTGATTATTAATTATTTTAATTATTACTTTAATACATTATTATTACATACATACATTATTATTTTTATTTTGTTATATGTTATTATTATTTTTTATTTTATTATTATTATTTGTTTTTTTTTTTTGCTAATCATTTATTTTTTCTTTACGTTTAATAAACGAAAACTACGAGAAATATATTTCTGTTTACAAATTTTTTCCTCTCTTTTACGTCATTCAATTCTTCTCGTTTGACAAGAAAAGCGGAGAACGAATTTTTTAAATCTACGTTTTTACTTTCGCGAGGAAAGATTTCTCGTTACGGTAATTAAGAGTTTTTTTTACTCTCTTTTTTTTATAAAACTCATTTAGTTAAGACACCGAGAATAGTTTACAGGAAGTAGCAAAAGATTATAATAGGAAGTTGAAGGGGGTGGGGGAGAGGGAAACCGAAATGAGAAAAAAAAAATGAAAGGTGATGAAGATCTTGGAACATTCCGTTTCACTGAGAGGCAGTCAGATGGATGAAAATCGTGCAATGTAAAATGGAGTATGTAGAGAGGCATAAAATGATTATATCTTTTGTTACTGTATTCTTTTTAGAATTATTTTTTATAGAAAAGTTATAAGAAAAATTATTATATTTTTTTTTTAATAATAAAAATAAGAAATTTAATAATATTAATAATAATAAAATTATTATATGATATTATCACTCGGTTGTTATAAATATTTAATAAACATTGAATTTAACGATCATACACCTGACTTGGAATGATCGTTAAATTCAATGTTTATTAAATATTAATAATAAATAATTAATTGTAATTACTTATAAAAATAATAATCAGTAAAACAACTTTTATCATTATTATTATTTTTTCTTAATAAACAATTTCTGTTTGTTAGTAATAAAAATTAAACAACAAAAGACAGCAACAGTAAAATAAAATAAAAAATAAACTATTATAAAATGAACAATTATTTTTGTAAAAAAAATTAAACAACTAAAAATAATAAATAAATAAATTTTATTTTCAAAACTTATGGAAAAATAATATAGTATGTATCTTTTACAATACAAAATTCTAAGTTTTAGTTTAGTTTGGTTCAGATTTCCATTTTTCTTTATTTTAATTTTTTCCGTATAATTTTTGTTAAATTGATTTACTCATTCCATTTTATTATTATAATTTGTTTATTTATTGTATTTACTTATTAACTTTTTTTCATTTATTGTTCTTATTTGTCTCTTTATATTTTTTATTTATTTTACATGTGAACGAGCTATTTACATATTTATTTTGTTTATAATTTTTAATTGTTTATTAATGTATTTATTTCGTTTATTATTTTTTATTTGTTTATTAATTTATTTATTTTGTTCATAATTTTTATTTGGTTATTTGATTTATTTATTTTTATTCATTTTGTTTATAAAATTTTTATTTGTTAATTTATTTACTTTGATTTATTATTTATTTATTATTTTTACTTGATTATTTAATTTCTATTTGTTATTTTATTTATTTAAAATTTTCTATTTTTTTCTACTATTTACAAATAGTAGATTTTACTATACTTTCGAAGTAAATTGTCGAAGATGGAGACAAAACTGAACCAGTAGCGCCACCATAGTGAACTAAACTAGTAGCGCCAAAATTCAAAATTGTTTTAAACTATTTGAAAAATATACAATTAAAAATTAATAAAAATATAAATTTATTAATTGAAATTTATTTATTCATATTTATTAATTAAATTTAATTAATTCTAATTTATAAATTTTAATTTATTAATTTTAATTTAAACCTATTAATTCAGATTTATTAATCAAAAAATAAATTACTCATTTTAAAATATCATCAATGGTACAAATTCTCTAATAAAATTCGCTAATAAAATTCCTCCACTTTTCTGTAGATTTAAAATCAATAAAAAAAAAAAAGAGGGAAATCCCCTTTTCTTCTGATTATCCCATTTTCTCCACACACACTTCCCATGTCAACATAACGGAAATAAGGGTCATCTAAAGGTCATTAACCCTTTTTTCGCTTCTTTTTTGGCAAATGGAAGATGGGGGGGGGGGAAAGAACGAAAGGGCCCTGGGGCCAGGTGTCAGTCCGACGCGACGCAAAAGGGTCGAAAATACAGGCTCTATCTTTGGTCGTCCGGATACCGGAAGTTGGCTGTCTAGACGATTTTTTTTGTCCCAAAAAAAAAGAAAAAAAAAACAACAACGTGCACGTGCTCGTTTGTTCTCCTCTATTTCTTGCTGAAACGGAGGCCACGCGACTCACGACGGGTCAAACATTTATTGCTGGCGGGGAAAAATAATCGATATAGCACTAGGAGTGGGGGGAGGGCTAGACTGTATATATAGCAAGAAGGGGTAAAACCGGTAAAAACCCCTTTCCATTCAGTCGAAACCCCACTGTCCAAACTATTGCAGCAGCCCCGGGGGCTAAAAAGGACGTGACAACGATGTGTGCTTCTATTTATAAATTTAATGCAACATCAATGACCTCTCTTCTCTACACACACACACACACACACATATATATATATATATATATATATATATATATATATATATATATATATATATATATATATATATATATATATATATATATATATATTTTAACCCTATTGCTAACAAGTATACTTAATATTATATATGTTAATTCAATTATAGACCTGCTTTTTTCCAGAGGTTTGACTGAAGTGGGTTCTTTTCAATTTTTTATATTAAAAAAAAAAGTCAAACTTCAGTTATTTTTCTCTTAAATTAAAATTTTATTTCTTTTTAATTGTCCAATGAATCGTATTTTGATAGATATTTCAAGTTACTAGTAACTTCAAACATGAGATTAAAAAATGGCGGAAAAAAATTAATTAAGTTATTCAAATGATTATTCAGTGACTTTAGGTGACGGGAATTATGAGTACAGTGACTAGTTTGTAAAATTCAAAATGGCAGATACAATATGGCGGACTGTTCTTATACTTAATAATTATCTTATTAAACTTTCGGAATTTATAAAAAAATTTTGAAAAAATTTGGAAGATTAATTTGAGTCTTTTTTGTTTGCCTTATAAACTATGAAATTGCCAAGAATTATAATACAAAACCTCCAATTTTTTCTGTTTCTCTGACAATAGTTTTTTAAAAAATAACTCAATTAAATATTAAATAATTTAATTCTTAAAGAACTATCATAAAATTATTATTTATAAATTATTTAATGATAAACTTTTTTCGCATAAATTCAATAATTTTCAAAAATTTTTAAAAATTCTTGTCAAAATTTCCATTATCTTTATAAATAATAAAATTATTCTCCGAAATTCAATTATTTTCAAAAAATTTAATAAAAATTCTTGTCAAAATTTCCATTATTTTCAAAAAGTTTTCTCCTTTCGATTATTTTTAATATTTAATATCTATTTTAATATAATTTTCCAAAAGAATTCAATTATTTAAACAAAATTTTAATAAAAGTTTCACAGGAATTCAATTACTTACCAATTTTTTTATAAATTTCATCAAATCAATTCAATTAATTTTAATTTTCTAATGAATTGCAATTTGAATAAAATTTTTCCTAGACAATTCAATTACTTTTAATACAATTCTTCTTAAGAATTCAATTATTTAAAAAATTGGACTAAAGTTCTTCGCAAGAAATCAATTATTTTCATAAATATAATAAAATTGTTCTCGAGAATTCAATTATTTTACAAAATTTTAATAAAATTCTTTTACATAAATTTGAAAAATTATAATAAAATTGATTATGGGCATATCTCTAGAACCTTTAACTTTCATGTCCCTCGCATATATTTCGATAATTTCAATAACTTTTTACTTTATTTTTGTTGGAAATATTAAAGCTTGATAAGATGAATCAGTTCCAAAAGGTTATACATTAATTTATTAAATAGATCAATAATTATTCCAATTTGAGTGCCCGAGTTTTTACAATATCTACTTGTCCCTAACCATACTTTCGGATGGGTTAAACGATATAACTTCGTAATGAATAATAATTACTAATTCTAAGACGCATCTTTTTAAAGTTAATTAAACAGTGAACACTTTTCCGTGTGAAATTTAATAATTTGTCAATTGTAAAAAAAGTTATAAGCTTTTAAAAGTTGTCCCTCACTTTTAACCTTTTTGGTCGTAATCGTCATATTTATAATTTTTCTTTAATAAGACAATTGGCACATTAAAATGACTTATGAAAAATAAAAGTTAAAGATATTAGAATTATTTTGAGACATAGTAAATTGATGTGCTTCGTGTCTTCAAGAAACTGTTGTAATTTAAATAACAGAAAACACGTGCGTACAAAATTTGAAAACGACCGTAATTCAAGTGATACTCCACGAAAATCAAATAAAATTATTGGAAAAGTACCTACATATATTTTCACATGTACCATTTAACATCCCGTGAATGTGCTTCGAAAAGAAATACTTTATTGCAAAGATAATGTAAAAATATTTATCAATTACGGTCGACCGTAATCGATCGAAAGTTTTTGGGAAAAAATTGTTAAATATGAAGTTGTCGATTCTCAATTTTTTATAGAAACTGTTTATAAATAAAACTGAAGGTTAAGTTTCAATGTTTATGTCGAGATTTTTTACACAAAAAAAATGGATTCGAAAAAATTAATTTTAAAAAAAGATAAAATGCGAGAGAAGAGAAAAATAGAAAAGGAAAAAAGGGGAAAAAAATTGGAAAACTTACGAGTGTTGAATTTAAATAGAAAAAAGACTTTGAAAATCGTATGGTAAACTTTAAAAATTCGCAATTTAATATTTTTACAATTCAGTCTAATTCAAATCTATTTTTAAAATCTACAATTTAATTTTTCAGTAATTTGAAAGAAAACGAAACGAGAAGTAATGTTAATGATATTTCACCAGTTGATGCTTCTGTTGAAAACAATTCAGATTTTGACAAGTAATTAAATTATGACATAAATATTAAATAATTTTATAGCACATCTGTGCAGTGTGTTTACAGATTATATATTATTACAGAATAATTTTGGCAGACAAAAATCAAAAAGAACTATCTAGACCAATTTTACCGAATTCTTCAAGTAGTGCAATAACGACAAGTCAATTCACTGGCGATTTAAATAAAATATCGAAGAATTGTAATGCAGTTAAACAATGGCGAGAAAGTTTAAAAAATTGTCCTAATTTATATAATGAATATAAAGAAAAAGAAAAAATCAGAAGCAGGAATCGTCGAAAACAAGATCGAATAACGAATAGAGACCGAAGAAATGACCAAAGCATAAAAATTTGTCAAGTTTCAAATTCTCGATCGCGAGAACAACGCTTTCGTAGAGAAGTTGTATTGTTGAAAAAACAATTAGCTTCTCAGAAACAATTAACAGAAAAATGGAAAAAAAAATATTACAGATTAAAATCAAAAAATGAGAAACAAGCCGATCCTGTTGACAAAAAAGTAGATAAAATTATGAAATCTGGAAAAGAGGCCGTTAAATCTCGATTAAAATTTTGCGAAGCGTTAATTACTCAAATAAAAGAACGAAAAGCGAATTTGAAAAGTGAAGTCAGTCGTTCTATGTTGAATCAGATTTTAGCTGGAAAAATTTTGAAAAAGTATAAAGTTATGAGACAAGCAAAATCAATAACGAGTTCGTATATTCATAGAAAATATTCAAATAAAGTAGATTTAACGTTCAAAAGACAAAATAAACGAAAGGCAGAGTTACATTCATCAATGGCAGATAGTATTAGAGATTTTTTAACGAAAGATGAGAACTCATATCCAGCTCCAGGAAAGAAGGACGTGATTGTAAGAAATGGTAAAGTAACAAGGAAACGTTATTTGGCTGATTCGTTAGATAACTTGTATAAAAAGTACCAGCTTGAGTCACACATTTCAGTCTCTCGATCTACGTTTTTTCGTTTGAAACCATTTTGGGTAGTCTATCGTTCCTTAAATTCTAGGGAAACTTGTTTGTGTAAATTGCATGAAAACTTCAATATTCTCGTGAAAAAACTGACAAATTTGAATATAATAAAAACTAAAGGTTCAACAGAATTTTCTGCTTCTGTTACGTGTGATCCTTCTCAGCAAACCTGCATGTACAGAAACTGTGAAAGTTGTATGGAGAAATGTATTCCGATTCCTGTGGATGATAAACCTGCTGTTTATGAAAAATGGGTAACGCAACAGTATGAAAGACAAGGTGCGAAAGGAAAAACTTTTTCTGGAAAAGAAACTGTAAAAAAGAAGATAGAGTGCAACGTTTCTGACATTGTGGTTGAATTAAATTCTTCAACGAAGGAATTTTTGCGACATTCTTTCGACACATCTCATCAATACATAAATCTGACCAATTTGCGAACAAATGTAGGATCCAATGAAGTTTACATTGTCGTCGACTTTTCTGAAAACTATGTTGGTAAATATGCCAAAGCAATACAAAGTGCCCATTTCGGTGCTTCATCGAAACAGATTTCTTTGCACACTGGATCTTTTTTTTTTTTAAATTTCAAGAACCAAAAAATTGAATGTGTATCTTTCGGTACAGTCTCGGACTGCTTGCGCCATGATGCTTGTGCAATTTGGGCTCATATGGAACCAATTTTCAAATTGATGAACCGCTTTGTACCGGAAATTAGAAAGATTCATTTTCAAAGTGATGGACCAAGTGTACAATACAAAAATAAAACAAATTTCTTTTTATTACGCTACTACTCTGAAAAATCGAACTGGACAAATGTGACTTGGAACTTTACCACTTCTGGGCACGGAAAAAGTTTCGCTGATGGTGTTGGTGGAACAATCAAGCAGCAGTGCGATTCAGCTGTAACACAAGGCAAAGACATCCGTTCTGCATCTGACGTTGTAAATATTTATAAAAATTTATTGGACTCAAAAATTCATGTTTTTGAAATTTCTGAAGCAGAGATGAAAAATGTTGATGCTCTTATTCCTGAAGATCTTTGCGCAATTCCTAACACTAGAAAGATCCATCAAATCGTGTGGACGAATCAGGAAGTTGATAAACTGAATTTGGGAAGCTTAACGTGTTGCGAATGCATTTATTCACCTCCTTGCAAGCATTTCAGTTTAAATCCTAATTTTTTTAAGTATGGCCAAGAAACTCAAAATGATGAATCAAATCTCACTTTGGATTTAACGGAAATTACGTTTCAAAAAAACGATTGGATGGCAATAATCAACAAGAACACGTGGATTCCCTGCGAAGTTGAAGAGGTTTTAAATGACCATTTTGTTGTTTCACCAATGCGTCGAGTAGGAAAGAAGTTATTTTGGCCAAAGAAAAGGAATACTTTAGAAGTTACAGAAGAAACTATTTTGTGCAAAATCGAAGAACCCCCAACATCTGACTCAAAGTCATATTTTTTCAGCGAGAATCAATACAAATTTATTGCTAAATTGTTTAAAAAGAAATAATGTAACGAATTTGTTTTTTCAATTAAAATTTAATTTCGATTTTAGAAATAATATTCTTAATATATTTAAATAAAGAATTTATTTACTAGTTAATTTTTGGCGTATGTTTTAATACCTAATTTATTATTATTATAAATATTAAACAAATATTGAAAATATTAAATAAAATGTTAATTATTTTTTTAAATTATTACTCCCAGATAATTACTTTCAACTTTTCAATCCTAAAAAACAAACGCCTGTTGAATATTTTTTTTGTTACAGGTTAAAAATAATTCGCAATTTTAAATAATTAATAACTTTTTGAAGACAATTTGTTTTATCTGTCCACTTGCATAATTTAAAAGCTTGGTTCATAAAGTTCATGTAGACAGAGTTTCAATTCTGTGCTCAAAAGAAAAAAAAAATTTTTTTCCTTATTCAAAAGTTAAAGGTTCTAGAGATATGCCCTTATAGAATACAATTATTTTCGTGAAATATAACATTCTTCCTAGGAATAAAATTATTGTCAAAAATATTTGTAAAAATCTTCGAAACAATTTAATTATTTTCGTAAAAAATAAAATTCTTCAAAACAATTCAATTATTTAAGAAATTGTAATAAAATTCTTCCCAAGAATTCAATTCTTTTTAAAAATAACCATTTTCAAAGGAATTCAATTATTTAAAAAAATTTTTTTTTCAATTCTTCATCAGATATAATAAAATTCTTCACAAGAAATTAATTTTTTTCAAAAATAACCATTTTCAAAGGAATTCAATTATTTAAATATTTTTTTTTAATTCTTCGTCAGATTTCAATTATTTTCAAAAAGTTTTAAAAAATTCTGAGAAATTCAATTATTTTTTCAATTTATTCAATTATTTAGAAAAATTTTAATAAAATTCTTCCCAAGAATTCAATATTCATTTCAAAAATAACCATTTTCAAAGGAATACAATTATTAAAAAATTTTTTTTTTTTAATTCTTCGTCAGATTTCAATTATTTTTAAAAAGTTTTAAAAAATTCTGATAAATTTAATTATTTTCAAAATTTTGAATAAAATTTTTTACAAGAAATTAATTCTTTTCTCATAAATAATAATATTTTTCTCCAGAATTAAATTATTTTCACAAATAAATTTTTTCATAGGAATTCAATTGTTTAAAAAATTTTTAATAAAATTTGTTTTTAGAATTGTTTTTAGAATATTCAATTATTTTTTATCTTAAATTTATTATAAAACATAAAGAAACCGATTTGAGTAATCAATTTCTTCATGTTTTATAATATTATTCTCAAAAGTTATTGAATTTCGAAAGATTTGAATTCAAAATTCAAAATGGCGGATGCAATATGGCGGAGTTTTTAATTCAGATTATGAATTTTAATTTGTTTTTACTAAAAATTAAAGTAGTAGTTAATAATTTGATTGAAATTCGTCAGTCTAGAAATTTTCTTGATTGTTAAATAAAAATATAAAGTAAAATTTGCAAAATTCAAAATGGCGGATGCAATATGTCAAATATAAATATTAATAAATATTTGATTTTGTTAAAATTTTGATTAATATTTAATAGAAGTTAGCAAAATTCGACAATCGAGGGTATTGAGGTAGTTGAATATATGAACACAATATCAAATTTGCAAAATTCAAAATGGCCGAAACAATATGGCGACTACAGATATCGATTTGAATTTGTGAAAATTTTATATTAAAAATTAACAGATTTGTTCAAAATTCGTAAGTCTGAGGGTTTTCGAGATCGCTGAACACGAATCTAATGTCGATTTTGCAAAATTCAAAATGGCGGAACGAATATGGCGATTAGTTCATTATAATTTTAAATATGCATTTCGGGGAGTTTTCCACGTCGCTGAACATGAAAATAAAGTAAAAAAAAAATTGCGAATCAAGCAATTCGGAAAGTAAATATTTTTTTATCAATGAAATATTTATGATAGAATTTTTTTTTAATTACACGTACTTTATGTAACATTTTTCCTCACATATTATGGCACTAAAAGAAATTAATATTTTTTTCCTCTGTAATAACAACAACAACAATAACAAGAGAACATAATTATTGCGTCGCATGTCTATGGCAATTGGCAGTCAGACGTCAAAGTTAATCGATGATTGAATTGAACCTTTTGCCGCGGCGTGTGAAAGTACGCCGACGTTTATATTCTTTGCGCTACGAATATAATGCCATCGAGATTCGATGAATTCCGAAACGTTAACAACAGGAATGCATCACGATTTTTCTTCTTCATCTTTCTCTCTCTCTCTCTCTATCTCTCCTTTTGCCCCTTCTTTTTTTTCCTTGTCCCCTTTTTTTCTTTTCTTTATTCCTTCTTTCTCAGTTGTGTTCTTTATTTATATATATATATATAATTTTTTTCTTTCGTTTTAGCCACTGTCGAATTCCAGGCGGCTTTGGTTCAAGTGAGTTCAAAGGGATGAGAGAGTGAGTGAGACTATATCTCAGTTCTCCTTTTTTTTTTCTTCCACAACAATCTTTGGGAACAAAGTGGAAGGAAAAAATGAATGAACTGACCAATGTTATTTTGCTTCTTCCCATCAAACTTATAATTTATATTGCCGTAAAATATTTCTCTATTGCCACACAAGGTTAGGATTATATAAGCAAAAAAAAGAAATCATTCCAAGAATAAAATTTAAATTGAAATATATTTTTTATTATTGAATTATTAATTATTAATTTATTATTATTCAATCATTGAATAATAATTCAATTAATAATTTAATCTGTAAAAATATTTTCAAATATTAACCTTAAAAGGATAGACATTCAACTTAAAACTGGTAATTCCGATCCATTGTATCTCGTTAACGAGAGAGTTTTCTCGCCATCTGGACGGCAATTCACGGAAATATTTTGGCGCAAATTTCAAATCGAACGAAACAGAAAAATTATCAAAACTAGAAGAAATAATTCATTTTCGTCTATAATTAAATTCTATGCTAGGAATTCCTTTCGACACTAATTGGAAAAATCTTGGTCCAATATCTCAACTATACCAAGATTATTGGAAAGATTTGAAATATGAGAAAATAGATGCAGGGTTTCCACGCTTTTACTCATTTCAAATTCCCTGACTTTTCCAGGTTTTCCAGGTTAAAAAACGTAATTTTTCCAGGTTTTTAAAACTACATAATTATATTTTACAAAATTTTTAATTCAAACCTTTTTGAAATTAAACATCTTATAAAAAATTGTTATAAAACATGAAACATTAAAAATGTTGGACTGATAAAATCATCATTTTATACCTATTATAAGAATATTGTTACTGTAACTTATTCAAAATTACTTTCATTATTTTAATTCAATTATTGTTTTCCACAATTTTTAACTAAAATTCTTCTTTAAATTAATTATTATTAATAATTTCTGAAAAATTTCTTTCAATCAAATATATATTAGAAAGTAAAAACTTTAAATAACTTCAAAAAAATTCAATTCAACTTTTACAAAATAATTAAATCTACACAATTTTAAGTTAAAAGTATGAAAAATTCAAAAATTTAAAGATTATAATTTGAAACCTGCTTTTCAAAACTCAATTATTATCTAAAGTTTTAACTGAAATTCATATTTGAATCAATTATTATTAGAAAATTCTACGACAATTCAATTATTTAAATAAAAAAACAAAATAATTTATTGAAGAATTGAATGTTTTTTAAAATTCAACTCTCATTTAAAGAATTTTATCAACAAATTTTTAAATAGGTAATTAAAATTCTTTTGACGAATTTCAATAAAATTTTTAAGAATAGTTTCATTTTTCGAGAAATTAGATTAAAAATGTATTAAAAATAATTGAATCTCTGTAAAAAAATTTCATTGAATTAAGAAAAGTTTTTGAAAATAATTGAAATTTTGTTAAGAATTTTATTAAATTTTTTTTAAATAATTGAAATATTGCCAAGAATTTTATTTAAATTTTTGAAAATAATTGAATTTTAGAGAAAAATTTTAATATTTATAAAAATAATTGAAATTTTGACTATAAATTTATTTAAAATTTTTGAACACAATTGAATTTCTGCTAAGAATTTTATTACTTTTGAAAATAATTGAATTCTTGAGACAAATTTTTTAATAATATTTCTTTTTAAGTACCTAATTATTTTTAATTCAAAAATAAATAATTTATTGAATAATTGAATGTTTCTCAAAATTGAATTCTCATAAAGAATTTTATTAACAAATTTTTAAATAATTGCATTATTTTTACGAATTTTAATAAAATTTTAAGAATAATCACATTTTTCGAGGAATTCGATTAAAATTGTATAAAAAATAATTGAAATTCTGAAATCATTTTTATTATTTATGAAAATAATAATTGAATCCCTGTAAAAAATCGTATTACATATTTATAAAAATAATTGAATCTCTGTAAACATAAATTGAATATTTTTGAAAATAATAGATTTATTGCGAAGAAATTTATAAAAAATGTTTTAAATAATTCATTTCTTTTGGAAAATTTTAATAAAATAGTAGATATTAAAACTCATCGACTGGAGGAGAATTTTTGAAAAAAATTGAATTTCTTAAAAAGAATTTCATTAAAATTTTTGAAAATAATTGAATTTTGGAGAAAAATTTTAATATTTATAAAGATAATTGAAATGTTGACGATAAATTTTTCAAACTTTTGACCATAATTTTATTACTTTTGAAAATAATTGAATTTCTTTGATGAATTTGAATAAAATTTTTAAGAATAATTATACATTTTTCGAGAAATTCCATTAAAATTGTAATAAAAATAATTGAAATTTTGCGATGAGTTTTATTATTTATGAAAATAATTGTAAATCTATAAATTTTTTGATTATTTATGAAAATAATTGAATTATTGAGAAGAAAAATTGTAAAGAAAACTCTTTTAAAATTGAATTAAGAAAATTGAATTAAAGAAAAATTATATATTTCAAGAATAAGCACAATAACTTTAGAAAACAATAATTTTCCAGGATTCCAATCAAAATTCCCTGACTTTTCCAGGTTTTTTCAAGGTTTATAAAAATTCCCTCACATTTTCAGGTTTTCCAGGTTTCCAGGTTGCGTGGCAACCCTGAGATGTAAAATGAAGATTAAGGGTTAACAATTGCACATAATATGAGTATGTAAACATTAGGAATGTTTACTTCCTTTGTATATGTATTTGCGTCCAACAAAAAAGAGAGAAAAAAGAGTGGGGGGAGGTTTTTTTTTTTTACAAAAATGAATGCAATCTGCATTGGCGTACATTCAAAAGCGAGAGGATCTTGGACGCGTGCATCGTATGAATACCAACGCCATGGTATCATCCTGTTGTTCACGCGAATTGGCCCACCTTTTTGTGGCGGAGCATGCGGCTACAAACTCTCTCCCACTTATTTTCGCGCCCTCTTTCTCTCTTCTTCTTTTTGTCCACCTGCTTCTCTCTCTACTTTTCTCTTTCCTTCTCTATTTCTCTTTCTCTCTCTCTCTCTCTATTTTTGTCGTTCTCTCTCTTTATTTCTCTATCTCTCTCTATTTTTCTCATTCTTTCTCTAT
This sequence comes from Leptopilina heterotoma, assembly GCF_015476425.1. Lineage (NCBI taxonomy): Eukaryota > Metazoa > Arthropoda > Insecta > Hymenoptera > Figitidae > Leptopilina > Leptopilina heterotoma. The sequence goes on from NW_025110818.1 coordinate 635,719, forward strand.
TCCTCTCCTTCTTTCCCTCTCTATTCTTCTCGTTCTTTCTCTATTCTTCTTTCTCTCTCTATTTCTCTTTCCCACTCTATTTCTCTTTCCCTCTCTATTTCTCTTTTCCTCTCTATTTCTCTTTCTCTCTCCATTTTTCTCGTTCTCTCTCTCTCTCTCCCTCCGTCTCTCTTTCATCTTTCTCTCTTCACCCTGATAAATTAGATCAACTTTCAGCTCATGAAGTTTACGGAGAACGTCTGCGGCTAAAACAAGTAGTCTACCATCAGAGTCTACACACGCGAGATTCGACCTCAACAAACATCCGCTTAACATTGTGATCGCAATGCTTATAAATATAAACACATGTAGACATTTACGCCGCGATTATAATTTTTTATTTATATATAATATATATACAGAATTAACTCTTTTTACTTCCAGATGCTTTGCACTCATCTATACTAAAACCTACTATTTACTACTTTTTCTTACGATTCACTACTATTTGGATACTTTTTTTTAGATTTTTGACACAAAATGCGACTTTATTCTTTTTTTTTTTTTGACAATTTGCATTACTTTAAATTTGCTAATAGTTGAAATAAAAAAATTATTCTAAAAAATTTTAATAAAATTCTTTGCAACGATTAAATTATTTTAAAAAATTTTCCGCAATTCAATTATTTTCAATATTTACCATCTTAATAAAATTTCTCAAAAGAATTCAATTCTTTACCTAAACAAAATTTGGATAAAATTCATCAGGAACGTTCAACTATTTTTAATAGCATTTTAAATATTATCACTAAATCACTAAATAATTCAAATTTTTCCAAAATATGAATAAAATTCTTTGAAAGAATTCAATTATTTTACAATTTTCATACAATTTATAAAATTCCATTATTTTCAAGTTTTTAGAAAATTCTTTGCAAAAATTCAATTATTTTCGTAACTAATTAAATTATTTGCTAGAATTAAATTATTTTCAGAAATAATAAAATTTTTACGGAAATTTAATTATTTAACCAAATTCTAATAAAATTCTTCTTTAGAATTCAATTATTATCAAAAAATTTTTTTTAATTCAATAATTTGTATATCTATTATTTCAAAAAAAATTCCAAAACAATTAAATTATTTAAAAACAATTTTGACATAATTCAAAATTAATATTCAATCATTTTCTAAAATAATGAAGATTTCATGGGAATTCAATTATTGAGAAAAGGAATTTGCAATTAATTTTCTCGAAAAAAAACAATTTTTTGAAACATTTTTATAAAATTCTTCGCAATAATTCAATTATTTTTATAAATAATAAAACTCATTGCAGAATTTCCATTATTTTCAAAAATTTTAATAAAATTCTTGAACAAAGTTCAATTATTTTCAAAAATTTCCGAAATTCAATTATTTTCAATATTTACCATATCTTAATAAAATTTCTCAAAATATTACAAAATTTGGATAAAATTCATCAGAAACATTAAATTGTTTTTAATACTTTAGAATTCAATTATTTACAAAGAAATTTAATAAAATACTTATCAGAAATTCAACTATTTTTAAAAATTTCAATAAAATTCGGTCCAAGAATTCAATTATTTTCGTACATAATAAAAATGATCGTAGGATTACAATTATTTTGAATCCAATTTTAAAAAAATTCCTTTAAAAAATTCAATTATTTATAATTTATATACAATTTTTATAAAATTCTTTCTCAGAATTACGAATTTTTAGAAATAATTAAATTTTAAAAGGTTTTCAATTTGAAATATTTGAAAATTTTAATTGTTGTAAAAACTGTAATAAATATTTAAATTTTTATTTTGAAAATATATTAATTTATTATTTTTTTTAAAAACTGATTAGTTTTAAAGAATTTTATTTAAAAATATCAACAAAGAAATGATGACAGTTGAAATTTTTAGAAATAGTTAAATTTCATTAAAACTATTTTAATTCCTGTGCAAAAATAAATAAGTATTTAAATAGTTATTTAATAAAAATTATTATTTTAGTTTTGAATGTTATTTAATTTGGAAATTATGAAAAAATAATTCTTTTGAAAAATTGTAATTAAATTTGATTCAAAAAATAGGTAAAATAATTTAAGAAGATTATTTTCTAATTATTTGGAAATATTATCAAATTTAATTGAAATAAATTTTATGATTTAAAGAATATTATTTATTTAGGTACATATATTAAAAAATTATTTTGAAATATAATTGTATTTTTGAGGAATTGGAAGATTTTTAATTTTGCTCTCATTTCCGAACTTGGCATCTAGGCCCATATGAATTTCCCCAAAGAATAAACTTGAAAAACACAATCATAGTAAAAAATAGTAAACATAAAAAAAATATTAAAATAGTAAATAAGTAAAAATAATGTAAAAAAAACTAGCATAGTATAAATAATAATAAAAAGAAAAAACTGTGACAACTATGAACAATTTATGCAAAATAATTATATATATATACTTTAATTACAGCTTGTCATCCTGATAAAAATCTTTTTTTTTTCCTCCGACACAGTATACAACATTGTATATAATACGTCTGTTAAAATCGAGAGAATAAAGAAAAAAAAATGAGTCGTAATTAACTGAGGGTAATAATTTGTTTTTCCTAGTACTCTTTTAATAAACTGTCTACATTAATTATCATTCAAGCAAATGTAATTGTAAACTGAAAGGAACTGCAAATAACGGCCTAAAGAAAAATTATTATTACAAATTGTATGTTACTTGTAAATTTTAATAAAAAAAATATAACTTAATAACTTATTCTGACGTAATAAGTGGGCCATTGCCACTTATTCGCTATCTCGTTTACGAGCGAGTTATTTCGCCATCTGGATGGGAAATCTCAGAATTATTTTGGCGCGAAATTCGAATATCAAACTTTTTTCATCCTTTTAAAACAGAAATTCGTCAAAAATAATTATTGTGCGAAATTTATATTAAATAGAGTAAGAAAACGATTTAAAAACAGCATTCTGTTTCGTTTGCGAGAGAGTTTTCTCGACATCTGCATGGGAATTTAAAAAATCAATTGGCGCGAAATTTAAATTTAATACAAAAAAAGAAAAGAAACAGTTTTAGGCAGGACAATTTAAAAATGTTAGTTTTTCCCTTCCCTCTCTGTAAGTAATTTATAAAAGCGATCCTATTTCAAGAAAATAGTAAGCGCAGACACTGAAAATTCTATTGCTCGCGTAATTCAATATATCACCGAAAAAAACAGAAATAAATTGCGCATGCGTAATTCGATCAGAAGTAAAATAGCACATGGTACGCAGAAATATCCATTTGCCGCATGTCGCAATTAAATTACACCTATCTTGCTTAAACATTCAGTATTATTAAAATAGTTTTCAATTTTATATTCCAAGAATTAAATTCTCGATTTTTCAAATTTTTTAGTAACATTTTCGTTCTGCTAAAAACCCCAAATAATAGTTTTTTACGCTAACGCCCAAGAACATGTTTAATATCAAAATATTTTTTTTTGTTAAACAAAATTATTAGAAACAAAAAAGTTTTGTTTCTTTTATTTCTTTGTTTTTATAAACATAAAATTTATAAAAACAAAAAAAAAATATTCCCCACTAAAAATTAGAACTGGAAGCATTTCCTTCGAGATGAGAAATAATTCTACATATAAAGCATATATGAGAGACGAATCGAACTAACAAAGTTGTCCGTGTTTCGTAAATGGTAAGAAATCAAGAGATAGAGAAGTAGTCCGAAACACACACTCACACATAAATTTATATATACATATTCTCTTACAATGTAAGAGAAATAAATGAGGGTCGAGTATGCGCCCTGTGTCTCTTTGGCGATCCCAGGCCTCGATTTGGTGGAATCAATTGTCAATCACTGAGCGTTTGCCTTGGTAAAGAGAAGGAGAGAAAACGAGAGAGAAAGAGAGTCGATATCATGACCAAAACGACGTTGTACTTGGAGAGCGTGGGTCGTGGGACGAACGATCATCAATTCCCTCCCGTGAGGGGAAGTGACCTTCCCCTCCCCAACCAGGAAAAGAATCAAGCCCGAACTCGGTAGTAAAAAAAAACAAGAAATTCGAATTTAATTGAAAAAAAAATTAATATTGTTTAAAACAATATCAATTATTAATAACAAAAGAAATTTCTAAACCCACATAATTTAAATAGTAAAGATCCTAAACTTATTTGTCTATTCATTAGGCCACACAGATAATAAAGTTAATTATTTATTTATTTGGCCATTAGGCCGAAGAAATAATAATAATAATAATTTCTTTAGCCTAATAGCGAAATTAAAAAAAAAAGAATTAAACAAAAGTGTTTAATGAGAACTTAAGAGGTCGGACCGCCTCCCCCCCCTGGGAGAATTTAGTCCCAAAATGCCGAACGGTTGTGGGCCGTATGGTGGGGGGAAAGCTACTTCCCCTCACGGGACGCAATCGATGACTGGCCCCGTGGGACAACATCGCTAAAGTCGGTACCGCCACTGACGTCTGACTCCAAATGAGAGAAGCGAGAACGACATTCCAGAACGTGAAATGCCTACCCGACTGCTTCTCAGCTTCTATATATATTATATATACACAGACACAGACACACTTTGGTCGCCGAGAGCCACCAATGCCGAAACGCGAGAGAGACCCTTTTCCACCCGTCTTTCCAGAAATCACCCAACATTATACGTCATCGCATTGGGAATTAATTAGCGCAATCAAAATTTAACCATTGGAAATTCAAAAATAGAAATTTTATTTTTCAAATACTTTACTCAAAAATAGAATTATATTATAAAATAAATTTTTAAATAATTGTATCTAAATAAATAATGTTCTTTAAATCGAAAACATTTATTTCAATTAAATTTGACAATTGCAAATAATTAAAAAATAATCTTTTTTAATTATTTTACTTATTTTTTTGAAAAAATTTTAATTACAATTTTTCAAAAGACAAATTTTTATACTTTCCAAATTAAATTAAGGGCATTTGAACCAATATGACGTCACACTTTGTGCAAAACATGTGTTTGAAAACTGTGACGTCATCATGGTTCAAATGCCCTTAATGACAATTTTTCAAAAGACATATTTTCATACTTTCCAAATTAAATTAATTACAATTTTTCATAATTTCCAAATTAAATTACATTAAATAATATTCTTTAAATCATAAAATATATTTGACAACATTTCCAAATAATTAGAAAATAATCTTTTTAAATTATTATTTTACCTATTTTTCGAAAAAAATTTAATTACAATTTTTTAAAAGACTAATTTTTTCCTAATTTTCAAATTAAATTCCATTCAAAACTTAAATAATAATTTTTATTAAAATTTATTTTTTCACAGCAATAGTTAGTTAAATTTCATTAACAATATTTTAATTCCTGCGTGAAAAAATAAATTTTAATAATAATTATTATTATTTAAGGTTTGAATGTAATTTAATTTGGAAATTAGGAAAAAATTAGTCTTTTGAAAAAATGTAATTAAATTTTTTTTCGAAAAATAGGTAAAATAATAATTTAAAAACATTATTTTCTAATTAATTGAAAATGTTGTCAAATTCGAAACTAATTAGTTTTTCAAAAAATAATAAATTAGTAAATTTTCAAAATAAAAATTTGAATATTAGTTTTACAACAAATAAATGTTTCACATTAAAAACCGTTTAAAATTTAATTATTTCCAAAAATTCGTAATTCTGAGAAAAAATTTTATAAAAAGTGTATGAAAATTGTAAATAATTGAATTATTTAAAGAAATTCTTTTAAAATTGTATTAAAAATAATTGAAATCCTTCGATCATTATATTATTTATGAAAATAATGGAATTCTTGGACCAAATTTTAATGTAATTTTTAAAAATACATAGTTGAATTATTCCTGATAAGTATTTTATTAAATTTTTTGAAAATAATTGAATTCTTTTTTGAAATTTTATTAAGATGATAAATATTGAAAATAATTGAATTTCGGAAAATTTTTGAAAATAATTGAAATTTTGCCAAGAATTTTATCAAAATTTTTAAAAATAATTGAAATTCCACAATGAGTTTTATTATTTATGAAAATCATTGAATTATTGCGAAGAATTTTCTTAAAACTTGAAAAAAATTGAATTTTATAAATTGTATAAAAGTTGTAAATAATTGAATTCTTTCAAAGAATTTTATTAATGTTTTGGGAAAAATTAAATTATTTAGTGATTTAGTAATAGTATTAAAAATAATTGAATGTTTCTGATGAATTTTATCCAAATTTTGTTTATAAAGAAATGGACTATTTTGAGAAATTTTATTAAGATATGGTAAATATTGAAAATAATTTAATTTAAGAAAATTTTTAAAAATAATTTAAATTTTGCCAAGAATTCTATCAAAATTTTTGAAAATCATTTAAATTCTGCTATAAGTTTTATTATTTATTAAAATAATTGAATTATTGCGAAGAAATTTATAAAAATGTTTTAAACAATTAATTTTTTTCGAGAAAATTTATGCAAATTTCTTTTTTTAATAATTGAATTCTCGTGAAATTTTCATTATTTTAGAAAATGTTTGAATATTCATGTAGAATTTTGTCAAAATTGTTTTTAAATAATTTAATTCTTTTGGAAATTTTATTAAAATAATAGACATAGGGTAAGTGTACCAATTGCCGAGGGTGTTCCATTTGTCGATGTTACCATGGTAATAACCAAAAAATATTGTCTAAAATGTCTCATTTGTTTGTTTATATAATATTAATATATTTTTTTCACATTTATAACGCATAAAAAAATTAATATTTATTACTTTTTTTCATTTACAATGTGCTACACTGTTTAAATAAAATTCAAAGTTTGTTTACTCGACAACAGGAACCATCCTCGACAATTGGTACGTTTACCCTACAAATTATTGAATTAAGAAAAATTTTTGAAAACAATTGAATTCTAAAGAAAATTTTTATTAAAATTTGTTTAAATAATTGAATTTCCGTAAAAATTGTATTATTTATGTGAAAATAATTTAATTCCAGCAAAGAATTTAATTAGTTATGACAATAATTGGATTTTCGCAAAGAATTTTCTAAAAACTTGAAAATCATTGAATTTTATAAATTGTATGAAAATTGTAAAATAATTGAATTCTTTCAAGGAATTTTATTAATATTTTAAAAAATAATTGAATTAGGTATTTAGTGATTTACTGATAATATTTAAAATGGTATTAAAAATAATTGAACGTTTCTGATGAATTTTTTCCAAATTTTGTTTAAGTAAATAATTGAATTCTTTTGAGAAATTTTATTAACAGGGTAAATATTGAAAATAATTGAATTTAGGAAAATTTTTAAAAATAATTTAATCGTTTCAAAGAATTTTATTGAAATTTTTCAGAATAATTTTTTTATTTCAACTATTAGCGAGTTTAAAGTAATGCAAACTGTCAAAAAAAATAGTAAAAGTAGCACTTAGTGTCACGAATTTAAAAAAAAATATTCAAATAGTAGCGAATCGTAAAAAAAGGAGTAAAAAAAAGGAGTAAACCTGATAGTTTAGAACAAAGAATAAAATTATTTAATTAATTTATTATTATTATTATTATTTTACTTTTTATTTTACTAATTACTGAAGCAAAAAGACAGAGCTAAAATAAACCAAAAAGATTTTACTAAGTTATTTTTAATTAATTCAGATTTAGAAAGAACAAGGAAACTAAATAAAGAAACGTGATCTTGATATGAAAAGTCAGCTAAATGGAATTTTTATTTAATTAGAGAATTAGTGACAAATTTATTCACCACAGCACGTATATTGACGGAATTATTATCTTATTAACTATATACCTAAATGGCACCACTAATTGGAAAAATTGTTTATATAGAAAAGGCGATTTCTCAAGGAGTTCAATATTCTCGATTCGACATTGAAGGCTTTTTATTCTCAAAAAAAGAAGGCCTCGATTTTAAAATCTATTTTTGGATTTGATCATAAATTATTGTTTTATAATATCAAAAAATTAATTTCCAAGGAAATCAATATTTATTTTTCCTTATTACATCCAAAGTGTATTATATTTTTGTTAAAAATAATAAAATTTCATAAAGAAAATTTGTGTAACTAAAAATTGGCGCCAATATAGTAACTTTTCGCAAAATTTTCAAATAGAAAAAAAATTTCATTCTCTCAAAAATTGAGAAATTTTGCAAAAAATATTTTAATTTCTTTCAGCGTGTGTATGTGTGTGTGTGCGGTTTTAATGCCTTTAATACAATATTCAACCACAAAGTTATCACATTATAGCAATATAGATATATATGTATATATAAACCCTATTGTGATTGTGGAGTTGATATATGAATAATTCCCAACTTTAGGACTGGTCCATAAAAGTATAGATCAGATGTGATGTTGCGATTTCGAATTCTCAAAGGGAATTTCGCATTTTCTCTCTTTCTCTCTCACTCACTCTCTCTTTATATGTATATATAGAGACAATTTGGATTACCGAGTGCACATATAACGTATACAGAATAGATAACGCACTTTCATGAAATACCACAGTTTTTGACAGTGTGATAATAATCATTATACTTTCCTCTATATGGACCAATTGACTATTTATATAATGCGAAATTTCGATTTTATGTAAAATTGCGCGCGCATTCTCTATCTCTATTTATTTATATATTTCATTCCTGTGTTGTATTGAACTCGACGGAATTTTATGTCCAATCATTTTAAAATCTAAAGAAACAAGCGCAAAAAATTCTATATCACCGATGTGTGTAAGTTCACATATTCACGATGAGTTGTTGAAATTTATATTTTCCAGAGTTTAATTTAAATAATTAATTTAAAATTTAATCATTTTTAATAATTTATTAAATAATACAATTATAATATTAATAATATTATTATTATTGTAATTTAAATATTTAATAATTAATATTTTTATTAAAAGCACTGGAAAAATTAAATGTTTAGAATTTATAAGAAAATCCTTAATTTTGGGGTCTTTTTGTTTGACTCATAAACTATGAAATTAACACAAATTCTAAAAAAAAAAACTAAAAAAAATTCTAATTTCTGACAATAATTTATTTTAAATAACTTAATTCTATTGAAGAAATGCAATAAAGTTATTACTTATAAATCATTTAATGAAGTATTTTTTTGAAAAATTCTAATTTCAATTTTGTTGAAATTAGTTTCAATTTTAAAAATTTTAAAGCAATTCTTTGAAACAATTATTCAACTATCTTTATAAATATAAAAATTCTTTCTAGAAGATCAACTATTTTCAATAATTTAAAAAAAAATTCTCGTCAACATTTTAATTATCTTTATAAATAGCAAAAAATTTTCTTCGTCGAAATTCAATTATATTTTCAGGAATTTTTATAAAATTCATTGCAAAATTCAATTATCTTCATAAATAACAATATATTCATCACAAGAATTCAATTATTTTCAAAATTATAATAAAATTCTTCGCAGAAATTCAATTATTTTCAAAAAAATCAACAAAAAAATTGTGAACATTTCAATTATCTTTATAAATGAATAGCAAAATTTATTATTTTATTTGCATAAATTTTTTCGAAAAAAAACCAATTGTTTGAAACATTTTTATAAAATTCTTTGCAATAATTCAATTATTTTCATAAATAATAAAACTCATTGCAGAATTTCAATTATTTTCAAAATTAATAAAATTTTTGCAGAAATTCAATTATTTTCAAAAAAATCTAAAACAAATTGTCAACAATTCAATTATCTTTATAAATGAATAGAAAAATTCTTGGACAAAATTGAATGATTTTCAGGAATTATATAATAAAATTCATTGCAAAATTTCAATTACTTTCAAAAATTTTTCTTAATTCAATGATTTTCAATATTCTACTATTTTAATAAAATTTCCCAAAAGAATTAAATTATAATTGAATTAAAAACAAAATTTTTTATAAAATTCAAAAGATTCAATTATTTTCCAAAAAAATAAAAATTTAACAAAAATTCTTTGCAAAATTCAATTATTTTCATAAATAACAATATTCATTACAAGAATTCAATTATTTTTAATTCAATTCAATCAATTATTTAAAAAAAAAAATCTAAGAAAATCGTTCGCAAGAATTCAATTATTTTCATAAATAATAAAATGCTTTTTAGAAATTCAATTATTTTGAAAAAAATTTAATAAAATACCACACAGACATTCAATTATTGTCAAAATTTTTAAATAAATTCTTTGTAAAAATTCAATATTTTTAAAAACTTTTCGCAATTCAATGATTTTCAATATCTACTATTTTCATAAAATTTCCAAACAAAACTAAATTATTAAAAAATTTTTTGTAAAAATCTTCGTAAAAATTCTAAACAAATAAAGTTAAAAATTCTCAAAGAAATTTGAAATTCTTTTTTCAAAAATTATTAAAAATAATTTAAAGAAGAATTTTAGGTTAAAATTATAAAAAATAATAAGTAAATTGAAATTATGAAAATAATTTTCAAGAACCCTGTTATTATTATTAATTAAAAATAATTAATTATTAATAATTAATAATTTAATAAGTTAAAAAATTATAGTGTTTTTTCTCCCTAAACACTGTGAATCTTAATTTATGTGTTCAGTTCCCTTATATTTTCTCAACAATTTCTTATCCTTAGAAAAAACGTACTTTTTTTTTAATAATTTACGTATTTATTTAATATTTAGGTAAAAAAAAATTTTTTTCAACAATTGCAATTAAATTAAAATTAAAATCAGAAAAGTGAATAAATTTAAATTTATAAAGTTTGGAATGAGTTCAATTCGAAAGCCTTTGCAGTTCTTTGAATCGAATTCGCCTACGCTCAAATCAATGACTGTTGTTGTTGTTGTTGTTGTCGTCGTCGTCGTCGTTGTTGTCAACAGGGTTTTAAAACTAGAGTTTCTTTTTACGTACACGAGACGCGATTAATTGACACCCTACGCAATCACCTTCGTACGACCTCAGTGATAAAAGAAAATAAAATAAAAAATAATAATAACGTAATTTTCTCTTATTAATTGTATATACAGAGATGCAACACGTCCAGAGTAAGAAATAATGTCATCCACTCCAATCACAATTGGATTTTTTTTATTTTAATAGAGATCTATTAAATGTTTCGTTCATATATTGAAATAAAAAAAAATAAATAAATATCTTTGCTAAATAAAAATAATTCAAGGAAATTAATTTTTACATTATTGCTATTTTTTTATTATTTGTTTTTTATTTTTATTATTTATCTTCTACTTTTATTATTATTTATTTTTATTATTTATTTTTACTATTATTTTGTTATTAAAATCTATTTTATTCTTTGGCTGGAAATTATTTTATTATTAAAAAATTTTTGCTAGTAAATATTGGACAAATGTTTATAAAGAGTTTGCTTTTCGTATATATTCGCAAACTTGGGCCAATATTGGCAATGTTGTTATGGTTTCTTTAATTTTTATTTTTACTAATTTAGGTAATTTTTTTATTTATTTTTACATTATCCTTTAAAAATGAGAAGGTTCTGTTATTCAACTAATTTTTCTCAAACAAAATTTTCGATTTCTTACGTAAAAAAAAACATACTCGATATAATGTGTATACTTTTGCTTGTGCAGCTTTCTTATACATATATTAAGTTATTTATATGTGTAAATAAATCTCGGAGCCGATACTGATTGTCATTCACATCGCGCACGTTATATTGTTTTTAAAATAGCTATTGAATAACAGGTTTCCTTTCATAGAAAATCATTTCCACTTTTTTGCCGATTGAAATGCCGCCGTAGTGTTGCGTTCAATTTTCGCGTAAACATATAAAAGAAAACAAGAAAATATATGCACGCACTCAATTATATTTATTGGAAAACTATCAATAACGTAAAAAAAAAAAAAAAAAATTTACAAAATCGATCGCTAATTGTGTTCAATTAACGATCGATTTTGAAAATATTTTTTTGTTTTTTTTTTGCTTTAAATAAAAATTAATTTTAATATCGTCTGAATTAAAATGAAGCGGAAAATTATTATAATTTTTGTTACAATATTAAAAAAAAAATTATTAGAACTATATTTATTTATTTATAGGTAACATTTATACGAGTAGTGCTCGTATAAATCTTGTAATTAATCATAATAAATTATATATAAAAAATTTATTAATATGAACCGTCTATTTTCGTAAATTATATAAAAAAAAATTAATGTTTTAAATTTTTAATTAATTAGTTTTAAATATAAATAAATAAAATATATTCAATATATTTCATAAAATAAAAAGTTGGAAATTGTCTATATATTTGAATGATTCAACATAGAAAAAAAGAGTCACGACCCGGTAATATTTCACTCTTTTTTTCTCTCTTTCTCTCTCTCCGGAAATGGTGTTTACTGCGAAATCCTGGTTTTACACGTGCCTTTTTATAAAAACCTTATATTGAGAATTAAATATCGTTTTTTTTCTCTTCTTTGTTTAATTTTTTACACTTTAGTAAGCAAAATCCCGTGTATTTGATACCAACGGACAATTTTTAGTCAAACGTAACTGAGAATTGCGTTATTCCGTCACCAATTAATGACCTCGTTTTTATCCCCGCGACACGTGCTATATATCACTCAGACTGTTTTTTCCTCTTTCTCGCTCACCTTTACTCCCATCATTTGTTATTCTTTTAAAATACACTCACACACGCACATTCCAACGATCGCGAATCTTTGAAAAACAATTTTATTCTCTATCAAAGTTTTTTTTTCATTTAATAAAGTTAATAATACTAATAAATAATTCAAATAATAATAGAAAAAAATCTGTTTGCAGATTTTTCACTTCCCTCGTAAAAGAAAAATTAATTTCCCTAAAGTTTCGAACGTTCAAATTAAGGACGATTATTATTTCTTTCAATTTGAATTTTATTTGTAAACTATTGTAAACTAATGTTTTTTAAAATTAAAAAATTCATTTTTAACTAAAATATTCAATTAAAATATTTTTTATTATTTTAATCTTGTAATTTTTCAAAAATATTAAAGCAAAGAAAAAATATTTCCTTCACTTGAACGTTCAAAATTTTAGTAAAATTAATAATAACTAATATAATTATTTTTTTATTTAAAAAAATTTGTGTTAAATAAAAAAAATTAATGAAATACCGTCTGAAATTGGAAGCAAAAAAGGAAAAAAACTGATTTTTCGCTATAATATTCATTTTCAAAAGAAAAAGAGAAAAATAATAATTGTAATTTCTTTATACTAGAAAATGGAAAAAATATGTAAACGATAGATTTAGTTTTTTCTATTTAATATAAAATAAATACATAATTTAAAACAGAAAATGTTGACAAAAATTATTCCCTTGTAAATAAGAAAATAAATAACAAAATAAATAAGAAAGAAGAAATAAAAAATAATTAAAATATAAATAAAAAAATAAATAAAAAACAGAAACTGAATAAAAAATTTACAAGTTACTAAAATATTAAAATAATAAAAACTAATAAAAACTAAATAAGAGAATAGAAAAAAAATTTTTTAAAATACGAACTAAATAAAAGAATAGAAACTAGATAAAAAATAAAAACTAAGTTAAAAAAACGAAATAAAAAACTAAAAATTAAAAACTAAAAAAAAAGAAAAGAATAGAAATAAAAAAAAATAAAATAATAGAAATAAAATAAAAAAATAGAAAATAGATAAAAAAAATAAGAAACTAAATAAAAATAATAAAAAAAAAAAAATAAAATGGTAAAAAAATGTATACCGGTAACTTTTATCCTTCCGTATAATAAAAAAAATGACGATATTCGAGAATGGAAAAGGGGATGAGACAATTAGAAAAGCGCGAGAAAAAACATTGGATTGTCAGTGGTACAAATAATAATTCAAACGACACTCACACTTAGACACACAACGTAAGAGGAAAGAGTACCGGATGAAATCATTTTGCACATCCAATCTTGCTTTGTTAATAACCACGCATGTCAGTCTATATCCACACTATTTTTTCTCCTACATTTATATGTTTATGCCCCTGGACATAAGGAAAAAAACAGTATTGCAATTTTTATTTCTGATAAAATGACAGCAATTATTTTCGTTCACTTCAAACACTCTATTCATAAAAATAATTTTTTTTTTTTACAATTTGTGTCTTTTTACGAAGTTGAAGTCCACAACGTTGATCAACGAAAAAAAATTGTTTACTAAGTAAATTAATTATAGATAACGCAACAATATTGCCTCAAAAATATTTAGAAAAAAAATTGATGTTTGTGTTTTATTGATAATTGTTTTACAATTAAATATTATAAATTATAAATAATAATTGAATTTAAATAAATTTTTTTCGTTGATCAACGTTGTGGACTTCAACTTCATGTCTTTTTTCGAAATTTTTTATTCAATTATTAGTATTTAATTAATGAATTAAAAAATAATTGTTAACAACAATAATAAAATTGGCGTATTTTTCATTATTATTATTATTATTATTATTATTATTATTATTATTATTATTATTATTATTATTATTATTATTATTATTATTATTATTATTATTACACTGAAAAAAAACATTATTTGAATCAAATAAAAATTATTTGATTCAAATAAATTATTTATTTGGTTGTAATCCAATAAATGTGTATTTGAACCAAATACATAAATACTTGAACTAAATATTTTATATTATCGCACCAAATAATTGTTTATTTGAATCAAATACAACTAATTCAAATCAAATAAATAGAATATTTGAATCTAATAAATGATTATTTGAATCAAATTCAAAATATATTCAACTCAAATATATATTTATTTGACCCGAATATTTTATTTAATTGTATCAAATAACTATTTATTTGAATCAAATACAACTAATTCAAATCAAATAAATAAAATATTTGAATCTAATAAATGATTATTTGAATCAAATTCAAAATATATTCAACTCAAATATATATTTATTTGACCCGAATATTTTATTTAATTATATTAAATAGCTATTTATTTAAATCAAATTCAAATTATTTTAATCAAATAAATCGAATATTTTAATGTAATAAATAATTATTTGAATCAAGTATGAAAATTATTTCATTCAATATTGATAATTTCAACATCAACAAATATTAATAAAAAAAATAACTAATTGCAAAAGATAAATACTGATGACAATTCATTGATAGTTCACTTTCACATTTTTTTATACACTTAAACGCAATTTTTATTACATACACACATTTGAAAAATCCTAACGCTTGGGGGTACGAACCCACGCCTAACCGAATATTCACGCACCGAAGTCACGCACGCTAACCACTATACTACGCTCGCATGGGACTCTCAAATCTTAAATACTCTCAAGTGTCACTAACTATTTTCGTTTCAAATAATTATTTAATTGATTGAAATATTTTTTTATTTGTCTTGATAAAATATTATATTAGCTTTGAATAATAAATTATTCGGAGCAAATAATTCCGCTTATTAGAATCAATAAAATAAATTTATTGTGTCAAATAATTTTTATTTGCATCAAATAAACGAAGTATTTGAGTGAAATAAATGAAAGAATAGTTTCAAATAATTCAATATTTGTATTAAATAAATTTATTTATTCAATTCAATTAACTATTTATTTGAATCAAGTACGATGTATTTGGTTCAAATAAGTATGATTCAAATAATTGCAGATATTTAAATCAAATACATATTTTTTTGATCCAACTAAAAAGTATTTAAATCAATTAAATATTTTTCAAATAATTTGAATTATTTGAATCAAATAAATTTTTTTTTCAGTGTATTATTATTATTATTATTATTATTATTAACACAATCCGGAAATTTCGACAAAAATTTCAGCATTAAAAAAATTGTTCTTCATTTGAAAAAAAGGAAAAATTTTCAAAAAAATTAAAAGAGATTAGAAAAAATATTTGATTAGTAAAATATATATAGACACGCACGGGATATTCTCTTATCAAATCGCAAATATCGAATTAATTATATTTTTCATCGTTAAAATATGTAAGTATATATATATATATATATATATATATATATATATATATATATATAGGTATATATATATATTTAATAATTGGCATCAATACTTCGTTATCATTTCCTGAAATGAATATATATATATATATATATATATATATATATATATATATAGGTATATATATATATTTAATAATTGGCATCAATACTTCGTTATCATTTCCTGAAATTATAGACCAATTAACTCATTATTGTAATAAAGGGACCATTTGGTTCGTTGCACACGTTAATTATCTTCCAATTTTAATATCTAATAATTATGGAGTAAACAACCTTTAACATTTTGATACAATCAATTCACGAAACAATAATGAATGTGACGTGAGAGGGAGAGAGAGAAGAGCCCTTGATTGCAAAATTTTAATTAAATTTATACATTAATAATTATATCATAAAAAGAATAATTACATTATTATAAATGCAATCAAATTTATAATAATAATAATAATAATAATAATAATAATAATAATAATAATAATAATAATAATAATAATAATAATAATAATAGTTCATTATTAATATTATTGTTGTTTAAAATAAATAATAATTTGATAATTTAATAATACAGCTGAAAAAAAAAATTATTTGATTCAAATAATCGATTACTTGACTTGTATTAAATAAATTTTTACTTGAATCAAACAATTTTTATTCAAATCAATTAAATCGTATTTGTATCAAATACTGAAATTATTGCTGTTTAAATATAACATTTATTTGACTGAAATAAAAATTATTTGATTCAAGTAAATATTTATTTGATAAAAGTCAAGTAAACGGTTATTTGAATCAAATAAATTTTTTTCAGTGTAGTAATGAATAAATTATTATTATTACTATTGTATTTACTATTTATATAATATTGTAATTATTATTGTATAATAATATATTTGAATAATTCAATTAATGGAATAATAAGTAATAACTAATTAATTAATATTGATTAAATAATATTAATTAATAATGAAATTTTTATATAAATATTATCAATTTTAATATAAATAATAAGATAGAATAAGAAAAAAAAATTAATTGAAATAAAAAGAAATTAAAAAAAAGTAATAGACCCAGATTTTTCTGAAATAGCTTCCATACAACTTGTGTCACGTGCTGGTAAAATTACTTATACTCTGTTTTCATAATCAACGAACTGTGTTATTATTATATTCATTGTCTGCTTTTCGATCAGTAGATTCTGAACTTCGAACGATAATGAGAAACATGACTAACTATTATAAAATTTTCTCAATGATCCTATTACCAATGTTCAATGAAGTGAATAAATACTGATAAGCATCAAAAGTATTCCAAAAAATTTATATATATATATATAATTATATATTCTACATTCATAATTATTAAAAAATTAAATATTAATACAACCAATAACTAATTCTTAAAAATCTGAAAAAACTGTTTAATATTTATATTTGGGAAAAAAATTATAGTGGAAAAATTCTTTGTAAGAAAAAAAAGTTGCAAGTCAGATTTGCGCGAGATGGCACTTTAACTTTTATTTTAAACGGTCTCTTATTTTCTTTTATAAAACTCTTCTTCTTCTCAAGTAAAGAATAGAGCCTGTCACGTTTTCCTCCGCGAAAGGAATTTTTTTTTCAGCCATTTTTTCTCTTCGTCTTTTCTTCTTCTATGAACTTTGTTTACTAAGCTCGTGAAGAAACGGATTCGCATGTAAATTTTCTAAAATTCGAAAAATTGACGTTGTTTGTTAATTTTTTCCTAATTTTTTACAACGCGCATTTTTACACCTCTTCTGAAAGAAATGTTCCCTTTTTAAAAGAACAATTTTTAATGTTTTAAAAAGGTAAATTTTGTAAACTGAAATTAAAAAATAATCATTTTAGGTCTAGTGTTAAAAAAAGTGTTCTGATTTCTACACTTGTCGACGCTAACTGACCGCATAGAATAAAATAAGAGAAAATAATCGAAATAGAAAATAGTGTTTTTTTGAATAAAATAATAATTATCGACTCACCACCCGACTTGTTCCTTCCACCTGTTTTCGGAAGTTTAGCGACACTTGGCGAGACGAAGGTCAGCAATAATAATGGAACAATCAGCCAAATGAGTCTTCGCACAGTTTTCTTGGCACTGGTCCATCTCACAACACTAGAAACACATCTTAAACAACGACCCACGTTCACACAATTTCGACACCAATGTCCCTTTAAACACTCGACATTAGTTCTCGATGCACAAATATCCCGATGTCTGAACCGATTGTCCAGGCACTTACAACAGTCTTTATCTGACTCCATTGGCAAACTATGGAGTCGTTGACAGGCTTGACAAAATGTTTCCGCTATTTTGCAAGCCTCCGATAACAATGATGATGCTAATGATGCTAATGATGATGTTGATAATGATGATGACGACGATAATGTCGATGATGATGATGTTGTTGTTGATGATGATGTTGTTGATGATGATAGTGAATTGAGAGCACCAGGACAGTAGCAGCAACGATTCTCAAGAATCTCATCAGCGAATCTCGCCTGAGATATCATTGAATCGTCCGAATTCATCTTGGATGATAATAATTGTCGGCTTTTCACTCGCGAATCACTCCACATTTTTTTTTTTTTCAAGACTTCATTCTCATTCTAATGAGAGACATTGTTTTTGTGGGGCTCCGATTGCGCCCGACATTAAAGTCAACACTTCAGATTCATAATCATTGGCCAATGATCATGGTTCTTCATTCTGAAAAATAAAAACATATTTTTACTAACTAGTCCTACTTTCTTTTCTTGCTTGTTAAAGTTTAAAAATTATTTTGTTAATTAGTCTGTAGTTCTTTTCTAATTGTATCAAGTTTTATTAATCCGATAATTTTGTAGCTAAATTGGAATTAATCGGGCTTTTGTGCGCACTAAATTTACATGAGATTTAAATTAAAAAATTAAAAAATTTTAAAAATTTCTCTCATGGGCCTAAATTTTATTGAAAGTTAAATCCGAAATTAATTCGGATTTTCGTAATTAATTCTTTGACTTGGAAGAAGTGTACCTTTACTATAATTCGAATAAATATTTTTACTAATCTTAAGCAATACTTTTAACTAAAAATTAGTAACGGAATTTAAAAATTTAAACTACTTTCAACTCCTCGAATGTTCAAAACTTCGTAAATTCAATCCCTCGAAAGTTTAACTTCTCCATAGTTCAAAACCTCGAAAAATTTCACCAAATTCAAATTTCGAACTGAATCCGTAAAATTTGTCCGAATTTTAAAAAATTCTCAATGAATTTCATCTATTGAATTCGGAAAATTAAAATTGAATCCAAAATTTACAACTCCCTTCAAAATTTTGAAACAAATATAAAAAAAAATTTTCGAAAATTGAAAAATCTTTTCTAATTTCTATAATAACCAAATCCAAAAAAGAAATAGCTAGACATTTTCCAACCCCAACTAATTTTGAACTGAAATCCCGAAAATTCAAAATTCCTTTTACTTATAAAATATGAATTCGCCAAAAAAATTAGTCCGAAATTATATTAGTACCAATTATTTTCGTACTAAATTCGGACAAAATTAGTCCGAAACCTACAAAATTCGAAATAGTTGACAAACGTAAATGAACAATTTTCGAAACGACGTTTAAAATTACCACGATTATTTAGTTATTACTGCAATTTTTTAGTGGGCAAAAGGGGGGAGAGGGGGGGGCAAAAAAATTGTCAATGAAAAATTTCCCAGTATTTTTCTCACTAAAAAAATTTTTTTTTGTCCTATATATACAGAGATGACGGAGAGAAAAAAAAAAAAGAGAGAGAGAGAAAGAGAGAGAGAGAGAGAGACATATATACGTGAAGGATGAATGGTTTCTACGAGAACTCTCATTCAGACTCAGACTCGGGCTCGAGAATTACAAGAGTAGAAGCTTAAACATTACGGAATGAAGCTCTAATGACGCGCGCACCCGGAAAAAAACTCTCAATATAAGGCAGATAAAAAAAGAAGAAAAAAAAAATAAAAATGAAGATAGGAGAGTAGTGGAAAATATACGTGAATGCCGTGAGTATTTCTGAAAGGGATCTGCCATTAAAAAGAAATGAGGTTACTTTTGTTTCATTTTTAGAATATGCAGATTGACTTCACTCTTCCACTTCTTTTTTTGCAGATCCTCCTTTAAATTCGTTAAAATTACGTTCATTCTGTACCAAAAAAAAATTGAATTAAATTCATCTTTAAAAAAAAATTGTATTTCTTTTCGTTAAAAATAACCTCTTCTTCTTTTATTTTATTTATCTTTTTCTTCCCCCAATAATCTTCTTCTTCTTCACAAAGAAAAAAGATAATAACAAACAAACAAAATGCCATCTATAAAATTTATAAATAAATAAATAAAAAAAGGACAAAAACAATAATAACAAAAATAATTTTTTATAATTATCATTTATGCAATTTATTATTTTTATTTTATGCAATAAATTATTCCTGTTCCTTCCCTCCAATATATCTTTCTTTCTCACAAAAAAGAAAATAGAAAAAAAATAATAACAAATAAACAAAATGCCGTCTATAAATAAATAAATTAAAAATTAAAAATAAAAAACGCCTTTTGGAACAAAATAGTAATATTAAGAATAGTTAAATAATAGTAATATTATTTATTTATTAATAAATAAATAAAATAAATATTAATATAGAAATAATAAAAATAGTAAATGATACAATAATAATAGTAATTGTAAATGTAGTGAGTAGCTAAGTGGTTAGATGGTCTACATGGGAGCAAGTAAGGGTTTAGTGTTCGATTCCCGGTGGTTAAAAATTTTTTTTCTCTACTTTCTATTTCTTAAACTTAATGTTTAATTATAATAATAGTGATAATAATAATAATAATAATAATAATAATAATAATAATAATAATAATAATAATAATAATAATAATAATAATAATAATAATAATAATAAACGTAACTTGATAATTACATAACAAAATATAATATATTAACCCTCATTACTAAAATAAACCCGCAAAATAGGAATACTAAAAAAGAATATAATACATACATCAATTCTTGTGGTGCTGCATTCAAGAATTTATACGGTTTATAAAAATCTTCATTAAACGACATTGCGCGGAAGAAAAGTATTTCAAAAATCCCACAATAAATTATATGGTTTTTTTTCATGAGGAAAAAAAAAAAATATATATATATATATATATATATACTTATATACAATGTTTTACATGTTCATGTTCACCCCGCGATAGAAGTTTAATTCTCGAAGCTTTAGGTGTCAGAAAAGTCTTTTTTTTTTCTTTCTTCTTCTCGCACATATTCATATTACAAGTTGTGTGTGGAAGCCGAACGAGCGCTAAAATGCAAACGACGTCGTAAGCCGATTCGTAAAACACGCGAGCAACGTTAAGTTATACATTAAGCCGGGTAAAGAATGGCACAAAGTTCCTCTCTATACATTATCAAAAAAAAAAAAAAATTCTACTACCGTTAGGTAGTTGACTGGAAAGTAGTTAAGAGAAAAAAACTACTGTCCTTTTTTTTAGTTCGTCTATAACCCTATTTTGTGAATGCGGTTAGTTTTTAGTTATTCCTCGCAGTTAATTTGCAGTAAATTATTATTTATTACTATTTATTATTATTACTTACTATTAGTTATTATTATTATTATTATTATTATTATTATTATTATTATTATTATTATTATTGTTATTATTATTTATTAATATTATTATTCTTATTATTTATTAATATTATTATTCTTATTATTTCTAATATAACTTGCATATATAATACAAATATTTTAACATATAGCTTCTATAAAATTTTCTAAAAATAATTCGATTTTAATTAGAGTTGCCACAAAAATTTAATTTTGCTTTTCCCTGATTACCAGATGAAATGTTGACTTTTTCCCTGACCCTATTCAATTATTATTTTCTAGAATTTTTAACTAAAATAATTCTTCTTTAAATAAATTATTTTTTTATAATTTTTGGAAAAAGTTCTTTGAGAATTTTCAAATCCATTTGTTTACAATTCAATTTTACGTGAAGTTTAGATTATTCAAAAAATTTTCAATTAAATATTTAAAAAATAAAAATTTGAAATAGTTTTAAAAAAAAATCAATTAAACTTTTTGAAAAAAATTAATTCTATAGAATTGTTAGTTAAAAGTATGAAAAATTCAAATTCTTAAAGAGTTGAATTTGAAATCTTTTTGAAAATTCAAATATTTCTAAAAATTCACACCATAATGCTTTTAATATTCAATTATTATCTAAAATTGAGAATTTAAAAAAATTTTGTAACATAATTGAATTTCTGCCAAGAATTTTATTACTTTTGAAAATAATTAAATTGTTTTTTAGAATTTTATGGAAATTTATGAAAATAATTGAATTCTTGTGAAGAATTTTTTTACAATTTCTAGAAATAATAAGGGGCCGTCCATAAACCACGTGGACACATTTGGGGGGGCGGGGGGGTGAATCAAAAGTCCACGTTTGTCCATGAAGGGGAGGGGGGGTGTTAAAGCAAATGTCAACGTGGACATATAATCAAAGATATTTCCAAAAAAGATATCTTAAGCTTAATCAGAATGATCATAAGTTTCAGTTAATCAATTTCCCTGACAATTTACTGATATTAAAATTAATTTCCCTGACAAAATTCTTTTTACAGGAAAATATGAATGTTTACGGAAAATGAGTAACATTTATGATTTTAATTATTTTTTAAAATGACAATTATAACCCTTCCTGAATTCAATTATTTTCTACAATTTCCACCCAGTAAAAAAAAGTATTGGAAGAGAGCGAATAGTATTGTCGGTGAGTTTCTGCCAATACGGTTTTCACGCGAAAACATATTGGCAGAAACTCACCGCCAATACTATTCGCTCTCTTCCAATACTTTTTTTTACTGGGCAACTAAACCTTCGTCTTTGAATCAATTAATTTAAATAATTTTCCGAAAGTTCTTCTAAAATTCTGTTATATTTTTAAATTATTTTTGAATTTGATTGATAAATTTTAATTAAAAATTTTTAACATGATTGTTTTCTCTAAAATGTTAAAAATAATTTTAAAATGTTATTTTTTTGTATATATTTGAATTTTTGAAAATATGTAATTGAGAATATTGAATTTTAAAAAATTAGAAGCTAATTTTCATTAATTTTCATTTTTAAATTTACCTTTAAAGATTTTTTATTCTACAAAAATTGTAACGAAAGACTTAAAATAAATTAATTATTTTCAATTAAATTTTACAAAATTTCAACTATTCAAAAAGATTTGTTTATACAGGGTGGCCATTTTTTTGTAAAAAAAAATTCACGGTCATTTCCCGGTCATAAATTATTTTTCCCGGTCATAAATAATAACTCTGAAAATAAATTATTCCATGAAAGATTGAAAGAATTTCCTGATTTTTTGATAAAACTTTGACTTTTTCCTAAAACCTAAAAATATTTTAGTTTACTCTAAAAATAATTTTGAACTTAAATAGATTTTTTGAAATAAATATTTAATTATTATCCATTATTTTTCCATATAGTAGGTATTCAAATTTAAAAAAATTCAAATTTTAAATCCTTTAAATTTAAATAATTTTTAAGAATTGCTACTGTAACTTATTAACAATTATTTTCAAAATTTCAATTCAATTATATTCTAGAAATAACTAAAATATTTCTAAAATCCACTTGTTTACAAGACAATTTCATGAAATTTTGAATAATTTAAAAATTTTTCAATTAAATATTAGGTACATATTTAAAAACATAACTAATTTGAAAAAAATGTGAATAAAAATATTTTTAAAAACTGACTTATTCAGAATTTTTAATTAAAATCTTTTAAAATTCAACTTTTCTAAAACTTAAATTTGAAATTTTTTAAAATTCAATCTATAATAATTATTAATTTAACATTCTAAAATACAGAAAAGTTTGCTTATCAATAATTGCAAAAAAAACTAATTGATATTAATGCAAAATACGATTTTTTAAAAATTTATTTTCTAAAAAAAGAAATTTTATTTATTTTTATATACATTATTTATTATTCTAAAATTAATTTTTATAAATTTCGTATCACTTTTGTTCTAATTAGTTCAAATTTTTAATAATTCTTATTTGTTTTGTTATAATATTATTGCAAAAAAATTTTTAAATTGATTTATTTTTCACTATTCTATACGATGTGAAATTTTTTCTCATTGAAATTTTTTTGACAAGTTTAATTAAAATTATATTTTGTTTAATTATTGTTAGAAATAGAAAGAATTTAAAATTAAATTTAATATTTTCTTTTTCTAAATCTGTTACGTTGGACAGCAAAATTCATAATTTTCTTATAAATTCTAGAAATTGAATATTTTTATAGTACTTTTTATAAAATTCTCTGACAAAATATTTATTTATTTATTTATTTATGACATATACATATTAAAATATAAATAGATTTTATAGAAGATCGTTCAATCTTTTTTAATGAAATATAGTTAATACCTAAGTCTTGAAATAAATATTTTTATTTTTTCTCACAAAATAATGTGTGTTTTTAAAAAAAATCCAAAATCCCGGTCAAGTTCAAAATTCATTGTCATTTCCCGGTTTCCCGGTCCAGCGGCCACCCTGATTATAGTTATTTTTCACATTATAAAAATCAAAATAACTTGTACTTTTTTTTAACTAAAAATTGTGGTATTTTGTCGCAATTATTTTAAATGAGTCGAAAAAAGTCACAATTTTCTTAATTTCCCCGACAAAATTTTTTCCTGACATTTCCCTTACTTTACTGACATTCTTGCTTTGAAATATGTTCAAAAATAATCTTTTTTATTTTTTAACATACAGGAGTAAAAAAAACTTATTTTTTTAATTTGCAATATCCACGTGAACAATTGTATAGAGGGGAGGGGGTTTGACAAATGTCCACGACTGTCCACAACGGGGGGCGGGGGGGTCAAAAATTGGTGAAAAATTGTCCACGTGGTTTATGGACGACCCCTAATTGAATCGAAAACGAATTGAAGTCGAAAACGAAATTTAATAAAAATTTTAAGAATAATTACATTTTTCGAGGGAAAAAAATTTAATTCGATTAAAATTTTATTAAAAATAATTGAAATTCTGCAATGAGTTTAACTATTTATGAAAATAATTGAATACATTGCGAAGGAATTTTTAAAAATAAAATTATAATTAGTGACTAACTTTCCTTGATTACTTTCGAAAAATTTAAATAAAATTCTTTAAAAGAATTTAATTATTTTTAATAGAATTAAAGAAATTTCAATTATTTCAAAAATTTCCAATTATTTCTTTATAAAAATTATAAAATTTATAAAAATCTTGAAACAATAGAATTGAAAAATTTAAAAAATTTTATTTTTCAGAATTTTCAAAAAACTTTGCAAAAATTGAATTTTATTAAAAAAATTCAAGTGTGTATTTTTTTAAAATTAACTAATAAAAATTTTAATTATTAATCTTCGCATTAAGAAACATGAATACATTAGAATCTGACTTTTTATAAAATTCAATTAATTATCAATTATTAAATTAAAATACTTTGAAAATTCGATTTGTTAAAAAGTTTTTAATTAAATTCTTTAACAAATTTAATTATTTTCAGTTGAATTTCCCAAAATTTCTATTAATTCGATAATTTAAAAAAAAATTATTTACATTCTATATTTGAATCAGTGACTGATTTTTTACTATCTAATTATTTTTAACTAATTCAAATTTAGAGAACAGTATAAATATCAATAAAAATTGAAATAAAAAAGCGATTTTTGAAAAACAAATTAAAATAATAAAACTATTTTTAATTTGATGAAAAAATTCCTTCGAGTCAATATTATACACTTAGATACTTCAATAATATTTTTAGCAAATTGGGAAAAATTAGTTGACTTTCGTCTATATAAGAGAAGAGTGCGGAGAGGAAAAGATGAAAATAAACCCCAGTTTGCGAAATTGAGTGCGCTGCGACGTCAATAATAAAGTCACATTTCACGCTATATATGTCAAAATTGGGGTGACATTAATCCTGGGATGGAGTAGTAGGCCGGATGCTTCATCCTATTGTTGTTTAGTCGTAGTGTACACACATACAATATAGAACACATAAATGAAGCGCGCACCCGCACCATCGATCGTCAGTACCAAAATTTTGCGATGAATTTCAAGTGCCACGTGTATGTTTCCTGCGCGTGTCATATGACATGAATGAATTACTAAAATATATATATATATATAAAATATGGAATTTACTTTACGAATCCAATCTGACAGGATAACTTCCTGACTTTCCTAAGAAGAGTCAATCTCTCCTTCTCTCCTCTCTAACTCTATCTCTCTTAAATTCTCTCTATCTTTTTCCCCTCTCTTCTTTTTTTTCCTTCGAAAAAGAAAATTATTATCAAAGAAAAAGTGTAATAATTCGTTTAAACGGGGCATTGCACGTGTCTTAACTCCCTTGGGAAATAAACGTCCATTTTTATATATTTTTCCTCCTTTTTATTTCTTCTCCCTCCCTTTTTTTTTGTATATAGGTAGAAAGAGAAACAGAAATTATATTAAAAAAAAATTTATCCAGGGAGACTTTTTTTAAACAA
This sequence comes from Leptopilina heterotoma, assembly GCF_015476425.1. Classification (NCBI taxonomy): domain Eukaryota; kingdom Metazoa; phylum Arthropoda; class Insecta; order Hymenoptera; family Figitidae; genus Leptopilina; species Leptopilina heterotoma. The sequence continues at coordinate 662,439 of NW_025110818.1, forward strand.
GTATATACTTTTTCCTATATTTGAATTAGGGTCTTAGTGAGGAAAAGGAAAGTTTTTGAATAGTTCCTAGTTAGGCCCTTGTTAGGGCTCTATTTGAAGTAGGAGTTTTGGGGAAAAAAATTCGCCTTCTCATTTCATAGTTGACAAAAAAATTTAATTTTGTTTTTCTCTGATTTTCAGACAAAATTTTTAACTCTTTCCTGACCTTTTTGAAATTCAACAACTTATAATAATTATAAAGATGACCGAGTGATAAAATCATTATTTTAAATTATAAAAATATTTTTACTGTAACTTCTTTAAAATTATTTTCATCATTTCAATTCAATTATTATTTTCTACAGTTTTTAACTAAAATATTCTTCTTTAAATAAAATATTTTTTATAATTTCTGAAAAAACTTCTTTGAGAATTTTCAAATCCATTTGTTTACAATTCAATTCTACGTGACGTTTCGATTATTCAAACATTTATCAATAAAATATTTTTAATTAGAAAATAAAAACTTTAAATGATTTCAAAAAAAAAAAAATTCAATTAAACTTTTTAAAAAAAAATTAATTCAACAGAATTGTTACTTAAAGGTATGAAATATTTAGATTTTCAAAGATTTTAATTTAAAAACTTTTCAAAATTCAATTATAATCTAAAATTTTAAGTGAAATTCATTTTTAAATCAATTTTTATTAGAAAAATCTCTGAGAATTCAATTAATGTAAATACAAAAATAAATAATTTTAAAAATAATTGAATGTTTCTTAAAATTGAATATTCTCATTACGAATTTTATCGACAAATTTTTAAATAATTAAATTCTTTCGACGAATTTTAATAAAATTTCTAAGAATAATTACATTTTTCAAAAAATTTGATTAAAATTTTGCGATTAACTTTATTATTTCTGAAAATAATTGAATTCCTAAAAAAAAATTTTATTCTATATTTATAAAAATTATTGAATTATTGCGAAGAGTTTTTTAAAAAAAAAAATTAAAGAATACATTTATTTCGAAAAAAATGTATGTCAATTCTTTTTTTAATAATTGAATTGCTATGAAATTTTTATTATTTATGAAACTAATTGAATCCTTTGGAGAATTTTATTCAAATAATAAATTTTCAAATCTTTGAATTAGAAAAATTTTTTGAAAATAATTAAATTTCGGCAAAGAATTTTATTACTTTCGTAAAGAATTGAATTTTTGTAATGAATATTGGTCATTTATGGAAATAATTGAATTTTGCAAAGAATTTTACTAAATTTCCTAAAAATAATTGAATTTCTGAAAATAATTTTGATATTTATCAAGATAATTGAATTTTTTCGATGAATTTTAATAAAATTTTTAAGAATAATTACATTTTTCGAGAAATAATTGAAATTCTGCGATGAGTTTTATTATTTATGAAAAATTGAAAATAATTGAATTCCTTAAAAGAATTTTATTATTTGTGAAAATAATTGAATCTCTGTAAAATATTTTATTATTTATGAAAATAATTGAATTCTTACGAAGAAATTTATAAAAAAAATTTATTAATTGAATTCCTGTGAAATTTTTATTATTTTTAAAAATAATTAAATTTTGGAGCAGATAATTTTATCAAATTTCGTTTTTAATAATTGATTAAATAATTAATTTAATTAATTAATTTTTAATTAATTTAATTTAATAATTAATTCGTTTTTTTAATAATTCTTTTGGAAAATTTGATTAAAATAGATATTAAGAAGCATTGAATTTAGGCAAATTTGTTAAAATTTTTGAAATTAATTGAATTTCTGCAATCATTTACGAAGTTGAAGTCCACAACGTTTATCAACGAAAAAAATTTGTTTAATGCATTCAAGTATTATTTTTAATTTAATATTTAATTGTAAAGTAATTATTATCAAAATATAAACATCAATATTTTTTTTCTAAATATTTTTGTGTCAATATTGCTACGTTATTTTTAATTAATTTACTAAATAAACAATTTTTTTTCGTTGATCAACGTTGTGGACTTCAGCTTGGTAATCATTTGAAACTTCTTCAAAATTCAATTTTTTTTAGTGTTTTTAACTAAAATTCTTAGCTATAAATCGATTATTCTTAATAATTAGCTAAGTTTATGTTAAAAAATTAAACTAATTTCAGAAGAATTTGAATTATTAATATTTATCAAAAATCTAAGTTCTTTAAAATTTCTAATTAAATTCATTCAAAATTGGAATTTTATAAAATTTTAAATTGAAACCTTTTGAAGTTGATCTATTTATGAAAATTGTAAACACAACTCTTTTAAAATTGAATTAATTTTGAAGTATTTAAATAAAATTATTCACTAAATAATTTATAAATAATAATTTTATGATAGTTATTCAAGAATGAAGTTATTTAAAGAGAAATTTTATAGTTTATGAGTCAAACAAAAAAACTCCAAAATTCAGAATTTTCCTATGAATTCTAAAAATTTAATTTTTTCCAGTATTTTTAATAAAAATCCCTGACTTTTCCCCGAATTCAGTGTGACAACCCTAAAGCCTACTTTCTCCTAATGAAAATAGGAATTCAATGAAGAGACAGACAGTTTTTGAATAGTTCCCAGCAAGGCCCTTGTTAAGGCTTATTTTATTTTTTTAAATTCACTAATTTCTTTTTAAAAATAAACTAATTTTCTTCTCCACAAAAAATTTTAATTTCCCCAAAACTAAATTTTTAATTCACCGAAAATAATGTTAAATTCACCGAAACGATTAAATAAGCCGCAAAAATATTAAATCCACCGCCCAATAAACTTGAAATTCACAATTAATTTTCCTTTCCGACAAAAAAAACAGTTCTACCCTTTCTTTCTTTGAGAAAAAAGGAAAAAGTATTTAAAAACTTTTGTTATAGAATTTTTTGCTCTCTCTCTCTCTCTCTCCTTTATATTCCACGAATATTTATATGTCTAGTGTGTATATAGATATATAGTCGACAAATTTCCAAAATAACTGATAGTATTTTGCGGTTTAAATATAGACGCGCTTTAGCGACACTTGCGACGAACCGTGAACCAGTAGAAGCCACAACCGCCGCAACAATGTTTATGAGCGCGCTTCGATACTTAAACTGGCAAAATGTTACTTTATACTTTTCATTATGCTTCACGATTCGAGAACAATGAAGAACAATTACACATAGTGTCGTCGCGTCACCGTGACCAACGTGTAAAAATGACCTCCCTATTATTGCTGATAATAGTATATTAATTAACTCGATTCATATTTCCTTTTCTCTATTTCTCTATACGAGCTCTCAATTTTTCTCTAATTTTCCTATTAAATTATTTTTTTTTTGCTACATATTATATTCTTTAGCGAAACATATAATTCCGAAACTTTGGCCCAAGATTTAGCTAATTACTTGGACAATTATTATTGCGAATGTCGACCTAAAGTTTGGCTAAATATTAGGTCAATTATTACTGCCAATATTTGCCCAAGATTTAGTTAATTACTGAAACAATTATTATTGACAATATTGGTTCAGGAATTTGTTAATTACTGGACAAATTATTATTGACAATATTGGTTCAGGAATTTGCTAATTACTGGACAAATTATTATTGACAATATTGGTTCAGGAATTAGCTAATTACTGTTATAATTATTATAATTATTAAATTTAACCTAGTTTTGGTCAAATATTAAGGCTAACTATTACTGCCAATATTAGCCCAAGAATTAGGTTAACAATTGACAAAAATCTACTGCCAATATTAATAATACATAAATTAATAATTAATTAATTCTCAACTCACTTTTTTGGAATCAACTCCTTCTCGAGGCACTTTGAAAACTACATCATGAATCTGTAAATGAAAAAAAGTCGACATGAAATTTACAGTTTAAATAATTATATACCAAAACAACTAGTAAATTAACTTAATTATATGCAAATTTTAAAGCAAGTGAAAAGGATGGAAAATTTTTAAATGAGTCGAAGAAAAATTTTAACTTTTATCATCGTCTTTTAAGAAAATTATTGTCACTTTTTAAAAACTATACAAATTGAAGTAACGACATAAAATAAAAATAAAAAATAGAATAAAACTAAAACGAGAAAAAATAAAAGGATAAAAAAAGTAACAATAAAAAAATTAATTGATTGAATAAAAAAGTAACAAATAAAATTTAAAAAGTTAATTAATTAATTTTAAACAGTACCTAACAAATAAAATTTTAAAATTACCAAAAAATTAAAAAAAGTAAAAATAAAATTGGAAAACTAGAAAAATGTAAAAATAAAATAAAAATAAATAAAAAAATAAAAATGAATAAATAAAATAGAAAAAGCTATCTACTACAAAAAGAACAATATTAAATATTAAAAAAGTAATGAAAAAAGTAAAGATAAAATAAATTAGCAAAATAAAAAAATAAAATATAAAGAAACTAAAATGAAAATAAATAAAATAGTCAGAAGGTAAGAACAAAAATTAAAGATAAAAAAATGAACAATGTAAAGATAACATGAATAAAGAAAATAGAAAAGTAAAATATAAAAAAAACTAAAAGAAAAATGAATAAAATAATAAAATTAAAAAAAAATTTTTAAAAATGAATAACGAAAATAAAAAATAGAAAAATGAAATATAAAAAACTAAAATAAAAATAAATAAAGAAAAATAAAATAGAAAAAACTAAAATAAAAATAAATAAAGAAAAATAAAATAGAAAAAGCCACAATAAAAATAGTAAAATTGAAGATAAAAAAAGAAATGAAAAAGGTAAAGATAAAATGAATAAACAAAATTGAAAAATAAAATATAAAAAAGCTACTTAAAATAAAAATAAATAAAATAAAAAATAAAAATGAATAGAGAAAATAAAAAATAGAAAAAAAGTAAAATCAAATCAGGGCTCGAACCAGTGAATTATTCGAAAATTCTTCAATGAAATATATGGGGGATTTCACGGGAAGTGATCCGGCCTCATGCGTTTACACGTCATACTTTGATGACTTGTAGTTTGCTTTAAAAAAAAGGTAAAAATTAGATAAAATATGTTTTGGAAAGGGGTTTTCGTGTACTTTTAAATAAAGATGTTAGTTTTTAAAAAAAAATTTTTTTTGACCTTGAAAATTAAAAATTAAAATTTAATTTTCATTTTTTTGTACAATCGGTATTTTTTTTTTAATTTTTTTTTATTTAGAATGAAAGCTGAGCTCTTTTCCTATCAAAAACATATCTGCCCAAAATGGGACTAGAATTATTAATACTAGTTAATTAATTTTACAAAAAAATTAAATTTTAATTTTTAATTTTCAAGGTCAAAAAAATTTTTTTTTTTAAACTAAAATATTTATTAAAAAGTACACGAAAAGCCCTTTCCAAAACATATTTTATCAAATTCACATCTTTTTTTTTAAGCAAACTACAAGTTATCAAAGTTTGACGTGTAAACGCATGAGGCCGGATCACATGTTGTACAGGACTCATGCGTTTACACGTCAAACTTTGATAACTTGTAGTTTTCTTGAAAAAAAAGATGTGAATTTAATAAAATATGTTTTGGAAAGGGCTTTTCGTCTACTTTTTAATGACGATGTTAGTTTTTAAAAGAAAAATTTTTTTGACCTTGAAAATTGAAAATTAAAACTTAATTTTCATTTTTCTCTATAATCGGTATTTAAAAAATTTTTTTTTTTATTTAGAATGAAAGCTGAGCTTTTTTTCTATCAAAAACATATCTGCTCAAAGTGGGACTAGAATTATTAATACATGAGAAAAAACATTTACTTTTGCGCTAAAACAATGACGCGCTGCGCTCTCGCGCGCTGAGTTTCACCTAACTACTTTGGATGAGCACCGTCAATAGTGCTAATTTCATCCGACAGATGTCGCAGAGCTTGATCTGAGAGTTTCTCGAAACTGAGTTAAGTTATTCAATACTATATAAAGGACTGCTTCTCCGTTCAAATTATTACTGCTATAAATTTATTTTCTTTAAGAAATTTACTACAATTTATTAGCAAACGATTGATTAATAAGGTAGGTGGATTTTACTATTAAAAACTTAGTTTTTTCTTTATTATTTTTTTTATTTTAGTTTTTTTTCGTAATTTTCGTTTCAGCTGTTTTTAATTCGTGTTTTTTTAATCTTTATTTTCGGCAAAATTTTTTTTTTAATTTTGAACTAATTTTCTAAAATTGAAAATTGTAATTCAAAAATCATGTCATCTACGAAGGAAGAAAAATCTACGAAAGTATGGTCCAATACGTGTTTTAATCCGTTTAATAAAAAAAACCACAAATCAGTTGATATTAGGCGAATATCTCAAAATTTACTATTGCGATTTCCTTCATTAACTGCAGAAATAAAAATTTGTTCTGCTTGTAGAAAGGAGCTTAACAAAGTACAAGAACTACCTTCTGAAAAAAAAGAAAAGTTAACAGAGACGTGTGAAGATGAATATCACTTAGCAGGTGTCGAAGTTTTAAAACAAATTAAGGAAAAATTCCAAGAAAGTACTAGTCGTGACGAAAAAATGTTACTTCTCACACTAGCTCCAAAATCTTGGAGTCGTAAAAAAATAGCATCTGAATTTGGAACTTCCGAACGCCAAGCTGGAAACGCTAAAAATCTTGTTGCTAAGAGTGGAATTCTGACACTTCCAAATCGCAAAAAGGGGAATCCATTAAGTCTCGATGTTGAATCATTAGTCAAAAAATTTTATGAGGACGATAGTATGAGTCGTTTATTGCCGGGAGTTAAAGACTGTGTTTCAGTACGAATAAATGATGAAAAGGTTTTGGTTCAAAAAAGATTGATTTTATGCAATTTAAAAGAATTGTATACAGAATTTAAATCACGCAATGAAGAAATTAAGATAGGCTTCTCGAAATTCACGCAACTTAGACCAAAACATTGCGTTTTGGCGGGCAGTAGTGGCACTCACACGGTCTGTGTTTGTGTGCATCACGAAAATCTTAAGTTGATGTTAAACGAAATAGATATCCAATGCTTAACAAACGACTCTAGTATTGTATTAAACAACTATCGTGATTGTTTAAAGCTTTTAGTTTGTTCAAATGCAACACCTTGTTGTATGTTTGGAGAATGTAACAACTGTCCAGGCGTTGATAAAATGAAAGAAAATTTAATAAAATACTTCGATGATCACGATTTGGACGAAATAACTTACGCTTCTTGGCTTCAAACTGACAGATGTACGTTAAAGACAATTGTGCTAAATTCCAGTGACTTCATAAACGAATTGTGTGAAGAAATGTTAAAACTCAGATCCCATGATTTTCTTGTAAAAGAGCAGTCATCATTTTTTAAAAATTTAAAAGAAGGCTTGAAAGACGACGAATTTGTAGTTTCATGCGACTTTGCTGAAAACTACAAATTTGTTCTTCAAGATTCGATACAAGGATTTCACTGGAATAATGATCAAGCTACGTTATTTACAGTAGTAATTTATTTCGTAAAAGATCAAAAATTGCAGCACAAAAGCTTAGCAATTATTTCAGACAATTTAGTTCACGACACAGTTGCAGTCTATGAATTTCAAAAAATTATAATAAAATTTCTAAAGACGACATATAGTCCAAAAAAATTTATTACGTCTCAGATGGAGCTGGACAGCACTTTAAGAACAAAAGCAACTTTGCAAATTTATTAGTACATAAATCTGATTTTGATATACCAGCCGAATGGCATTTCCATCCCACTGCTCACGGAAAGGGAGCATGCGACGGGATAGGAGCAAATATTAAAAGAAATGCCGCACGGTTTAGTTTGCAATGTCCTAATCAAGATAGAATACTTGATGCTTATGCTTTATTTTTGTGGGCAAAGAAAAATTGCAAAGAAACGGAGATCTTTTTTAGCAGTAAAGAAGACCATGCAACAACTTCTGAGCAATTGAAATCCAGATTTAACTCAGCTGCAACAATTACGGGAACTTTAAAATATCACGCATTTATTCCTATCGAAGACGGTAAGTTGAAATTAAAAAAATTTTCATCATCAGAAGAATTCGATTACTTTCCTAAAAGTAAACGAAAGTCATCAAATCAAGTGCAGGTAAGTACCAAAAAATCTAAAAAAGTGTACAAAAAGTAATGTTACAATTCCATTTTTTCAAAATTTCATTTAAGCTTTTGCAATTTCAATTCATAAGTTAAACTTTTTCTTAAAATTATTATCATTCATTCAATTACCATTCATCATTTGTGGGTGTACTTCCGATTATCTGAATAGCAATCGGCCTTTTTCAAGGCCACGAAATCAGTAAATCATGAAAAATAGTACCAAACGGCCTTTTTCAAGGCCACGAAATCAGTAAATCATGAAAAATAGAACCAATCGGCCTTTTTTAAGGCCACATAATAATGGAGACAAAATTATTTTCTTTCTAATTTTTTGGTGAGCATAATGCAGGCATATTAATAGTGACAGTCTCAACCCTGTGAAATGCAGAGAGTGTTCATCTAGAAGTGAAGTGTGAACATCAAAAATCAGCGCGCGAGAGCGCAGCGCGTCATTGTTTTAGCGCAAAAGTAAATGTTATTTCTCATGTATTAATAATTCTAGTCCCATTTTGAGCAGATATGTTTTTGATAGAAAAAAAGCTCAGCTTTCATTCTAAATAAAAAAAAAATTTTTAAAATACCGATTATAGAGAAAAATGAAAATTAAGTTTTAATTTTCAATTTTCAAGGTCAAAAAAATTTTTCTTTTAAAAACTAACATCGTCATTAAAAAGTAGACGAAAAGCCCTTTCCAAAACATATTTTATTAAATTCACATCTTTTTTTTCAAGCAAACTACAAGTTATCAAAGTTTGACGTGTAAACGCATGAGTCCTGTACAACATGTGATCCGGCCTCATGCGTTTACACGTCAAACTTTGATAACTTGTAGTTTGCTTAAAAAAAAAGATGTGAATTTAATAAAATATGTTTTGGAAAGGGCTTTTCGTGTACTTTTTAATAAATATTTTAGTTTAAAAAAAAAAAAATTATTTGACCTTGAAAATTAAAAATTAAAATTTAATTTTTTTGTAAAATTAATTAACTAGTATTAATAATTCTAGTCCCATTTTGGGCAGATATGTTTTTGATAGGAAAAGAGCTCAGCTTTCATTCTAAATAAAAAAAAATTTAAAAAAAAATACCGATTGTACAAAAAAATGAAAATTAAATTTTAATTTTTAATTTTCAAGGTCAAAAAATTTTTTTTTTTTAAAACTAACATCTTTATTTAAAAGTACACGAAAACCCCTTTCCAAAACATATTTTATCTAATTTTCATCTTTTTTTTAAAGCAAACTACAAGTCATCAAAGTATGACGTGTAAACGCATGAGGCCGGATCACTTCCCGTGAAATCCCCCATATATTAGAAAATAAAAACTTGAAATAATATTAAAAAAAAGTCAATTAAACTTTTTCAAAAAGATTAATTTCAAAATTCCATTATTTCTAAAAATTCACGCTAAAGTAATATTCAATTATTATCTACAATTTTAACAAAAATTTATTTTTAAATTAACTTTTTTTTTAGAAAATTCTACGAGAATTCAATTTAAATACAAAATAAATAATTTATTAAATAATTGAATGTTTCTTAAAATTCAATTTTTGTGAAAATAATTGAATTTCTGAGAAGAATTTTATTATTTTTGAACATAATTAAATTTCTGCAAAGAATTTTATTATTTTTATTACTTTTGAAAATAATTGAATTGCTGCAATAATTTATAACTTCTCCAAAATTAAAATTTTTTTTAGTGTTTTTAACTAAAATTCTTCTATAAATCAATTATTTTTATTTTTTTAAATAATTATTGAAAAAGTTCTTTGAGAATTTTAAAATTCATTTCTTTGCAATTCAATTTGACAAAATTTCAATTATTTGGAAATTCTTCAATTAAATATAAATTAGAAAATAAAAATTTCAAATAATATTAAAAAAAATTTAATTAAACTTCTTATTCAAACAAATTAATTCCACACAATTGTTAGTTAAAAATATGAAAAATTCAGATTTTCAAAAGATTTTAATTTGAAACCTTTTTAAAATTGAATTATTTCTAAAAATTTAGGCAAAAAACAATAATTTAATGAATAATTGAATATTTCTTAAAATTGAATTCTCATTATAAAGAATTTTATCAACAAATATTTAAATAATTGAATTCTTTTGACGAATTTTAATAAAATTTTTAAGAATAATTACATTTTACGAGGAATTCGATTAAAATTGTATTAAAAATAATTGAAATTCTGCGATGATTTTTATTATTCATGAAAATAATTGAATCCCTAAAAAGGGCGTTTTATTATTTACGAAAATAATTTTATAAATATTTGTTTAATAATTAAATTCTTTTGGAAAATTTCATTAAAATAGAAGATATTGAAAATCATTGAATTAAGGAAAATTTTTGGAAATAATTGAAATTTTGCCAAGAATTTTATTAAAATTTTTGAAAATAATTGAAATTTTTCCAAGAATTTTATTAAAATTTTTGGAAAATAATTGAATTTCGAAAAAGAATTTTTATTTTAATTGCGGACTTTACGGACCATTTTAAAAAAAAACTGACTTTTACAGACTTCAAGCAAATTTACGGACCTAGTTCGTGCCCTGTTTAAAAGTTAAAATAGAAAAATAAATAAAATAAAAATAAGTAAAAATAAAATAGAAAAAAGCCCCAATAAAAATAGCAAAAATTGAAGATAAAAAAGAGAAATGAATAAAGTAAAGAAAAAAATAAATAAACAAATAAAAATAGTCTGTATCTATACATATTAATAACTAACGAAAGAGCACGTGGAAATAAATATAGTACGTGGGAGTTATAAAATACGGCAATAATCTTGTGGAAAATCGTAATTTCCATGGTCAACGAACAGTGTCTCGATACCAAGTGACCGAAAATGTGCGTTATTTCGGTTGAATGAACCAACTCAGCAAGCGTCTATGCTACATTTTCAGTGGGGCAGAAACCTGCGAATGGCACTTTCTCACGCGTCGTTAGATAGATTACGTATTATTATACGTAAACCTTCCTCCTCTAAACCTCTGAAGAGCAAAATGCGAGACAAGTCAAGGAATATGAAACTTTGAGAGAAGAGAGCGAAGACCCCGTTTATTATGGTTAAGGAAGTTTGGTACAGTTTCAAGTTACCCATTATCATCTTTACTCTCCACCCCCCCCTCTCTCTCTCTCTCTCTTTATATATATACTTATTATAATAAAAATATGTAATAAAATGTAATAAAAATTGGAGAATTTAAAAAAAATAAAATTTTCGCTAAAAAAAATTTCTAATCTAATCTAATTAATTAATATTAATTAATAATAATAATAATTTATTAACAAGTTTGTCAAATTTGTGCAATAATTATACTATTAAAACATTTATAATAATAATAAAAATATTATAATTTATTGATATACTACTATTATATATTTTTACTAAAAAAATATAAGAAAAATAAATTATTTCTTTTTATCTATTTATTTATAAAATATTTATTAAATAAATATATTTGACTACCAAATCTGAATTAGTAAAAATTAAAAATATTTACTAATGTGAATTAGTGACTGACATTTTGCTTTTGAATTAGTAAATTTAAAAAGTAAATTTTAATTATTTAATAAATATAATAATTTCTATATAATAACTTTTTAGTAAAATTTACTAATTCAAAAACAAAAAGTCCGTCTCTAATTCAAGTTAGTAAACAATTTTACTAACAATCAAATTTAGAGAGTATGTTTTTATAAAAAATAAAAATAAGTAAAAAAATAGAACTTTGGCGAAAAAAAATTGAAACTACAAACAATTTATTTTATTTAAAAAAATTAAATTAAAATCACTATAGAAACTTATTAAATCTTTACTGAAACTTAAACAAAGAGTGAAATATTTATTAGTTGGTAATTATCGGCTGTTAAATACTTCAATAAAAATTAAATTAAAAGAACTAAAAAACACTTTTTTACAAACTACACTAAAATTTTTGATAAACACAATATTAAAATTACTAAACTAATAAATATTTTACAAACAATTAAATTTAAACTAAAAAAGGTTGTTTACTAACCAGAATTAGTGATGACTAACCTTTTGCTCTTGAATTAGTAAGTTTTACTAATAATTTATAATTAATTTATAATTAATAGTAATTTCTACTAATTAATTAATAAAAGTTACTAACTCAAAAGTAAGAAGTCAGTCACCAATTCAAATTAGTAAAAATTTTTACTAATTTAAATTTAGAGAGTGGAGATTCAAGTATTAAACAACTTTTCAATTAGAAATATGTATATATCCCTAGTAGAAATTTGTCATAGTATCTTTAAGGGCACTGGACAGTTCCACTGGAAAATTTCGAGGCACTTTACAGTTAAACTGGCTAAAAACTATAAAGTGATGTCACGCTAATTTCTTCAAGTTATTGTCCAGTCAAATTTTACAGTTTCTGATCATCAGTCCTGTAGAAAAACTATACAAAATAATTCACTTGGAAATGTCAAAACTTTCTTTATATTGACGTTACGTATTAAACACGTACAAATTTGAAAATATAACGTTAAATTTTTTTGTCAACAAATTAAATAAATTAAAATTTTACGAAACTATATTTTTACTGTTGGTGTATCTATTGTTCCGTATAATAAATGATTTATAATAAATTATCTGTAAAATTATTTTTAAATAACTACATAATTAAAAAAAAATATAAAAATTACTGATTCTTGAACACATGTCATTTTTTTACATTAAACAACATTCACTTTTTCCTTTAATTAAGCACAACACTGAAATAAATATTATTATTTTATCACACTACAAACTTATAAGTAAACCCTAATATGAAGAATTAATTCAGTTCAAACGAAAAATATCTAGCGGTTTCGGGGAGCGAACTCGGGTCACACTGGGACGAAATACCTAAACGCACGCTTTACGCATCACGGCCGTTCTAGTCGATGGACGATTCCGGAAAAATAAGAACCATACTCTACCGGCAGGTAAAGCAGTTCCCTTTTTCATCTTTTCTAGCTCAACTGGCGAATTACTGGACAGCTACTGCATAACACTCTAAAGTTGAACTTATTGATTATTACTGTATAGAAGTTCTGTCTGTCCAGTTATTCTCATGGTACTGTCTAGGCGTTCCGTGAAATTATGTTTCAAAGTTTGTCGTGGCGTTAGCGCTACCGTCAGTCCAGCAACTGAACAGTGTTGTGTAGACATTTTCCATAAATACATCAGAGTATACACTGAAAGAAATAATTCGCGGGTGTAACTAGAATTATGTCTATTTTTCCGTAAGGAATTAGTAATAAATTGTTACTGTCTACTGTCATTAATTATAGACAGTTCTGTTATTCAGATCGGAGAGCTATACATATGTCAACGTCAATTCATCAATGTAAAACATAACCTCACTTTATTGGACCAATTCTAACTTTTTGTATGTAACAGGTTTGTTAAATTAATATTTATACATATAATAAGAGTATATAATCTTGAAAAGAAATTGTCTTCTGAATTTAAAAAATTAGTTATTTTAATTAACTCAATTAATTGAAGCGAATTTTAAAAAAATTTTTTTTTTCTAAAGGAATTTTCATTAAAAATAAATTTTGATTGAAAAGAAATTTTTATTATTAAATCAAAATTTTAATATTAAATAATTTAAAAAATTTGTTATTTAGTTGTCAACAGTAAAATAAAAGAACAAAATTAAAATTATAAAAACTATAAACTGTAAAACCAAAAGATTTATTTTATAGAAAATATTTCGAAAATGTCAATACACAACTGTTTAGTTACTGAAACTGGCGGTAGCGCTAACGCCACGACAAACTTTGGAACATCATTTCTCGGAACGCCTCGACAGTGCCATGAAAATAACTGTACAGGACTTCTATGCAGTAATAATCAAGTTCAACTTTATATTTTCTTTAACAGTGTTATGCAGTAGCTGTCTAGTAATTCGCCAGTTAAGCTAGATTAAACTTCCATGACTAAAACTGTACAGTAACTTGAATAAATCTAGTCATGCCACGACAAATTTCTACTAGGGATATATACGTTTTACAAGGAAAGTAATTTCAAAAAGATTACTATCTCAAACGATTCGATAACTTACATATCGATGGAATTTTAATAATTCCCAGTCGCTATCGACTTTTTTTTATTTTTTATTTCTATACGAGAATCTGGAATACCGAGTTTTTCAAACTTCCTCATTTATACAAGTCGCAAGATATTACTTCAATAATAAAAAAAATTTTTTTACTAAAAATACACATATTAATTTTTTATATAATTATAATTATAATTAAAATATTATTATAATAATTATAATTTTATAATTATAGTTAATATAATATTCTCTCCAAATTTGAATTAGTAAAAATGTTTACTAATTTAAAATAATGACTGACTTTTTGCCTTTAGTAAATTTTACTATTTTACTATTTACGATTTTTTATTTTATTTATTTACTATAAAATTTATTACTTTTATTAATAAATTAGAAAAGTTTGCTAATTCAAAAGCAAAACATTAGTAAATTTTATTAATAAATAGTAGTTTCTACTAATTTATTAGTAAAATTAGTAGACTACTTATTAGTAGTTTCTATTATTCTATTATAGATTTTTTATTAATAGTTTTTACTAATAAATAGTAAATTCTACAAATATATTAAGTAAAAATAAATTACTACTTATTAGTAGTTTCTATTATTCTACTAATTTATTAAGTAAAAAAAAAAATACTGCTTATTAGTAGTTTCTATTATTCTAATATATATTTCTTATTAGTAGGTAGTTTTTACTAATGAATAGTAAATTCTACTAATTTTTTTTTATTAGAAATTTATTAGTTAAATTCTTAGAATAAATTATTATTTATTAGTAAAATTAGTAGAAATGACCACTTATTAGTAAAATTAATAGAAATTACTGCTAAATAGTAAAATTAGTAGAAATTACTATTTATTAGTAAATTTAGTAAATATGACTATTTATTATTGAAATTTACTAAATCAAAAGCAAAAAGTCAGCCACTAATTAAAATTAGTAAACAATTTTACTAATTCAGGCTTAGAGAGTTGATATTAATATATTAATATAAAAAATTTTAATATATTATTAATTGAATAAAAAAAAAATCAACTAAAATTTTCGTTAGTAGTAAATATAAACATTTACTAAAGTTCTTTTTTGTGATTTGCAAAACATTTCCGTAAAATGTAAATTTTCACTAGGAACACAAAGTGTAAAATAAAATTATTCAAAACATCTTTTAATAAACAATGAAATGTTACTTTTCCTTTTTACTTCTAACTTACAGAACAGTTCTGCAAAATATTGTAAACATTCATTTTAATTTCAGCCGAAAATAAAAAAATCCAATTTGTTTGTAATCTGTAGAGAAATTATTTTGTTTTTCCCTTAATAGATATGAATAAACGATTAAAAGTTAATTAAAGGTTTAGGTTAAGTACGACTCGATTAAGAATAGATTTTTTTCAATGAGAGTCAATAATTAATTTATTGAATTAAAAGGGGTCAGGGCATTGATTACAATGGGACCATATATATATACATATATAGGAGAGGCACGAGGCTCAAAATTATTATTATTATCTGGATCGTCGATTAAATCACTCACAGTACACTATGTATAGTTTACATCCACCCTGACCCATGGTACGTGCCCGAAATAATTTACTTAACTTTTCATGACGAGCAACAAATGCCAATCTTCAATGTCGCGACGAACATAATAATAAAATTGAAAGAAACAATTTTATCCAATTTATCTTCAATTTCTATAAATCTCTCTTTATATAATAACACGAATTGAATTTAAGTATCAATTTTATTCCTGTCGCTCTTTACAAAATTGCAAATCAAATTTTGTTTTCGCTTTTTCGGTTTTCTTTTAATAGAGAGATAATTTTCTAAAATTTTAAAATGAAAAATGTACAATTTTGCAATTGTAAAAATACTAAAAATTTCTATTTCTATTTGTATAAAAAATGGGAAAACTTTCAGAATTTTTGTTTCATTGAAAGTATAGTAAAATTTACTATTTGGGAAAATTTTTTATATTCAGAAAGGGACATTTAAAAAAAACTTGACATGTTGAAGAAGGCAGAAAATTTTGACGAGAAAAAGTTAGTTTTATGTGAATTTTCTCACGTAAACAGCAATTAGAAAATGTGGGTCATTAAATTATTTCTAGGTATAATCTTTTTTAGACTTAAACCATACAAAAAAATAGTCAAAATCCCATTTAATTTTTAGATAAAGATTTATGATGATTTAGAAGAAGACTTTAATGCGTGATTAAAGATATATTTGCTGTTGTATTTTTTTAAAAATAAAGTATTACGTACTTTAAGTAATAGAACAAAAAAAATTAAAATTACTATATTTTTTGTATATTCAAAAATACTGATTTTTTAAAAATCAAAAATACTATTCGATTTGTAATAAAAATCATAAAATACAATTTTTTGTGTACCATCAAAAATCAAAAATACTGTATTTTAGTTTTTACAATAAAATCAAAACTGCAAAGTATTATTTTTGCACAACAAAGTTGAATACTGAATTACTGAGTAAATAACATTTCTGCATAACCTTGGTTCACACAAGCAATAGGAGAAAAACTTGTTTTGTTCTTAATAGTTGTAAAATATCTTACGGCAATTATACAGATATATATACATATTTGGTCTTTGCAAAGCAATTATAGAAACGATATCTAGAAAGTAAATTTTGTATTAATTGGAAATATCAATTACGAAGGCGTTTTAATAATAAAAACATCATTTCGTGCGCAGATATATTTCAACGTATACATTTATATGTCTAATTATAGGCAATTTTCAAATGAACATTATTAACATTATCAGTTTTAAAGTTCTTAATGAAGATTGTTTAACGTTTTATTTATAACCCATAGAGACAATTAGTCCACAATGATATAGTTACTGTGAATAGTTAATTAACATTATTTAAAACTTCGCACGCAAAATAACCAATATATTGAATATATAGGTATTCTCGTTCTCAATAAAATATTGCAACTATAATGAGAATCGGAAGTGTTCTCATTCTTCTTTGGTTGAAAAAAAATTGCGAATATTTATAGGGGTAAATTAATATGGAGTTTTGGTCAAAATTGGCAATAATTGGTGCAGCATTTAGCTAAAATTTACTAAAAATTTGTCAGCAGTAATTGGTTCAATATTATTATTATTATTTTTCTACACTGTAAAAAAAGGGAGTTAAATTTTAACTCCCCCGGGGGGTCTATAAAAGTCGCACCCATTGGGGAGTTAATGCCAGGGGAGTTAAATAAAGAGAGTTAAAATTTCACACCCAAATGCTAACTCCCCAAGGAAAAAATAACTCGCGCGGGTGTTGAATGAAGGGAGTTAGAAATTAACTCTCTTTTGGAGTTGATTTTTAACTCGAAAAATTTCACTCCCAACTCCCAAGTCCGTTAACTCCCTAAATTTTTTACAGTGTATGGGAATTTAGACAAAAAAAAAAAATTAAGATTCGCAAATAATAACTTATAATAAATTTAAGATGACAGAGTGATAAAATCATTATTTTATGTCATAAGAATATTGTAACTATAAATTCAAATTTTCAAAGATTTTAATTTTAACCCTTTTCAAAATTCAATTATTTCTAAAAATTCACGCTATAATGCTTTTAATATTCAATTATTATGTAAAATTTTAACAGAAATTCATTTTTAAATTAATTTTTTTTTAGAAAATTCTACGAGAAGTCAATTTAAATTTTAAAATTACATACAAAATAAATAATTTATTCAATGATTGCATTTTTTTGTTAAAATTGAATTTTTATGAAGAATTTTATCAAAAATTTTTAATAATAATTAAATTTTTTAGGCGAATTTAAAAAAAAAATTGGAAAAATAAATGCAATTTTCTATCATTTTATTTAAAATTGTATAAAAAATCATTGAAATTCTGCGATAAGTTTTGTTATTTATGAAAATAATTATTGAATTCTTGCAACGAATTTTATTAACAATTTTTTTAAAGAATTGAATTCCCATAAAAAAGTGTATTATTTGTGAAAATAATTGAATTCTTCAGAAGAATTGTATTGAAAATAATTGAATTTTATAGGAAAAATGAAAGAATTTTGTCAAAATTTTTTAAAATAATTTTATTTAAATTTTTCGAAATAATTGAATTCCTCAGAAATATTTTTTTCAATTCTCTGAATATATTTGAATTCTTTTGGAGAAACTGCATTAAAAAATTTTAAAAAATTGAATTAGTGCGAAGAAATTTCTAAAAAGATTGGTAAGTAATTGAATTCCTACTGTTAAATTTTTATTAAAATTTTGTTTCAATAATAGAATAATAGAATAATAGAATTCTTTTGGAAAATTTTATTAAAATAGTAAATATTAAAAATAATTGAAATGACGAAAATTTATGAAAATAATTGATATTTGGCCCAGAATTTTATTAAAATTTGTCAAAATAATTGAATTTCGGAGAAGAATTTTATATTATTTACAAAGATAATTGAAATTTTGACGAGAATTTTTAAAAAAATTTTGAACATAATTGAATTTATGAATTCCGAATTTTTATTTAAAATCTTTAACAATTCAAATTTTAACAATTATAAAAAAGAAAATAATGATAAAATTAATATCAGGGACAAACCTAATAAATTATCAAAATTGGTTTCTGTCTGAAGATAAATTCTGATTAAAAATATCTCATCAAACTAAAATCGCAAAAAAAAAAAATAGAAAAAAAAGAAAAACCAAGTATCACAAATAAATCCATGAATGCAAATGGTTCTATAACTCGTGTCCGTATTACTACGTCGTACGTTTTACGTATACGAGAGACCTATGCTCATAACTCATTGGCTACGAATGTTTAGAGAGCAAGAGAGACAGATTGCAATTGGTGGGGATAGCGAGCGTCCAAAAGGGGAAAAAGTATTTCACAGAGAAGTGGGAGATTCAGAGAGTGAGGGAGGGTGGGTGGGAGGGGGACTCCAGAATATCGACCATTTCACTTTCATTCAGTTGGCATCTCGTTTTGAGGAGGAATATCGCTATATATGTATAAAACTACTCCCCATTGGGAGGGGGGAAAGGGGGTTTGTATGAGAAAATTGTTAAGAGAGACAGAGAAAGAGAGATATTCATGGTTCTCCTCCCCCCTCGCCTCACTACTTTTCATGAATATACACACGAAAAAATATCCCCCACCCTTTTTTTTCCTTGTTCTTCTTTTCTCCCCCCCACCATTCGTTTTAGTTTCGTTTCATCCCCTCTTTTCTTATATTTTCCCCTCTTGCGCCTGGGGTTGATTCGTACGTTGAACCTGCTATGGAGTTGTGTTATAGCCCACTCGCGAAATTTACCGAGGTGCGACGTCCTTTTTATATTTACATTACGTTTTTTTTTTCTTTTTCTCTCTCTCTCTGTTCTTTCCTTCTCAATTCTCAATATTGGCTTTAATGATTTTTAATCGAGGTGTAATTATTATTCTTAATTTTGTATTTCATTGACGACGTTGTCCCTGAATTAAATATTCTCCCCCCTCCCATCCCTCTCTCTTTTCCAAAGCTGTGAATATTCACTGAAGGGTCGAGAATTTTTCTTTTTCAGAAGCAACTGGTTTTTGTTCAAGGACGAATTCCCTGCGATGAGGACTACTCGCGTAGGACGTAAATGACGAAAATTAGGGAAGGGGGTTAAAACAGAAACTGTCGACAAATTTTTTAGGTTTATATTGGGAGAATTTTTTTTCTTTGTCAAGGGCAAAAAAGGTGTATTGTAATTTTTTGTTTTGCAATTATTGTTTTTTGTATATTAGGAAATTTTTTTAATTGCAAAATTTTGACCTACATTTAAAAATTGACTTTTAATTATTTAAAATTTTAATTTTTTATTTATTTTATTTAAATTATTAATTTACAGGCTCATTTTTGTTAAATACTTATTTATTTTTCCACAGGAATTAAAATTTTAATATTTTAAATGATTACTGTGTACCTATAATTTTTTTAAAATTTTTAACAAATTATGAAAAATTACAACTGTAATTCTTCTAAAATTCAATAATTTTTTTTTCTTAAAATTTTTAATTAAAATTATTTAAAACTATAATCATTTCTTAAGAATAAAGGTAAATTAATCAGTTTTTAAAATAAAAAATTAAATACTGTTGCAGATTTACAAGAATAAAATTTTTCAAAGATTGCAATTTATAAATCAATTAAAATTTAATTTTTTATTTTTAAAACATCATAAATACTACCAAAATTTAATTATGAACTAAATTTAAAAAATTTAATTCTTAAAAAGATTTTTAAACAAAATTTTTTTTTTTTTATTACTTTTATTGAAATTAATTTAATTCTTATATAGAATTTTATTGAAATTTTTCAAAAAATTCCATTTCTGCGAAGAGTTGCATTAAAATTTTCAAAAATAATTAAATTCTGCAGAAGGTATTATTCCGTACTATCGCGT
Organism: Leptopilina heterotoma; assembly: GCF_015476425.1. NCBI lineage: Eukaryota > Metazoa > Arthropoda > Insecta > Hymenoptera > Figitidae > Leptopilina > Leptopilina heterotoma. The sequence goes on from NW_025110818.1 coordinate 683,018, forward strand.
ATTATTCCGCATTACCGCATAATATTCCGTATTATTGCGTATTATTCCGTATTACCGCGTATTATTCGGTATTACCGCGTATTATTGTGTAATATCGCGTAATATTTCGTATTATTGGGTATTACCGCGTATTATTTCGTATTACTCTGTATTATCGTGTATTATTCCATATTTTTTCGTACTATTTTGTATTATTCCGTATTATTTCGTATTTTTAGAGTATTTTTCCGTATTATTCCGTAATTTTATAGTATTTTTTGTATTTTTCCGTATTATTTCCTATTTTTCCATATTATTCTGTATTATTCCGTATTTTTCCGTAGTATTCCGTATTTTGTCCTATTATTCCGTATTATTTTGTATTTTTCCGTATTATACCGTATTTTTCCGTATTATACCGTATTATTCGGTATTATTTCCTATTATTCCATATTATTCATAGTTTTCCGTATTTTTTTATTTATAAAGATAATTGTGATTTTTACGAGAATTTTTTTTCAAATTTTGAACATACTTGAATTTTATAAGCATTTTATTTTTTTTTGTAAATAATTTAATTTCTGCAATTATTTGTAATTTCTCCAAAATTAAATTTTTTGACTATTTCAAACAAAAATTTAAATTTGAAAATTTTTAAATTCTTTTATTTTTAAAATTGCTAATTTTATTTAAAAAAAGGGTACTAAGAAATTAGCCGTGAAGCGTTGCTAGTTAATTAATTAAAACAATTCGATTACCTACTAATAAATATCGAGTTAATTATTTAAATTTATTTCTAAACTTTTATCCTGTTATCAAACTACTTTACTCCGTAATTTTTTTCACAAGCACTAAATTTCCCATCTTATTCCTTAAATATGGTCCCACCGGGACTAGAGTCCCAAATCTGGCGCCGCCTTTCGAACTACATTTAACATTTATTTTACAACCACACATCAACACGGCTAATCTCTCCCTAATATGCCAATCTTCATTCATTCAGTTTTGTAATTCACGAAACGCGCAATGTTATTATATATAAAGAAATTTACACTGCGAGGGAAGAAAGTTGAGAGAAGGGGGGATTATTTGCGAGGGTTGAGCAGATTGCATGCAATTGCAATTGGAGGAAAAGCGCGTCGGCCAGCGAATTGGGTGGGTGTGGTGAAAGAGAGAGAGAGAGAGAGAGAGAGTTTGGTTGACTGGGAATGAAAGGGTGGTTTTGTGGGGGAGAGGGGGGGGGGTAAAGACACCCCAAGACCCCCTCCTCGTTCTCCAACCCTCCGCATAGTGGATGAGGGCAACCAAGAGGTCGAATAGCAAACGAATACACACACAAACATATATATAGTATATACCGAGCGTATAGTAGAATGTTCATAGTGAATGAAGCTACGCGCGCTTGTCTACCGTCCCCTCCCCCCTCCACTCCTCTTCAACCCTCATCACACACAAACACACTCACACACTTTTCCCAAGTTTCCCACTCACCCTTTGAATGTGCACAACCTCACCTCTTTCCGCACTCAGTCTAGGTTCCCACTTATCGTCTACAACCACCGTCAACTCCCCCCCCCCACTTTCCCTCTACTTGCTTTTCACAATCCCCCCCCTCCTACCCATCCCGAGCCTTGTGAATAGGCTCTCACTCACTTCAAGTTTTTCACCGTCCCTCACCATCTCACCTTTATTCACAATTTTTCTTCTACCACCACCATCACCAACCGTGTCCTCCCAGGGAAAGCAATTTTCCTTCTTTTTTTAAATTTCTGCGTGACTATTTTTTTACTATTTACCAAGGGGAAAAAATTATTTACTATTTTTTACACTGAAAACAATTTGTTTTAAATTATTCAGGGTGTCTACTATTTTCGTTCAACAAAATTCACGGTTATTTCCCGGCTTTGTCCTAATTTTTCCCGATTCTTTTTCACATCAAATTTGATTTCGAAAATAAATAAATCTACAAATAGCTTTAAAAATTTTAGAATTTTTATGAATAATTAAATTCTTTTGATGAGTTTCTTTAAATTTTTTGAAAATAATGTTTTTTTTAAATTTTAATTGAAAATTTGGAAAATAATTGAATTAAATAAAGAATTTTTTCAATTAATTGAATCATTCTAAAGAACTTAATATTTATGAAAATAATTGAATTCTTGCGAAGAACTTTATTAAAATAATTGAAGTCTTGTGAAAAATTTTATGAAAAAAAATAATTCAATTCTTGTGAAGAATTTCATTAAAATTTTTAAAAAAGTAATTGATTTTTTTCGAAAAGTTTTATGAAATTTATATTGTAAATAATTGAATATTTGCAAAAAAATTTTATCAAAATTCTTTTGCAGAATAATTTTTTTATTTTAACTATTAGCGAATTTAAAGTTCATTATTTGAATCTAATAAATTATTTAAAGCCTAGTTATTGTAATTTCTACTATTTCTACTTCATACATAGCAAAAATAATTACTTCGTAAATACTAAAAGCAGAAAAGCGCAAAAAATCCTTACAGTTATAATAGATTTTTACTATTCATAAATAATAAATATATATATATATATATATATATATATATATATATATATATAGTAAACATTACACCCCTTTTTTACCTGCGTATAAAAATGTCAATGAACACAATAAATTATTTTTAATATATCTCACACAGAGAGGAAGTGGGAACGTAGAAATTATACAAATATCTCAGAAAAGGAAAAGTTGATTCATAAGCGGTAAATTGGTATACCTCAAGATATGAATTGCAAGAGGGAAAAAAACAAATGTTCTCAAAAGCTTTCACGGCATATATAAGCGACGAGAGTGAAAGAGAGAATTCGCCCATTGAATTTCGAAAATGGTATAATGCTTGGAGATCAAACAATTATTTTCGTTGACTTGCCGTATAATTCGCGTAGTATAATTTCCGCGCCACGGACTACGACGCTAGTAAGTTATTGCTTTAAAAGAAGGGCTGCGAACATTACAAGCGACGAAAGGAGATTGTATGGGCAAACTTTAAATTCATCTTTCATTTCTACTGTACAAAGAATAACAATATACAGTAAATTTCCAGATTGAAAATAAGACATTGTTTTAAACTATTATTCCTAATTTCTATTTTCAAAAATTCGAATTTAACTGAACATTCCAATAATCCATTCAAAAAATTTGCATTCACGTAAATAAATAATAGAATTTTCTAATTAAAATTTTTGTAGAAAACACTAAAAAAAAATCAATTTTTGAGAAATTACAAATAATAATTGCAGAAATTCAAATTATTTAAAAAAAAAAATAAAATTCTTCTTATAAAATTCAACTATATGTTCAAAATTTAAAAAAAAATTCTCGTAAAAATCCCAATTATATTTATAAATAACAAAATTCTTCTCCAAAGTTCAATTATTTTCATAAATGTCAAAAAAATGCTTGTCCTAATTTCAATTATTTTCAAAAATAAAATGCATTTTTCAAATTTCAATGATTTTCAATATCTATTTTAATAAAATTTCCCAATAAAAAGAATTCACTTATTTAAAAAAAATTTTATACAAACATTTAATTATTTTCATAAATAATAAAATTTTTTTAACGAATTCAATTATTATTTTCATAAAAAATAATTTAAAATTCTAGAAAATAATAATTGAATTAAAATGAGGAAAATAATTTTGATAAAGTTACAGTAACAATATTCTTATAATATAAAATAATTATATAATTATTAGAATAATTAGAATAATTATTAGAAAACATGAAGAAATCGATCACTCCGAGTCGAAGACTCGGAGCAATCGGTATCTTCATGTTTTATAACAATTTTTTAGAATTTGTTTAATTTCAAAAAGGTTTGATTATAAAATTTTTCAATTTCTTAATTCCTGTGGTAAATACTGTTCCAAAAATAAGATTAAAAATAGAAATTGTGCAAATATTTTTCTTCTTTTTCTAAAACAAAATAATAATTTTGTTATAAAAATTGTGATTCATAAAGAAAAATAATGGAAAATAAATAAATTTTCTAATTATTTATTGAAAACAATTTTGAATAACTAAACAAAAAAAGATAATTTCTCTTACAGATTTTCCATCAAAATGGATAAGCACGCGCAATAAGTAGAATATGGACTAAAGCTCATTTTTTTTTCTATATTAAGAAGAGAGTGCAATAAACGAGTAAATTAAGAGAAGGTTTATTTAAGTCTTTGGGAGTGAGGGGGGGAGGCAGAAAAAATTCTAAAATGCAAATCAACTTGACTGTATTACACCATTTTGATAAAATTATGCAAAGGAGGCGTGAGAGAGCGCTTGAGAAGTCTCTGCACGAAAATGGTAAAAGGAGTAAATTCGCAGCTTAAAGTTGGCAATGCTCCCAGACAGAAAAGGGAGTTAGTTAGACAGAGGAGGCAATTGGATATTCACAGTATCAACTCATCTGTCCGAAATGAGTAGAAAAGATAAAAAAAAAAAAATGATGCAAATTTATGATAAATGATATGATAATGATTGATATAATAATTCTCATGGACATCTCTATATAGTGTAATTTGTCCCTATTTTCATTCCATAAAAAAAATAAGAAATGCTAAAAAAAATAAATGGAAAATTCCAGAAAGACAAAAAAATACAAGAAAAAAATAAAAACAGACAGAAAAAATAAAAAAAAAGAAGTTAATGAAGAAAAAGAATAATTTGTATGTATATATTTTGAAATAAAGTTTTCTTTTTCTTTTTTTTTTGCAATAAAAAATATAATTATCCTCTCTGCAATATGTTAACATTCTTGGAATGTTTTATAAAAGAAGTTTAATTTTAAATTGAAAATGTAATGCAAAGGTCATAAAGTCATATTCTTTAAAAGGTATTTAAATTCACAACATCAGTGCTTTCAAGTATATATATATATATATGTATAAGTGGGACACTCTTTTTACTGCTAAATGACCCACTTTTTAGGGTATTTTTTTATCAATAATTTATAAAATGAGCAGATAATTTAAATTGGATGAATATTAATTACACACGAAAAATATTTCACAATTGCTACGAGTTATTTATAAAAGACAACATTCGCGGTATAATATAATTAATATATTATTTCTTTTATCTATTATTATTATTATTATTATTATTATTATTATTATTATTATTTGTATTAATAAATTATTTATTAATTTATAATTATTACTGTTAATTATTATTATTATAAACTATAAAGAAAATATATTGTTCCGTTTATAAATAAATAAATATATTGTCATAAAAAATATAAAAAAGAATAAATAAAAAATGGTAATAATAATATAAATTATTATTATTATTATTATTATTATTATTATTTTTATAAACTTAAAATTAGATTAGCGAAATTTCATTAGAACCAATATCGGAAAAATATTTGTAGCCAATATCTGCGAATAATGGACGAATATTAGATCAACGTTGAACAAACTGCTTTCTATGTCCATATTGACCTAAATTTTAAGTTCATAACCTTGACCTAAATTTATTTTTATGTTTAGGTCCATTAGTTCCAAAATTTCAATCACTACCCTACATTGAAAAAAAAAGTTATTTGATTCAAATAATAACCGATTACTTGACTGTTATCAATTAAATATTTAATTTAATAAATAATTTTTATATAATTTAATGAAATAATATTTATTAAAGTCAATTAAATTGTATTTTCTTCAAATACTGAAGTCATTGATTCAAATACCATTTAATTGACTCCAATAAATATTATTTAATCCAAGTAAATATTTAATTGATAATAGTCAATTAATCGTTTATTTGAATCAAATAATTTTTTTCGAACTTTTATCTCTCAAAATACCTATTTACATAGTATAATAAATAAAAAGAAAAATAAAAACAAAAATTATTTTCGAACTTTCCAACTTATTGTAAAACAAAAAAGAAAAGCTAAAAGTTAAAAATAGAATTAGATTTGTGCCTTTTATTAGTGAGGCGCCAGAAAAATAAGTACTAATAATTAATATAAACGTTAATTGAAATATCATGTGTGCTTCGAATACTGAAATCGAATGTAATTGAATTTACAATTGACGTCTTTTATGCAGCTGACAATTTTTTTTAATACTTCTTTTTTCTTTTCTTTTTTTCTTATTAATAAAATTATATGTTGAAAAAAAAAGTGTTTATTTTCCACGATTTATCGCGTGAACTGTATTCTTTACTAATTATGCAAAAAAAAAAGGAAAAAAATTAAGAAAAAAATGAAAATTATAACAAGATTATAAAAAAAAAAATTATTAAGAAAAAAATTAAAAATAGAATTTATATGCGTTTTGTAATATAATTGATTATTTTTATCTTAATATTAATTAACTAATAATAAATTATTACCTACTAATTTTAATTTAATTAACTATTATCTTATTTTTATATTTTTTTATATTGTTTTCTCTTTATATTGTTTTAATATTGTTTTTATAGTAAATTTTACTAATTCAACAGCAAAAGTTAGTCACTAATTCACATTTATATTTATATTTATATTAATATTTATTATCCTAATATTATATAAAATAATAATAAATAATAATAATTATTATTCGAATATAAAATTGTGTATAATTTTATTATATTATTTATTAATTAAATTTATAAAATAAAAATAACATACTGGAAAAAATATACACATCACTAAACTGGAATTTCAAAATAAAAAAAATCAATTTCAATAAAGACGATCAACACTTAATCAAAGGATATAATATGATATATATATATAGAAATAAAAAAAATACATAAAATATATAAATGATCTATCAAAATTAATGCTTATCAGGATCGAGTAAAGTGGTTGCGTGAAGATCTAATACCCTAGAAACGAGATCTCATATACATAATGAATTATGTGCAATTTAAAACTCGTTTCGCATCATTTGATTTATCATTGAAAATGTTAAATGTGCTAGATGACAATTCATTCATACCTTTCTTTTTATACACAATTTCTCATATTTAATCAATGATTAAATGACATTTTATAGTTCAATACCAGTTTAAATATATGTATCTCGATGAAAATTATATTACCCACATAACTAATGATTAATTTTTTCTTTTATCAAACACAATTGTTTTCCTAATTTAAATTCAATTTTTTCAATTTTTTAATAAATTTTCTATTAAACTATTTTAGTTTTCTTTTCTAGAAAAAATTTTTCTAATGAATCAATTTAATTCTCTTACGTGAAAAAAAATTTTTTTACCCAAACAATTAAATTTAATTAATTTAAAAATTTTGTTTAGTAAATCAATTTAATTTTCTTAAGTGAAAACAATTTTTTTTATTCATCAAATGTTATTTCTTTTAAGTAGAAAGAATTTTTTTTAATAAACAAATTTAATTTTCTTTAAATAAATAATCAATGGAAAAATTTTTTTCTGGTATTTATTTATATTACTTTTAATTAGTTATAGTAATTATCATTATTAATTAATATTATTATTATCATCTTTATTATTTGTTTATTAAATTAATATTATTGGTTAATAAAAATAAAAAAAAGAAATGACAATAAAAAAATAAATAACAATAAAAACATAAATAAACGAAGTAGAAAAAATAATAAATAAGCAATAAATAAATAATAACAATATGTTAATATAATAAATAAATATAATAAATAAATAAAAAAAAGAGTGAATAAATTCTCGGGGAAAAATACTGAAAAAAATTATGAATACGCGAATTTAAAATATTGTACAAATATTAATTTTGTAACCAGTATACAATATTCAACTGCAATTCAATTAAAAACGTAAAAGAATTTCAATATATATACATAGAGAGAGAGAGAGAGAGAGAGAGAAGAAAAAGAAAAAGACGCAGAAAAGTTAATGGGATCGTGATACACAGAGAGTAGGTTTGTGTGAAAAATAAAAAGGGTTGGCAAAATTGAGAGCCACTGCTGTCTGAGGGTGGTTGAGTGAACCAGGGCGTGGGTGGATTATGCAAGTGGTGGGGTGAAGGGTTAGGCAAGGAAGTACGATACTACGCCGCAACGTAGAAAAGGGGCGGTCGATCGATTCCGGCCAAAACATTGCCACATGCCTAGCCCGAATGTCTCATAACCACTCCTAAAGCTCGTAGTTGTACGAGCGACACTTGAAGAGATTTTTTCCTCTTCTTTTTTTCACTCTCTTTTCATCATACAATTTACTACGTTTAATTAAAAAAAAAAAAAAAAAATTGTAAAATTAAAAAGAAATTTAAAAAACATTCTCAACATTCCCTCAAATACGAGAAGAAAAATTAATTAATATTTTTGCAAAAGTGAAAATTTATTTCAATTAATTTATTTGAAATATTAAAATTGTTTATTTTAAAATTAAAAAGGGGTAAGGGGAACTATTTATTATTTATATTAATAAATAATAATACAATAATAAATTATAAATATTAATAAATAAATTCCATTTATTATTAAATAAACAAATTGTTTATTTGATAATAAGTGGAAAATTATTATTACTTACCACTTATTTATTAATTACTAATTATTTACCATTTATTATTAATTATTAAATTGTTATGAAAATTGTTTATTTAATAATAAGTGAAGAATTGTTATCATCTCTATTAATAAACAATTTCTATATTTACTATTATATAAACAATTTTCACAAGAATTTAATAATGATTAATAAGTGTTAAGTGATAAATAATAAGTGTAAAAAATAAATAATTAGTAACTAATAAATAATTTTCAATTATTAAATAAACAATTTCCAACTATTAAATAAACAATTTTCATAACAATTTAATAATAAATAGAAATTATTTATTATTCACAGGATAAATTATTTATTATACAAATAAATAATACGACATTCTATAACAATTAATAATTATTCAATATTTAAAAAATAGCAATCAAAAAATAATTTCTACTTATTAAATAAATAATATTCATAACAATTTAATAAGTGAAAATTATTTATTATTTATATTATTAATTAATGTGAAATTATTTAATAGTTAATAATAAATAATTGCTTAATATTTCAATAATAGCTATTATTAATAATAACAACTATAAAATAAACAATTTTAATAACAGTTTAATAAATGGAAATTAATTAAATTATTTATTATTTTGATTAACAATTAAAACGAAATTTTTCAATAATTAATAATAAATAATTATTGTACATTTAAATAATAATTAATTAATAATTTCCACTTATTATTAAATAAACAATTTTCATTTTTGCAAAAGAATAATTAATTTTCATTCTCATTTCTATAATAATTTAACCAAAAAATATTTATTTTATTATTTATTTCCCTACTTATAATATATTAATAATAAAAAAAAAAATTGTACCAAGTTTGTCTTTCATTTTCGAAAAGCATTAAAATTTTTTTTATAGTTTCATAAAAAGCTAATTTTGTTTTCAATATTATATCAGCAATAAATATATTCATCAAATAAATTTGAAATTGCTGTTTGAAAAGAAGTAAAAATGCTCGCAATATTTTCCCCCCTGCTTCTGTTTTTTTTTCACTCGAAACTATATGAAACAAACAAGCAACGACTTTTAAATGCTTCGGAGAAGAACGTACTTTGCGAAACACGTGCACATTCGGGAAAAAAATACGAGAACATGTCATTATTTCGCGACTGTTTGCGTGTGTATGTATTTTCCATTCAAATAAACGAAAATAAAAAAAAAATGTTATAATCTTAATAAGTAGCGATTTTCTAGATATTGAAAAATAATTTTTGTATTTTTTTCGCCAATCAATATTATTTATTAATAATTGATTACTTTTAATTTTAATATATTTAATAAATAAATTTCAATAAAAAGTAATTTTTTTAATCAAAAAAAAGTTTTTTTTCTATAAAACAAAAAGTGTACACTAGAAATTCTATTACACTTTTTATAGAAATATATAGATGATAGTAAAAATAATAATAGTAAATAATAATAATAATAATAATAATAATAATAATAATAATAATAATAATTACAATAAATGTGAATAATGATAATAAATAATACTCATAATAAATATAAATAATAAAAAATAATATTATAATAATGTACCTAATAATTATATTTTAATAAATAAAAATATTACCAATAATATAATAATAATACTATTATAATTGTATAACTGTAATTATTGCAAGTATTACGAATTAATTACGAATATAACACTGAGTAATACGCTTCATTACAAAATTACTGCTCAGTATTACGCTCTATTAAAAAAAAAAAAAAAATTGACAGCATTTACAAATTCGGTACGTAAGGCACTTAAGTAGAAAAATGTCAGAGCGCAGGCGCCGGAGTGGGGGCAACGAGAGTGAGAGAGAAATTCGCGTTCTTCTCGCTCGCACTCATTACCCCCACTCCGTCGCATACGATCCGCAAACCTTCTCAGTTAAATGTCCTACTTTCCGGCCATCAATTTTTTAAATAAATAAACAAAAATCAGTAAATAAAATACAGTCAAAGAAAAAAATACTACAAGAAAAAAAATACGTGCACATTCGTAAAAAAATTCTAAAACACAGCTCAATTTCCTACCCTCTAAACTTATGTAACATCAAATAAATAATAAATTTCACTTATTTAAATTTCAGATCGAAACAAATGTACTTACGGACATTTTTCACCATATTCTATCTACCTACAATCAAAAAGGAATTCTGCGATATTTTACATAAACACATAGTTCCAGTTTTTCAGCGATTATTATCTAAATAAACAGGAAATTTCGTTTTTACTTTTGAGAGAAAACTATTACATATATATATAAAAATAATTAAATTAGATTTACATAAATAATGTTGATCAAACTACTGTTTCGTTCATCTCGAGAGAGGTTAGTGTAATTATCAGAAAGTAGAGTAGATACACACATATATATGGGCAATTCCACGTGAGATTTCAGTCGACCATTTAAAATCGGCCAAAAATATTTTTTTTCTATTCTGTATTGAAAAAAAACAGATACCTATTTTTTTATTATTTTTTTGGAGGCCAAATTTTTGAGTTATGAATTTTCAAAATTTTCGCTTTTTAAATGTAGGTATATTTTTAATGTCAGATAACTCAAAAAATATTGCTTCTTTTCATTTTTTGACAAGAGAAAAAAAGTTTTGTTTTTCTCTCTACTTTTGAATAATCACAACAAAAAATTTTTTTTTTCATTTTTTATTAAAAAAATAAAAATAATTTATAAACAAATTAATTTTTTTTAACTTTGGGTATGATAAATTTTTAATTTTCTTTTTTTAAAACATACCTGGAAATGATAAGAAGGTTTTGCAAAAAGTTTCAGAGTGGGCCTGACAAGTTTGATGGGTCCAAAAAAATAATTAATCTGTCCGTGCAGGTCGCACGCACGTGGCACAATGGGATTTTTTTACAATTTATTATTAAAAATTGTCTAGAGCCTACAAATTTTATCGGATTTTGATTATTATTGAATTTTTAGGCTCTAAACAATTTTTAATAATAAATTGTAAAAAAAATCCCATTGTGCCACGTGCGTGCGACCTGCACGGACAGCTTAATTATTTTTTTGGACCCATCAAACTTGTCAGGCCCACTCTGAAACTTTTTGCAAAACCTTCTTATCATTTCCAGGTATGTTTTAAAAAAAGAAAATTAAAAATTTATCATACCCAAAGTTAAAAAAAATTAATTTGTTTATAAAATTTTTTTATTTTTTTAATAAAAAATGAAAAAAAAAATTTTTTGTTGTGATTATTCAAAAGTAGAGAGAAAAACAAAACTTTTTTTTTCTTGTCAAAAAATGAAAAGAAGCAATATTTTTTGAGTTATCTGACATTAAAAATATACCTACATTTAAAAAGCGAAAATTTTGAAAATTCATAACTCAAAAATTTGGCCTCCAAAAAAATAATAAAAAAATACGTATCTGTTTTTTTTCAATACAGAATAGAAAAAAAATATTTTTGGCCGATTTTAAGAGGTCGACTGAAATCTCACGTGGAATTGCCCATATGTATATACGTAAGAGATAAGATGTTTAGGAATTTAGACCTGCACCTTCTGGAACCGAAAAACGTCTGTCAAGTTGACAACGTTCCCCGAGCGACAAATCACGTTGCTCTCAGAACCAGAAAATCACTTTCAGAAAACGACATTTTGTCTTCTGTGTGTGAGAGAAAAAGAGTGAGTGAGTAAGAGAGAGAGAGAGAGAGAGAAAATTGTCCAATCTTGTAAAATTAATCTTTCAACAAACTTCTATTTTCTAAAACGATTATCCTTAATCAGACCAATATCTTAATGGTAAAGAAAAATGATAATTTAATCTGAACCAGTAATAGTTCCTGTTCTATTGGAAATCTGATTGAAGAAGGAAGACAACAAAATTTTTTATTTCGGAAAAATTAATTATTTTTAGCTGTGTGAAAGTTTAATTTTAATAAAATGTCTTCTGACAAACGCAAAACATTAACCGAAAACAAAAAATTTGTATTAAATTTTTTTTAAATAAATAATCAGGGGGAAAATTGTACTCGACTTTTTATTTTACTTGGAATTATTTATTATAATTATAATTATTTATCATTTATCATAATTATTCATTATACTTTTATATTTTATTATAATTAGTTTAATGGTATTTAATAAATATTGTCCACAATAAATAAGCCCTGTTCGATTCTATAAAATAAGAATAATAGTAAATAAATAAATTCATTAACTAAAAATAATATACTAAAATTTAATTATTAATTACAATAATTTATTTAATTACTAATTACACTAATTATATGAAAAGAACACTGATGCTCTGAAAATTCTATCTCGTTTATGAGTGAGTTTTCTCTCCATCTAGACGGGAATTTACTCAACTATTTTGGCGGGAAATTCAAATTTAACAAAGCAAGTAAGCGATCTATTTGAATAATTTTTGAAAAATAATAGTCTTTTAATTAAATGTACAATTGAAAAATTTCCAAATAATTAAAATTTGATAAAATCGAATAATAATAATTGAAATTTGATAAAATCTATTAAAAATAATTGAAATTTGATAAATACTTTTAAAAATAAAAGAATTTCTAAAAAATTATATACGGATCCAAAACTGACTTTTAATAAATTTTAATAAAAAAATAATAACATTTTTAAAGAATTTTAATTATAAAATAATATGAACATGTTTTTTCCAAAATTTTATTGGGTCTGGAAAATTAAATTTTTAAAAATTTTAATTTACATTGTTCATAGAATTGATTGTTAAAAAAATATGATAAAACATTTCCAAGAATTAGTTTTATAAAAATATTTTACTGTAATTTTTTGAAAATAATTGAATTTCTTTAAAAAATTTCTGTAAGTTATAGAAAACTAATAAATTTTTTTTCAAGAATTTTAATTAAAAACTTTGAACATAATAAAATTGTGTTCTCAAAAATGATGAAAATAATTCTAAAAAATGTTAATCTTATTATTTTTTGTGTGTATTTAAATTTTTAAAAAATATATAAGCGAAAATATTGAAATATTTAAAATTTGAAAAAATTAGAATGAAAGAATTCTAAGAATTTCTTTTTTTCAAAAATATTTTAATATAATTTATAGAAGAAAATTGTCATTAATTTTCATTTTAAAATTTATAGTTGAAGATTTTTCATTAAAATTTTTTCAGAATTTAATTATTTTAAAAATGTTCAATTAAAATTCTTCAAAAGTTGATTATCAAAAATTAAAATAATAAAATACTTAAAAATAAAAAACTGTTTTCAATTAAATTTTACAAAATTTCAATTATTATGAAATATTTTAATTATACGTATATTTTAAAAATTTTATTATCGTAAAAAAGTATTAAAAAATATAATTTTGAAAAATTTGCCTATATAGTTATTTTTCACGTTAAAAAATTAATTAAATTAATAAAAAAAAAGTCGCATTTTTTGAAAATAGTCGAAAAAAGTCATATCATATCCGAGGCCTGTCATTATAATTATTTAAAACTTGAATTTAATTTAATTAATTTAATTAATAAAAAAAAAAAAAAAAAACTTGAATTTAATTTAATTAATTTAATTTAATTTAATTTAATTTTTAAACTTTGAATTTAATTATTTTCTTAAAATTGTATAAATAATAAACTGAATTAATTAATTAAATAAATTAAATAAAAATAAAGTTAAAAATTACTAGTTTCTATTTGATATCAAAAAATTAATAACTCGATTTTATCTCATTTATGAGCAAGATTTTGCGCCATCTAGACGGAGCTTTACAAACTTATTTTGGCACGAAATTCGAATTTAACCCCTTAACAGTCCATGGCCCATATATGGCCACGAAAAGTCGTGCCACCTTCGCGTCTGTGGCCATATATGGCCATCTCAAAAAAAAAATACTAAACATGATTTGATTTTAGTAGCGAAGTACATACTACTGTTTTTGGGGTCGCTGAATCCGAATCTGAAGTCAGATTTAAAAAATTCAAAATGGCGGACTCAAAATGTCGACTTCAAAAAATAAAAAAATTTCAAATTCGCTTTAAACTCGTTACTTGGGGGGTTTTCGGGGTCTCTGATTACAAATATCAGGTCAGATTTTCAAAATTCAAAATGGCGGATCCAATATGGCGGATAATTTCAAGATTGATGCGATTGGATTAAAATTCGTTTCTCAGGGGTTTTTGGGGTCGCTGAATTTGAATTTGATGTTCGTTTTACAAAATTCAAAATGTTAGATCCAATATGGCGGATAGTTTCAAAATTTATGCGTTTCGATCGAAATTCGGTTCCCGGGGTTTTTTGGGGTCACTGTATTCGAATTTGATGTTCGTTTTTCTAAATGCTAAATTGTGGATTCAATATGTCGATCAAATTTTTTGAATGTTGACAAATTTGTCTAAAATGTTTACTCAGGGGTTTTTGAGGTAACTTCATATTTTTTTCGCATCAATCTTGAAATCATCCGCCATATTGGATCCGCCATTTTGAATTTTGAAAATATGACATCATATTTGTAATCAGAGACCCCGAAAACCCCCGAGTAACGAGTTTTAAGAACATCTGAAAAAAAATTTTTTTTTGAAATCGCCATTTTGGGTCCGCCATTTTGAATTTTTTAAATCTGACTTCAGATTTGGATTCAGCGACCTCGAAAACCCCCGAGAAATGAATTTCCCTTAAAACTCTTTAATTTTAAAATTATCCACCATATTTGGTCGCCATATTGGATCCGCCATTTTGAATTTTCAAAAACTAACCTCAAATTCGAATTCAGCGACCCCAAAAACCTTATATATGATGAAATCATATTTTTTTGTAAACTTTTTTTTCGGACCGTTTTTGGACCACAAGCGATTTTCAACTAGACTGCGAAGGGGTTAATAAAAGAAAGCGAACTATAATTTTAATAATATAATAATAAATTAATGATTATTTAAAATAATAATAATCCTAGCAGAGTTAGTCTCCCATTTTTTCATGATTTTTATTTTTTTTTCTATAATAACAATAATTTATGTTAATTAAAAACGAAAAAAAATTTTGTTTTCTTTTGAAATGAAAGCAAGTAAAAATTTAAAATTAAAAGCAATAACATTCTATCATTTTGTGTAATATCCTAATTTTTTGTTTTCTCATCTTCTCCTTTACTGTATATCGTCGCTTATCTTGTAAAACCAATACAAAGTAGTAAATAACCAAGTAGGAAGAAATAACTATAATTGAAGGGAGTCAAGATGCAATAATTTCGCGAATATATCTCTAACCGAGAAAAAAAGAGAGAGAGGGAAAGAAAGAGAGGGACAAAAATAAAGAGAAAGAGAGAAATCCAACGGGGATGCCGGCGTCGAATCTCGCGGAAACTTCCTTCCTTCCTTCTTCTATATATATAGTAAGGAACGCGCGCGAGAATCTCCGGTGTGCTTCTATAAAGGTGGTTTTTCGCGTCGCACTAACTTTTTTTTCCCTTCACAATCGAAAAAATAAAATAAAAAAAAATGCACACCAAAAAAATAACATAGAAAAATAATAATAATTAAAAACGAAGAACAATCGGCACAATCGTATCCAATCGGATGCTGTGTAAGTAAGGTTATTCACGAGGGTAGCGAGAGAAAAAAACTACAGAGAATTAAAGAAATTTTGCTCACAATATTATACAAGAACGCTTTGCGGGAAAAATTTCCATAATAGTAATGTTTTTGAAGTAGTTTTTTTTTATTGCACACTGTTTTTTTTTGTTTTTAATAATATACACCTATATGGCGACAAGAAAAGTCAGAACATAGTGGTTATAATAATAAGGAAGGCATGCGCCGCGCCTTTCCCAGAAGCGAACTGCGGGTGCGGATGTCGTGTACGTTGAGGGTGGAAATACGAATGGAGGGGTAAGAAAGTGCGCAGTAAGGAAAGGATGGGCACTATGATCCCCCACTTTTACCCCCACCCAACCCCTCTTTCATCTATCCACTCACTTCAAAACCACCCCTCGACCACCCCCAATCGACTACCTCCCCGTGCATTACCCACACACCAGGATATTATACAAGTTCCCTGTGTCCTGTATGATACTATTATTCTTTATTTCATGAAAACATCACTCTATATATATATATCTATGTACATTATGTCACACTAATGTCAACACTTATTACAGTTAATATCTTTCATTTTCATCGTCAATCATATCTATTCTATTTCTTATTTTATTTAAACTTATCTACCCCCCTAAACTTTTTTTTTATCTTACCCCCCTAAAAAGGTTTACTAATTTCAATTAATGACTGATGATATTACTCACAATCAGCCGGGAAAAAACCGGGAATTTTGTTGAACGAAAATAGCACGAAATTAACTATATTAATTTGAATGTTCTTTCATTCACTTTTTCTGTCCCTCACACTCTGAAGTTGTCTTTTGTTTATACTTTTGATATTTGTTAACTTTAGATAGAAAATAGAAATCATCCGAATTTTTTTTACTTCTTTTCATTAAAAGACTAAAATTTTGTTAAATTTTATGTTTTGTCAAATTGAAATTATTTTTGTTCTTTACTTCTAAAAAAATTAGAAAATTATTAAACAACTGTGATTAAGAAATAGAAAATTTATTTATTTTCCATTATTTTCTTTTTGAATCACAATTTTTTTAACATAATTATTATTTTGTTTTAGAAGAAGAAGAAAAATATTTGCACAATTTATATTTTAATCTAATCTTTGGAACAGGATTTTCGACAGGAATTAAGACATTCAAAAATTCAAAATTCAAACCTTTTTTTAATTAAACAACTTATAAAAGTATATTGTTTAGAAAACTTGAAGATATCAATTGCTCCGAGTCGAAGACTCCGAGTGATCGATTTCTTCATGTTTTCTAATAAATTAAAGATGACCGAGAGATAAAATCATTATTTTACATTATAAGAATATTGTTACTGTAACTTCATCAAAATTATTTTCATCATTTTAATTAAATTATTATTTTCTAGAATTTTAAATTATTTTTTATGAAAATAATAATTGAATTCCTTAAAAAATTTTATTATTTATGAAAATAATTGAATTCCTTGTAAAATTTTAATTATTTTATGAATATAATTAAATGTTTGCGCAGAATTTCAATAAAATTTTTTATAATTGAATTCTTTTGAAAAATTTTAGTAGATATTATAAAAATCATTGAATTGAGGAAAATTTTTGAAAATAATTGAAATTTTTGCCGAGAATTTGTTCAAAATTTTTTAAAATAATTGAATTGATTCGAAGAATTTTATCAAACTTTTTTAAAATAATTGAATTTTTGCAACGAATTTTATTAAAATTTTCAAAATTAATTGAATTCTTATGAAGAACTTTTATTAATTGTTTTGTTAAATAATTGAATTATTGCGAAAAAATTTATAAAACATTTGCAAATGATTGAATTCTTGCAAAGAATTTTATCAAAAAATTTGATAATAATTGAATTTCTTCGAAGAATTTTATTGTTTATGAAAATAATTGAATTTAGGAAGAATTTTATTAAAATTTTACATAATCTTAATTATATAAATTCTTTTGAAGAATTTCTTTGAGTTTCTTTAAAATAATGGACCCCAAGTGCGAAATTAAAAACGGCCCAAAACTGGCCCAGTAACGGCATAGTCAGTGCCTACTCTTGGCAGACAATAGTGGCCCGACTGTCGGGAGGTTAACCGCGGTAGGCCGTCGGCAGTTAATCATCGGCCGATTCTCGGTAAACATTAATGGCCCATTATTGACTGCCATTACTCCCCAGTGTTGAAAAAATTAATAAAAAATATATTTTTTATTTAATTAACTAATTAATTCATAATATTTATACAGTTTATTTCCCTAAATTAATCGCAAACTTACAAATATTTGAAAAATTCTTACCGCTCGCGGGGATCGATACCTGAACCTGACGCACCACAGCCTAACACTCTGACCACTCTGCTACTCTGACGTGAAGTCGATAATGCAAAAGGGTTCTTATAAGCTACACTACACTGGCCGATACTGTGCCATTATTGGGCCGAGCTACGTCCCAATATTGGCAATTATAATTTGCCATCATAGATACAAAATGATAGACATTAATGTGCCATTATTGAGCCAAGATACGCCCCAATTCTGGCAATTACAATTTGTCATCAAAGATACAAAATGTTTGCCATTAAATTGCCATTAATGGGCCGATCTTCGTCACATCACTGGCAATTGAATTTTTCCTTTAAAGATTTATCAACTTTGCCAATAATGTGCCGATATTGGGCCATGCTACGCCCCAATTCTGGCAATTATAATTTGCCATCAAAGACACAAAATGTTTGCCATTAAAGTGCCATTAATGGGCCGATGGTCGACACATCACTGGCAATTGCTTTTTGCCATTAAAGATTGATCAACTTTGCCATGAATGTGCCATTATTGGGCCGAGAGCTGGCCCAGTCTTAAAAAATTTGAAAATCTGACCATCGGCGCCATCATTGGCCCATCAATGGGACGTTTTGAACACCAGTAATGGCCCAGTAACTACTGCCAATTCTCGGCAGACATTACTAGACCAATGATGGGCCGTTTTTGCAGTCTTGGCATTTCGCACTTGGGACTTTCTTTAATCATTTTAATTACAAGTTTTCAAAGTAAATGAATTCTATATAAATAATTATTTCTTTCAAGTTTTTATAATAATCCTCTTTCTTAATAATTGAAATTAAGCATTTAATTCTTGAATTTTATTTAAAATTTTTGAAAAATAATTGAATTTTTTTGAAAAATTTCTTTAATTTATTGAATACAATCGAATTTTTTAATAATTGTATTGAAAATAATTGAATACCTGAGAAGAATTTTATTATTTATGAAAAATACTTTAATTCTTGCGATGAATTTTAATAATATATTTCTTTTTAAATAATTGAATTCTTTTGTAAATTTTTATTGAAATAGTAGATATTAAAAATAATTGAATTTTGATATTATTGAAATTAATTTAATTCTATGAAGAATTTAATTCAAATTATTTTGAAAAAAATCGAATTACATTTTTCGAGAAATTCCATTAACATTGTACCAAAAATAATTGAAATTCTGCGATAATTTTTATTATTTATGAAAATAATTGAATTCCTGGTTAAAAAAATGTTATTCTTCATGAAAATAAATGAATTATTGCGAAGAAATTTATAAAAAATTTGTAAATAATAGAATTCTTCTGAAATTTTTATTATTTAATTCATTCATTCAAAATATTGTCATTTTCTAAAATTTCAAATTAAAATTTTTTTTAAATAATTGAATTCGTTTTGAGAAATATTTATTAAAATCGTAGATATTGAAAATCATTGAAATTAGAAAAATGCATTTTATTTTTGAAAATAATTGAAATTAGGACAAGAATTTTTTGGACATTTATGAAAATAATTGAAATTTATAGAAGAATTTTGTTATTTATAAAGATAATTGTTTTACGAGAATTTTTTTCAAATTTTGAACATAGTTGAATTTTATAAGAAGAATTTTATGCAAATTTATGAAAATAATTGAATTCTTGTAAAGAATTTTTTTTAAAAATAATATTCAAAAGAATTTAGTAATTCTGAAGAATTTTGCTATTTACGGAAATAATTGAATTCTTGAGAAGAATTTTTTTTTGCAGTTTCTAGAAATAATTGAATTCTTTCTTTCGACGAATTTTAATTAAATTTTTAAGAATAATTAAATTTTTTGAGGAATTCAATTAAAAATTTAAAACTGTACCTATTAGAAATAATTGAAATTCTGCAATGAGTTTTACTTTTTATGAAAATAAATTGAATGTATTGCAAAGAAATTTAAAAAAAAATTAATTACGGTGACTAATTTCCCTTGATTATTTTTAAAAAATTTAAATAAAATTCTTTAAAAGAATTGAATTATTTTTAATAGAATGTAAAGAAATTTCAATTATTTATTTATTTCACTTTTCAATTATTTGTTTACCAAAAGTCGGCGTCAATTTTTTAATTTAAAATTTTGTCTCAAAATTCCTTTATTTTTGTCTTAAAAATATAAAATTAAAGAAGGATCTCTATATCCTTAAAATCAGTTCTCTAATTCAAAATAAATCCGAATCGCCAATAATATATATAATATATATGTGTCTAAATCGAAAACCCGTTTTTCCTGCACTTGATTTATAGTCTGAAAGTGCTAAATAACATTGTAGATAACTGAAGATTATTTCTTTTTGCATAATTTCTCATAAACTGTTCGTGATGAAGTCATTTTCTTTTCACGAATAATTAATGATCGAACGACGACATGCAAAATTAAAATACGTACAAAATGTGTGTATATATATAGGTATTATATTCCATATATAATATTATAATTTCATTCGTTTAGCGCACTCGAGAGGCAATTTATATATTCTCATTTTATTCAAATAAAAACATTAAAATAGATTTCAACACTTTTTTTTAAATTAATAATTATCATTTATAATAAATAAATAGGTAAATATTTTATTTTCATTTATAGTTTTCTTTTTTATTTATTTATAAAAAAAATTAAAATAATAAAAACAACAAATAATTTATATTATTATTTATATTATTTATATTATTATTATTTATTATTTTTATATTATTTTTATTATTATTATTTATATTATTTTTTTGAATTAAATCACTATTTTAACTATTTCTCGTTACTATTTTTTACTATTTCTTTTTCAAGTGTTTTTTTGTATTTTTTGTATTTTTCGTATTTTTTCACAATTTAAAAAAATCAAAACCAAAGATTTTCATATAATACTAACAGGTAAATGAAAGTTAAACAAAAAAAAAATAAAAAATGTTTGTACGCATATAAACAAGCGTCTCTAGGGTGTCTTATTATCAGGAGAAATAAAAGAAAAATGATGGAGAGCAACTGATAGGGTTCTTATGGGAGGCAGACGTTATAGTCGGCAGACAGACGGTTATTAACTTCGTACGAGTTGGCTAAAGCGTTCTCTAATGTAAAATATCTCCTCAGGACGCACGAGCGCGAAACATACGTGCATATAAGTAGTACAACCACACAACACAACAAAATACAAACGCGACCGACGGAGAAACTGTCTTTTTTTTTCTTTCTTTCTTTCATTTTTACTAAAACACGCAACCTATTTTACACCAGTAAAACAATATTTGCAATCCACAATTTTCTCCTTAGGGTTAAACTGTCGCTAAAAATTTATTCCTAGAAAATTGCTTTCTATCGATTCCTTTCCCCAGGGTGTGCTGAGAAAATTTCTCTATACAAATCGATATATTAACAAAATGCATTGTGTACAGATTAATTTACAAAAAATTATTTTTATTCTTATTATCTTATTCTACAATATTTTTCTATTTATTATCTGACTGTATTTTGTTGTTTTTATTTAATTAATTATTACTATTTATTTTATTATTAAACAATTTACAAAAATTATTATTTTCAAATTTAGACTTCAATTCAAAACAAAATTAAAACAGATTCAAAATTTAAAAAATTCACTTTTATTAAGTACAAAATTAATTATTATTATTGTTTATTTTTTTAAAAATGAATTATTTTCAATTATTTTTATAAATAATAAATCAATTATTCGGTAATTCATTTTTAAATCAATTTTTATTGGAAAATTCTACAAAAATTAAATTGTTTAAATTAAAAAATAAATAATTTATTGAATAACTGAATGTTTGTTAAAAAATTGAATTCTCATAAAGAATTTTATCAACAAATTTTTAAATAATTGAATTCTTTCGACGAATTTTAATAAAATTTTTAAGAATAATAATTACATTTTTCGAGGAATTTGATTAAAATTGCATCAAAAATATAATTAAAATCCTGCGATGAGTTTTATTATTTATGAAAATAATTAAAATTTTCCAAAGTATTTTATTAAAATTTTTCTAAAATGATTTAAATTCGGAGAAGAATTTTATTATATTTATAAAAGATACTTGAAATTTTGACAAGAATTTTTTTTTTAATTTTTGAACATACAATTGAATTTTTACGAAGAATTTCATTAACTTTTGAAAATAATTTAATTCTTCAAACGAATTTTATTCAAGTTTATAAAAATAACTGAATTTCTGTGAAGAATTTTATTATTTATATAAATAATTTAAATCTTGCAACGAATTTTATCCAAGTTTATAAAAATAATTGAATTTCGGTGAAGAATTTTATTATTTATAAAAATTTTTGTAAATAATTGAATTCCTGTGAAATTTTGGCAAGAATTTGATTAAAATTTTTAAAAATAATTGAATTTCGAAGATGAATTTTATTATTTATTAAGATAACTGAAATTTTGGCGAGAATTTTTTTTTAATTTTCGAACATAATTGAAATTCTGTGAAGAATTTTTATAACTTTTGAAAATAATTTAATTTCTGGAATCATTTGTAAATTTTCCAAAATTCAATTGTTTTTAGTACTTTTAACCAAAATTCTTCTAAACAAATTCAATTATTTTTTTAAATTCTTCGCAAGAATTCAATTATTTTTATAAATAATAAAATTCTTCTCAGGAATTCAATTATTTTCAAAACAATTTTAATAAAATTCAATAATTAAATTTTTAACTATAATTATTAACAGGCACGATTATTTTAAAAAGTTTAAAAACTCTTCAAAAGAATTTATTTCAATTATTTTCAAAAATTTTAACAAAATTCTTCACAACAATACAATCATTATTTTCATAAATAATACATTTTTGCGACGAAATTCAATTACTTTTAGTACATTTTAATAAAATTAAGGCAATTTAAATAAAATTCAGTATTAATTGAATTTTGAGAAGAATTTAATTATATTTTTTTCCTAAAATTCAAATACTTTCAAAATTTTGAATTAAAATTACTAAAGAAATTCCATTATTATAGAAAAATTTATAGGAATTTTTCAAAAGAATTTACTTACGGATTCTTAAAATATTTTAATAAAATTTTTCGCACTAATTCAATTATTTTCATAAATAATAAAACTCTTCGATGGAATTCAATAATTTTCAAATTTTTCTATAAAATTCTTTGTAAAAATTCAATGATTTTCAATACAATTTGAAAATTGAAAACAGATTTAAAAAGACAAATTATTAAAAAATTTAGGAAACAAAATATTATTATTATTATTATTTGTTAATCTGTCAATCATTTGTTGTTTTTTTTTATTTAAATCAATTATGATTATTTATATTGATTATTCGATTTATTATTTGCTGTATTATTTATTATTACCTACTTTCATTATAATTTTTAATATCAGTATTCTTAATATTATTATTATTTATTTTCTCTTTTTATTATTATTAATTTATTATAATATTAATAATCTTTAACGTCCTTTGATATTTAATTATTAAAATAAAAACGACCACAATTCGTTTTTATTTTAATAATTTAATTTATTATAAATGTTTATTAGTAAAATATTATTTTCGTATATGTTTAAAATAAAAATATAATTTTTATCTTGATATAATACGTGGGAAAAACGTTAATTTGTAAAGCTACTCAATAAGTGTGGGATAGTCACGTGGTTAGCGCCCTCGACTTTCGCATTACGACGCTAAGAGTTCGAGTCCGGCCAAAGGCACTCGATTTTTCCACAACGAAAATAACTTGAATTTGTCATCAACTTAAATTTACGATTAAATTAACCAACTACATCATTAATTACTAATTTATCCACCTATTATGCCCTATTATTTATTCACCTATTATCGCCCATAATTTATTTACCTCTTATCGCCTATTATTAATTTTCTATCAAAAAGAAAAAAAAAGAATAAACCTTCGCGTAAATATATAGGTATATTTGTAGTGATAGAAATAATAATAAGTGTAAATACCGCGGAGGTAAAACTATTGTACAATAACACGTTGTTAAAAACGTTATAAGCCGTACAAATATGTACGCGCCTATAAACTGTGACGCGAGATACATCGCCTCCTGTTTCATAGCGATAAGAGCCAATTCGCGGGACTACCTTATACGTCATATCGAGGGAGTAAATGTTTGAGAGAGGGTTATTGGCCTCCAAAGCGAATTCGTTAACAAAACTTTGTACACCGCGGTAACCAGCCAATTTATAGCCGCGCACCACAAAACGTTTGCGCAGGGGGAGAGGGAAATGATAGCAAACACAACAATATATATAGTAAAAGAGGACATTAATTTAATGGGGGGGGGGGGGCAAGAATGTGTCCATAAAAAAAATTGTCTAATACAAGCAATTTAGGATAACATACGTAAACAAACAAAAGTAATAATTGTTTGCCTTTGCTTGAAACTAATAATAATTATACTTTTTTGAGGGGGAAATTCAAAAATTACTTACTGTGCAATTTTCCCACGGTTTAGTTTGTGCAAATATTTTTTGTCTATATGTATACAATAATAATGCTCACCATGACGTAGAAAATCCTCTTAGACAAATCCATACTGAGAATGAACCTGAAACAATAAGAATAATATTATTAATATAATAGTACAAATAACAATTATTATAATTATTAATAGTTTTTTTTTATTCTATCATATCAT
Organism: Leptopilina heterotoma; assembly: GCF_015476425.1. NCBI lineage: Eukaryota > Metazoa > Arthropoda > Insecta > Hymenoptera > Figitidae > Leptopilina > Leptopilina heterotoma. The sequence goes on from NW_025110818.1 coordinate 708,086, forward strand.
TTATTTTTCATATTTTTAATATATAATCTTTACTAACCTACATTTAGAAAATAATTGTTGTTATACTATTTGAGCAAGAACGAATTTCATTAAAAATTTATAGAAAATAGAATTCCTTCCAGAAAAAAAATATATTATTTAGAAAAATAATTGAATTATTACAAAGAAATTTACTAAATTTTAATTTGCTAAAAATATAATTAAATTTCTAGGACGAATTTAATTATTATTTTATGAAAATAATTAAATTATTTTAAGAAATTTCATTAAAATTGTATTTAAAATAATTGAATTTCCAAGAAGAATTTTATTATTTAAGAAAATGATTCAATTTTAATTTTTACCAAAAAATGTTATTAAAATTTTTTAAAATAATCGAATTTTATACGAAAAATTTAAATAAAATTGTAATGAAAATAATAATTGAATTCCTAATAAAAAAAATTTTATTTAGAAAAATAATTCAATTATTGTGAAGAATGTTATTAATTTTTTGAAAATAATTGAATTTCTATAAGAACAATTTTATTATTTAAAGAAAATAATTGAATTCCCAAAAAAAAATTTTATTATTCAAGAAAATGATTGAATTTTTACCAAAAAATTTTATTAAAATTTTTAAAAATAATTGAATTCTATTCGAAAAATTTAAATAAAATTGTATATGAAAATAATTAAATTCCTAATAAAAAAAACATTTTATTTAGAAAAATAATTCAATTATTATGAAGAATTTTTTAAAATTTTTGAAAATAATTGAATTTGTAAGAACAATTTTATTATTTAAAGAAAATAATTGAATTTCAGTGTTGAATTTTATTATTTTATGTAAATAATCAGATTTTGATTAAAATTTTGGAGAATAAATTTATTTATATTTAAATGAAAATAATTGAATTTCTGAAAAGAATTTTATCATTTAAGAAAATAATTGAATTTTTCCAGAGAAATTCATTAAAATTAAAAAAAATAATATTATTGAATTTCTGCGACCAATTTTATTATTTATGCAAATAATTAGATTTTTTCGAATAATTTCATTAAAATTTTGGAAAGAAATAAAGTTATTATAATTTAAATATGAAACTAACTGAATTTCTGAGAAGAATTTTATTATTTAAGAAAATAATATTGAATTTTTCCAGCGAAATTCATTAAAATTTAAAAAAAAAATAATTAAATTCCTGCGAAGAATTTTATTCAAATTTTTGAAAATAATTAAATATTTCTAAAGATAATAATAATTTAATTCTTGCAAAGAATTTCATTAAAAGTTTTGAAAATAAAAAAAATTCTTCCAAAGAATTTAATAAAAAAATTTTTAAAATAATTGAATTTCTGCGAGATTTTTTTTTAATTTGTAGTTTTTTTGATAGTTTTAATTGAAAATTTTGAATGCAATTGAATTAATCAAAGAATTTTTTCAACTATTTAAAAAAATCGTGTATCTGTTAATAATTATAAATAGAAATTTAATATTATTGAATTGTATTAAAATTTTGTTGAAAATAATTGAATTCCTGACAAGAAATTTATTATTTATAAAAAATAATTGAATTCCTGACAAGAATTTTATTATTTATAAAAATAATTTAATTCTTCCGAATAATATGTTATTATTTATGAAAATAATTGAATTCGTGCTTATTATTATTTTTCGCACTATAAAAATCGAAATGAATTATATATTTAATAATAAAAAATTATGATATTTTCTTGCAACATTTGGAAGAAAAGTCAAAAAAGTCTCAAGTTTTGAAAATAAGTCGAAAAAAATACCAATTTTCTAAATTTCCCTGACAACAAATTTTTTTTCCTGACATTTTCCTGACTTTACCGACAAAAATTTTGTTTTACGGACATTTCTCTAATTTTACTGACTTCACTAACATGTGCACGGAGAGAGAATATATATTAAATTTTGTAAAAATATTTTCAAATTGGGGAAAAAGTGCGACAAAGCGAAATTTTGAGACGCATGCTAATTCCCGAAATCTTTTTTTACCAAATAGTTATTTGATATAAAACTACTTAACTTAAAATTCACATAATATGCACATTATTTGACATAAATTTAATTGCACACAAAAACCATTTAACATAAATATCATTTGTCATAGAATTCATTAAACAGAAATATTATGTTACATAAAACTCAGATAACTTAATTCACATTTGACATAAAAATTATGTAACATGAATTTCTATTGACATAAAAATCATTTAACATAAATTTCATTTGACATAAAATTCAATTAACGTAAATTTTATTTGTTATAAAATTCATTTGACATCAATTTCATTTGGCATAAATGTCATTTAACGTAATTCTCATTTGACATAAATATCATTAGACATAAAATTAGCTTGACATAAATTTCATTTGACGTGAATGTCATTTAACATAATTATTATTTAACGTAAAATTAAATTTATATAAATTTCATTTAGCATAAATTCCATTTAACATAATTCTCATTTGGCATAAAATTTACTTGACATAAATTTCATTTGGTATAAATTCCATTTAACATAATTTTCATTTGACATAATGTTCATTTGACATAAAAGACATTTAACACAATTCTCATTTCTCATAAAAGTCATTCAACAAAATTCTCATTTGACATAAAAATCATTTTACACAAATTACATTTTACATAACAATATCGGCGTGAATTTTAAAAGTAACCAATTAGATATTATCAACAACATTGCAATTCGCCAATTTTGAAATTCGCGCCTATATTTCCATGTCAAATGATCTGTATGTAAAATAAAATCTGACAACTGAATTTTATGTCAAATGAGAATTATGTGTAATGAGTTATCCGTCAAATGAAATTTATATCAAGTTAACTTTATGTCAAATGAAAATTATGTTAAATGGGATTTATACCAAATAAAATTTATGTCAAGTAAATTTTATGCCAAATGAGAATTATGTTAAATGGAATTTATGCTAAATGAAATTTATATAAATTTAATTTTACGTTAAATAATAATTATGTTAAATGATATTCACGTCAAATGAAATTTATGTCAAGCTAATTTTATGTCTAATGATATTTATGTCAAATGAGAATTACGTTAAATGACATTTATGCCAAATGAAATTGATGTCAAATGAATTTTATAACAAATAAAATTTACGTTAAATGAATTTTATGTCAAATGAAATTTATGTTAAATGATTTTTATGTCAACAGAAATTCATGTTACATAATTTTTATGTCAAATGGGAATTAAGCTATCTGAGTTTTATGTAACATAATATTTCTGTTTAATGAATTCTATGACAAATGATATTTATGTTAAATGGTTTTTGTGTGCAATGAAATTTATGTCAAATAATGCGCATATTATATAAATTTTAAGTTAAGTAGTTTTATATCAAATACCTATTTGGTCAAAAAATATTTCGGGAATAAGCATGCGTCTCGAAATTTTGATATAAAAAATACTAAACTTTAAAAAAACTTATGTGAAATTTAGTATAATTATATCAAATATCAAGAATATTAATTAAATTCTAATATAACTTTAATAAATTTCACAAAACTTTTTTTAAAGTTTAGTATTTTCTATATCAAAATTTCGCTTTGTTGAACTTTTTCTCCAATTTGTAAAATACTTTTACAAAATTTAATATATATTCTCTCTCCGTGTGGCCACTCTGAATTAATATTAGTAGAATAGTAAAAATTATAATAACAATAATAACAATAGTAACGACAATAAAAATAGTAAAAAATAATGATAATAATAATAATTATTCAAAACAATAGAAAAATCTGATATCGTACAGAGGCGTTACAAATAAGAACACCTAAAAATATATTAAAAACGATAAATAAGAGAGCTGATCTTGGTTTATTGTATTAGCAGGTCATCCATAGAGAACATGGTACGCGCCATAAGTAAAACTGACGGCGAATCGAGAGAGAGAGAGAGAAAGAGAGATGTTAAAGTGAGACAGAAGAGAAAGGAGGAGGAGGAGGAGGTAACACACAAGAAGAGAGTTGAGAGAGCGTGAGAGAAGAGACAAAAGTGGGGGATGAGCAAAGAGAAAGATTCAAATTTCAAATATGGCGCGGCAATGCTGTGGAATGCGGTTGTTATAAAGTATATACACACCAGCAAGACACATTTATTTTACAGCTTTGTTCCCATTGACGAGAATTTTTCACTCTTGTTTTTTATAATACACACACATTTACTTTATGTACTGTCTTGTTTCATTATTAAGTCTCAATTAGATTTACGATCTGGATTCACGTACTATATATATATACATATATTGTCTGATGTTTATATATATCGTTTAAAGTAATTCACAACTTCAATGAAGTCATAAACATTAGCAGTGAAATAAAGCATATAATAAAAATTATAAGTACACTTGTATATTATTATATACGATGCACTTAAAAAATTACTAAACCATAATTTATTGTTGTACATTTATTTTTAATTTCATTTATTGCATTAATCCTCCAAAAACTACTCTTCTAATCCCAAAATTTTCCACAAAATAATCCCACATTTTTTTATACTTAAAATTTTCATTCTTTCAATTTTTTATTAATGAGAATTAAAATATTTTTTAAACCTGCCCTTTAATTATTTATCTGTGACGAGTGCCGAAGAAAATTATACAAAAAAGAAAGAAAATTAATAAAATTTTCTTTCTTTTTTGTATAATTTTCTTCGGCACTCGTAATATTAAATAATTTTTCATTAAAATAATATAAATTACCTACTTTTCAAAAAAATATGTTTTCATGCGGCTTTTCGGAGCGTTAATAATTTTAATAATAATTTAATATAATAATTTTAATTAAAATAATTATTTCATAATAAAATCATTTTTAATTAAAATAATTATTTTACAATAAAATCATTTTTAATTAAAATAATTATTTTATAATAAAATCATTTTTTTAATTAAAATAATTATTTTATAATAAAATCATATTTAATAAAATATTTTTCACACACAGTTTAATATTAAAATAAATACGAATTGCGAAGAATGTTTAAATAGAGAAAAAATATGAGTTCATTATAAATATTTAGCGATTTTCAAACAGTAGTTGGAATCGCAAAATTTCAACGGCGTCAATAAACTGTTATTTACAAAGAGAATTTCAAAAATGATTTCAAGTATAATAACATGTAATTTTCAAAATGACTGAGTGCGCAAATTTTTGCCAGTTATATACACAGCGCCTTTTTAATCATTTCGTTCGCCGAAAAGCCGCGTGACAACATATATACATATATATATATATATATCTTCATTCCCCTCTTTCTTCTACTTTTTTTCTAATTTCATATTTTCCCCTTTCAGAAGAATATGCTAGTGAACCGAAACTAAAAATTATTAAGTCATTGAAGAAATAATAACAAAAATGAGAATCAGAAAAACAAAATGTTAATTAAAAACGTCCCTAAAGTTGAAAAAAATCGATTTTCTTTTTAAATAATAGTCGATAAAAGTTTTAAAATCATAATATTTGTAAAAATGTAATGACTTGTAAAAATGTCAATTATTATAAATAAACTAAAATTCTTTTTTTATTCCTATTCTCTTGATTAAAGAATAAAAATTCCGAGCTCATTTTTTTCTGATCTGTAATATATTTTATCGTCATATGCGCTCGTAATATAAAGTGTAACTATATTTTGTCGAAAGTAATTTAAGTTTTCCAGATCAAAGACTTTTTCTGTGAGGAAATAAATTTTAACTCCTTCTTTCTATATTTCTTTCTTTGTCTCTCTATTGCAATAAACTAGAGATGGAAAAAAAATCTGCTTACTATATAAAATATGCATTTAAATAATTAAATTTAAATTTAAAAAATAAGCATTGCTTTCAAAAACTAAATTCAAAAAATTAATAAAGTTAAAAGTTCCAGGGTTGCCAGAAAAATTGAAGTTTCTTTTCCCTGATTTCCAAGACAAAATTTTTGACGTTTTCCCTTGACCCTAAAGAATATTCTGATTCACTTTAAAAAAGAGATTAGATACTCAAAAAAATGTTCTATTACATTTATTTATCAATTTCTTCAATTATTCCCATCTTTTCGAATTTAATTATTATTTTCTAGAATTTTTAATTAAAATTCTTCTTTTAAATCAATTATTTTTAATAATTCTTGAAAAAGTTATTTGAGAACCTTCAAATCAATTTGTTTACCATTCAAATTTACGTAAAATTTCCATTATTAATTCTACAGAATTGTTGATTCAAATTATGGAAAATTCAAATTTTCAAACAGTTTAATTTGAAACCTTTTCAAAATTCAATTATTATCTCAAATCTTTACTGAAATTCATTTTTAAATCAATTTTTATTAGAAAATTCTACGAGAATTCAACTATTTAAATAGAAAAATAAATGTGATCAAAAATTTGAAAATAACATTCTTTTTAAAGAATTTTATTATTTTTGAAAATATAATTGAATTCTTATAAAGAACTTTATTAAAAATTTAGAAATAATTGAATTTCTACTTAGAAATTTATTATTTATGAAAATAATTGAATTCTTTCCAAGAATTTAATTTAATTTTTTGACAATAAGAATTGAATTTCAACATAAAATTATATTCAAATTTTTGATAATAATTAAACTTTTTCAAAAACTTTAATTAAAATTGTATTAAAAATAATTCAATTCTCATGAAGAGTTTTATCCCAATTTTTGAAAATAATTGAATATCTACCAAGAATTTTAATTAAAATTTTTAAAAATAATTGAATATACTTCCAAAGAATGTCATTAAAATTTATGGAAAAAATTGAATTCTTTCGACAAATTTTAGTTAAAATTTTCAAGAATAATTTCAATTGTCGACGAATTCGATTAAATTTGTATAACAAATTATTAAAATTCTCCGATGAGTTTTATTATTTATTAAAATAATTGAATTTTTAAAAAGAATTTCATTAATTACAAAAATAATTGAATCCCTGTAAAAAAATTTATTAATTAAGAAAATAATTGAATTCCTGTGAAATTTTTATTATTTATAAAAATAATTAAATGTTTGCCTAGAATTTTATTAAAAAATTTTTTAAATAATTAAATTTTTTTAATTCTATTAAAATAGACATTAAAAATCATTGAATTGTGGAAATTTTTTGAAAATAATTGAAGAAATTTCTAATTTATCAAGATATGTAATAGAATTCTTAGGACGAATATTATTAAAATTTTTGAAAATAATTTTAATTCTGTGAAGATTTTTATTGTTTATAAAAATAATTAAATATTCTTATGAAGAATTTTCACAAATTGTTTGAAAATAATTGAATTACTTCGAAGAATAATTATATTCACATTCTTGCGAGAATAATTTCTTTCAAAAAATTTAATAAAAATGGTATTAAAAATAATTTATTTCTCATGAAGGATTTTATCACCACAATTTTTTAAAAAGTAATTAAATTATACCAAAGAATTCCATTAAAATTTTCTGAAAATAATTAAATTTCAGAGAAGAATCTTATTTAAAATCTTTGAAAATAATTGAAATATTTAGAGAAATTTTATTCAAATAATATTGAAAATATTTAAATTTCTGCGAAGAATGTTACTAAAATTTTTGACAATAATTGTTTTGGCGAAGAATTTTGTTATTAATAAAGATAATTGAAATTTTGACGAGAATTTAATTAATTTTTGAGAAGAATTTTATTACTTTTGAAAATAATTGAATTTCAGCTGCCTTCAGCAATGATTTGTAATTTTTTCAAAATTCTATTGTTTTTAGTGTTTTTACTAATTTCTTCTATAAAACTATTATTTTTAAATAAAAATTATAAAATCGTTTTCAAAAATTTCAAAAAGTATTCCAAAGTTGTAGAAATTAAAAATTATTTTTCAAAATTATTAAATTGACAATTATCAATAATAATATAATAATAATTAAAAAGTGATTTCAGTAATTAAAAAACAGAGAGCCAAAATTATAAAATTGTATTTAAAAATTTTAAATCGTTTATAATCAAATCCTGTTAAAAATTGTAAAACGGTGTTTAATAATTAATAGTCGAAAAATTGAATTAAATTAAATTTAATTAAATTAATTACTTTAATATCTGCGAGATTTGAAATATTTACTTCTCTAGGAACTTGTACCAATATTCTATTTTTTCCTAATGTTTTAAAATTTTCATCTTTAATTTATTGTTTATATAATTTATTTTTAACTCCATCCTACCTATATGCGATATACATCAGTTTAATTATTTAAACAAAATTATCTCATGGCACATCTTTTCAAATAAATTCCACATCTTACCATCCTCAAAGCTTAGGATCTCTAGAAAGGAGTCATATTACTCTTGTTGAATATTTTAAAAATTTTGATACTAAACAAGATCGGGATGAATGGCTGCGTTACGCTATTTTTTCCTATAATACCTCCGTTCATGAATCCACTGGATTCACACCCCATGCATTGGTGTATACGGGAGAGAAGCGAGACTCCCCACCGCGATAAGCGACGAAACAATTCCTCCGACTTATGTAGATTATTTAAAAGACTTGTTTAGAAAAATCAGCGATATACAAGCAACTGCAGCAGACAATATAATCAACAAAAAAAAAAAAAAAAGTGCCTATAGATCTACACGGACGATCATCGATTCCGTCCCGTGAGGGGAAGTGAGAATCCCCCTCCACCACTAGGAAAGGATTCACGCCCGTATCCCGAGCCGAACTCAGGACTGGCAGTGCGATCGAGTTGTCGTATAAAACTGCCTACAACTTTCATTCGGATAAAGAAGAAAGCTATATTTTTAAGTACCTCAAACAACAATCCATTCCTCAGATGCATGATACTTGATCAGTTCATACTTCCGACAACAACATCCCGACAACAACCAAAAGCTATAGGAACCTCCGTCCTTATATACTAACTGTGGAATTTTTCACCGCTTGTGAGAAACATTTTTTCTTGAAAAAAAAAAATATTTATGTGAGAAATAATTTTTTTCAACTTTCTAAAAAATAAAACACGAGAAAAAATTAGTCGGTCAATTTTTTTTAATAATTAATTAATTAAATAACAAATAATTGTTGTTAATTACTAACTCTTAACACTAATAAATCTTTAAAGTACAAAATGAAGATAATTTATGATTTTAACAATTTATCAATTGTTTAAACAAATAATTGTTGTTAATTACCAACTCTTGACACAAAGCAGTTGGATGCTTGAAGTTTTTTTCTAATTTTGCAACTAACAAATCTTTAAAGTACCTATACAAATTGAAGACAATTTATGATTTTAACAATTTATCAATTGTTTAAACAAATAATTGTTGTTAATTACTAACTCTTGACAAAAAAAATTATTTTGAATAATAATTGTGCTATCCCTATGCTATCTTCGCTCCGAAACTCAAACTTAGGCCCCTGACCGCATGGTGGGAGAAGGTTATTTCCCCTCACGGGACGCAATCGATGACTGCCCATCTACACACCGTGTGAACGTTCGTTTCGATCTTGTCATTGTGTGCACAGATAATTTTCAAGATTAATCGGAATGCACCATTCATTTTACACGTGAGTAAATATGGGAAAATTCCTACTGCCGTGAATGAAATGATGAATGAACCTTGTCACATTTTTTTTCAAATTTAATGTTTCCCTTTTTTAATTTAGTTTTACAATTAACAATTTTTTCTTTTCAAAATTGTAAAACAAAAAAAATTCTCCTCCTGAATTAACGCCAATAAATATCCAATAAATAACAGACAATGTTTTTCTATTTTTTTTCCTAGAGTAATAAAGAATGTGTTATATGTTGGTCATCGTGACGTGTCGGAAAGCAAATAGGAAGTGTTTTACATAGCGAGAGACTAGAAGAGCTCAAAGAGAAATATCCTGGAATGTGACACTATAAAGTCGTTTATAACTAAATTGTCTATTCGGTCAAGTTGAAACATTCTGAGACAATTCAAAAAAAAAGTAGAACGAAATTTGTACATTAAAATATAATTCAAATAACTCAAAAAAATAAATAAAACATTTTACAATTACAAAAAAACAACAAAAACAAAGTAAATAAAAATAAATTATAATTTCAAAACATTAATTCTGTGGAAGAAAGGCATAACAGCATAACTGCATTTGTCATGATTTCGAGATAAATTAATTTTAATGTTCTCTCACTTCTGTAAATTCAGAAAATCAACAGATTTGTTCGGTCTTTTGCATTTAGTATTATTATTTAATATATTTTCAAAATTCTTTTATAACATTTAATAAAACACACGATTTGATATAAATTTTGATAATTTTTCATCGGAATCATGAGTTTTATTGCACTTATGCGGTTATGCAAGTTCAGATTGTATATGAGTCCAACTTCAGACACTTTTAATGTCACAATTTATTTTGGTTTGATTTGTCATAATTAAAAAGATTTTTCACACAAAGACAAATTAAACTATTAATTCGTTAGAAAAAATTATAAGAGTTTATTTAGTTACAAAATTTTTTTTTTAAATGTTTTTAATTTACTGAAACGAGAAAAAAAATTTACTTTACTGTTCAACTTGAAAAATTTTTCAATTTATTTTTTGAAATACTTTCCAAAATTTTTTAGAATAGAAATACCCTTAAAAATAAGTACATAATTAAATGCACAATTTATGCTATAAAAAATTTGTTCCAGTTTTATTAAAATAAATATATATTAAATTTAAAGTACGAAAAATGTATTTTACTAAAAACATTTTATTACAAAATTCTTATTGTTTTTATTCATAAAGATTATTTTCATTTTTAATTATGTCAATTGTTTTTTAAGCAGCATGCAGTTATGTTATTATGCAGGTCTCTTTTTGTCAAAAACGCAATTATGCGATTATGTTTTCCATTATTTTCTACATTAATAACCATTTTAATGATTTTTCAGCTATTGAACTTTGAAGAGCAATATTAAATATATACAAATCTGATGTTATCTTAAATTTGATAAAAATGTCAGTTATGCTGTTATGCCTTTCTTCCACAGAATTAAAACTGATTAAAAATACCCCTTTATTTAAATAAATTACCATTATTTAAAAAAATGTTTAAAAAAGACTATTCAAATATTATACAAAATATTGTAAACAAAACAATTAGCGTTGTTTATTTATACACAAATATTATCTATCGAGATAAAGAAAACATATATGTCACAATTTCTAAAACGTTCGAATCGTTTAATTAAAATTTCAATGTTTATAATAAAAAAAATTCTATTCTAATTTTCATAGTCGAATTCCCCCCTCCCTTTTTTTTTGTTAATAAAAGATTAATTTGCCGTATATGTCATGAACGATCTTCTAATGTGGACACGTTTTCCTAAACTAAAAGAAGAGCAAGGTCGTATGATACGCTCCATAAACCCCATTTTAATGTTCTTATTTTTCTCTAAACGTCACAATGTGTTGGATTTTATCAGAAGAAAAAAATATTTCTCAATCAAATTTAAAGAAATCGTTTAGTAAACATTAAAAAATGCACCTCGGAATTTCTAGAAGACTTTCCCTTTTAAGTTCAAAAACAAAAAAATAAAAACGAAACATTTGGAATTCCGAATAGTCACGTGTCAGTGTCACAACAATAGATGATCGATTTCAACAATTGCAAAAACGTAAACAAAGCAAACTATACGTTCAGATATTTTCAATTTTTATCCGAATCACTGCACACTACGATTTCAACACAATTTCCCACATTTTAATGAAAACAAGTAAAAATAGAATTGATATGGTAAAATGCCAAAGACGGAATTCTAAAATCAGCAAAAGGGAGAGAAAAAAAACAACAAAGAAGAAGAATATTGTCCTGTCATTCGACCATCCAAAAAGGGTGTCATAAAAACCGGGTGTGAAAAATGACAGCACAGAGAGAGAGAGAAAGAGTTTCGTCTCAACTTATCGACGTGTCTCTTGGCTAAAAATTCGCAACAAAAGATAAGAGAGATAACAAGCATCAAAGTAGAGCTCAACCTGTGTTGGAGGAGGCACTGCGTCATAGTTACTAGCGGAACCGTATGTTGAAAGAAAGCGGTTGAAGGACGCCGACCCGAAATCAAAATGTTTTCCCAAGGAGCGACTTTTACAAGAATTTACACTACATTCACGATCTGTTATCAACATAATGCTAAATTCAATTGCCAAAATAATAACAGAAACATGTTTCCTATCACACAGTCATTTTTTCTCTATATATACACACATAGATATATTACTAAAAATACTCACTATCACCACTATCACACTCTCCTGACAAGATTAAAGCGAAATAGGATGTGTCATAACCTTAGTGTGACAAAAACACCATTACATCAGAATTCACTTCTTTTTTTTTTCTTCTTCTTCTTCTAAATTTTTGTTTATTGTCACAAACACTGTTATTAAAAAAAATGAGGTCGAGGTTCAAAACCGGCAAGTTAACACCACGTTTACGCACTAACACGATGCCCGTAATCGCAAACAAGAAAATCGGTGTTTTCACGATTCGCGCACAAGTTGTTTACCACGCCATTTCCCCCCTCAAATTGAGACGCAATGGTGTGCGCAATCAACAACTGCGCACCTTCCGGGACATGTTTATCCCGAAAGCAGAGGATTTTACACTTGCTTCCATTCAATTAAAACAATCACTCGCAATATTACGTTCTTTCAATTACAACAATAACAATTGCGATTATATCGAATAACGATTGTTCACGTGAATTTAATTAAACAGAACGATTAGATATTAAAAATTCACTGTAAAATACGAGAGAACTTGGCGCGTGCCGTCCGGTTTAAGATGTTGTTTATTTGTGACCAACACTGCCATCTGGTGGCGATAAGTGGAAAATCGATGTTATCGACCTTTAGCGCGCGAACATTTAAATTCTAACTTTTGTTTAAACATTTTCTTTTCGTTATTATTCTTTTTGTTATCGTTCTTTTATGATAATAATAATATTAATAATAATAAATAATAATAATAATAAATAATTAATTTTAATATATTTATAATTTTTAAACTGTTTTATATTTTCTGATGTTTAAAAATAAAAATTTTCTACTTAAATTCTAAATACGAATTTTTAAAAATTAAAAATGTTAATTAACTAATGATTATTTTAATAAACTTTAAAATTAATTTAAAAGCCTTTGTTTTATTTTATTTATAAAAATAAAATTTTGAACAAAATAAAATCACAATTTTTTATTATTTAATACATTTATAATTTTCAAATTTTGTTTATACTTTCTGATGTTTCAAACAAAAAATTTTCAACTTAAATTCTAAATACGAATTTTTAAAAATTTTAAATAATTAGTTAATTAACATTTTCAATTTTTAAAAATTCGTATTTAGAATTTAAGTACCTAGAAAAATTTTATTCTTAAAGATCAGAAAATATAAAACAGTTTGAAAATTATAAATATATTAAATATTTTTAGTTTCTAAATGAATAACAATTGACTAGAATTTTCAAAAATCGGTGAATAGGAAAAAATAAACTCAATTTTAGCAAAAAAAAATTCATATAGTTGAAGACATTGACTAATTAATATTTTAATAAACTTCAAAAAGTTTGTTCAATTAATTAAAAAATTTGTTTTAATTTTGTTTTGAATTCTATTTTTATTTGAATTTGAATTTGAATTTGAATTTGAATTTCTAATATTAATAGAATTTTAATTTCTAAATAGATAATAATTTAAAAAAAATTAATTATACTTTTCAAAAATCGTTAAATAAAAAATTGATTGTTTGTAAAAAAATTATATCCTTGAAGACATTAACTAATTATTTTAATAAGCTTCAAAAATTAATTTTAAAGTTTGTTTTATAATTTTGTTCTGAAATTTATTTTTATGATTTAATTAATATTAATAATTTTAGTTTCTAAATGAATAATAATTAAAAATAATTATATAATTTTCAAAATTCGTAAAAAATTCGCATAAGAAAAAATAGATTCAACTTTGGAAAAAAATTCGTATAGTTGAAGACAAGGATGGAAAATTATTTAAATTATTTTTAAAAAATTAAAATTTTTAAAAAGATATTAATTATTTAAATTATTAAACAAAATAGAATTATTAAAAATAATGTAAAATTTGAAGAGAAAAATTGAAAAGAAAAGTGTGAAAAGAAAAGTTCTGAGTTTTGAATTTAAAAACGACTGGTATAATTGTGTCAGTTTCCGTTTTATTTTTTTTTTCTCTCTCTCTCTCTCTCTCTGACGGCGAAATTGATTTTTTCTCTCATTTTTTTTTTTTTTTTTGCTTTTTTAATATAAAAATATGTACAGATGCTGAAATATCAAGAAGTACTATTCAAGGTTTATGGCAGTATTTGTACCTGTTACCTTTAAAATTTTCTCCGAACTCTTAGCCACTCTTATTCGTTCTTCTGGTTTGAGAATTTCAGCAATAATTTTCTCATCACTCAATCTCTCCGCGATAAGTGCAGTTTCTTTTTTATTTTGTGGATAAACAATTCGTGGCTGTCCACCAGTTGTTGTCGCCTCTTCTTGCACCGAACTCAATGGATCATTCTGAAGACACGAGGGTGTCACTCTACCATTAATTTTAGTCTCTGAAGGCTTTGCCGATAAACGAGAATTATCCGAAGGCGAAGTAGGAACTGATTTCTCTTCAATATCTAACGTAATACTCAATATCTCCGCTGGCTCTTTGTATAGCTATTTTATGAAAAAAAAGAAAGAGAATATTAAATTAAAATTCATAATTAACAATTGAATTTTTTTCCAAAAATTTTTTAAAGATAAAATACAAAATTTACCGCATCAAATGAAGAATCTAAAAATAATTCTTGTAAAAATCGACGAGCTGGTATCCTGTAAGTATTATTTCCTAAGCGAGCAGAAACCTCAGAAAAAATACAAACGTTCTGAAGAAAAAGAGAATTATATTAATTTTATTTAATTATTATTTCAGTAATTAGAGTTGAAATTCTATTTACAATAAAAAATAATTACTTACTTGAAATTTTTCAGGATGCCTCTGACGCAATGTTAACAATGTTTGTTTACTATGTTTATATAATACAGGATTCGCAAGACGCTGCACGTGCTTAAATATATCCCTGCAAAACAATTTATTATAAATATAAGCAAAACTCTTCACTGAATTAATAACTTAATTTTAATTACATATTTAATTTTAATCATTTAACTTAAAAGGTTTAAATTAATTTTTTACCTCGTTATTTTGGAGTCCAAATCAGAATCTTTAATATTATTTGTTCCGCTGTAACATATTAGGCACACACGAGAATGATCTCCGGCAACATCATACTCTGAATTTGATTCCTCATCGGCACCACTTGGATCAACGTGAATTTTTGATTTCTCCTCTAGTCTACCCTTAGACAATGGCCGCACAGGATTAGGAAACATTGTCGTTAATTTCCTCGGAAGGCAAATTCCCATATATGACGAATTATCATTGTCAATTGGTGGTGGCAGTGTTGGTGGCGGTGGCGTTGACGATAAAATACTTTCGGCAATCCAACTTCGTGAAAATTCAAATTCCGATAAACTCTGCAGCGATAATCTACCGTCCGAACTATACATCTGTTAAAAATAATAAAGCATATTAAATAATACAAATAATAACGATTTATTAGAAAATAAATATTAATAACTAGCAATTATTTCAATACAATTTTAATAAAATTTCTAAATTTTATTTAACTATTTTTAAAAGCTTTAATACAATTCTTCTCAAGAATTCAATTTTTTTTAATTTTTAATAAAATTTTTCGAAAGACTTTAATTATTTTCTAAAATAATAAATTCTTCGAAAAAATTCAATTATTTTTATAAATAGTAAAATTCTTCGCAAGAATTCAATTATTTTTACAAATATTAAAATTCTTCTCAGAAATTCAAATATTTTCAATACAATTTTAATAAAATTCAATAATTAAATTTATATTTACAATTATTAACAGATAGACGATTTTTTTTAAATAGTTGAAAAAATTCTTTATTTAATTGAATTATTATAAAAATTTTCAATTAACATTATTAAGAAAAACTACATTATTTTCAAAAATTTTTCAAAATTTTTCAAAAGAATTTAAATTTCTATTCATAAAATATGTAATAAAATTTAATTTAGTAAAATTTTTAATAACAATTATGAAAGAAATTCCAGTGTTTAAAAAAAAATCAAAGAAATTTTTTAAGGAGACGTATTTAGGATATTTAAAAATTTTAATTAAATTCTTCGCAATAATTCAATTATTTTCATAAATAACAACATTCTTCGCAAAAATTCAATTATTTTCAAAAATTCAAATTTACCTATAAACTTTAATTAAATTTTTTGGAAGTATTCAATTATCTTTTTAAAAATTCCATAAAATTCTTCTCGAGAATTCAATTATTATTTTAAAATTTTTAATAAATAGAAAATTTTTTGTGAAAAATTTAATTATTTTAAAAAATTTAATCAAATTCTTCACAAGAATACAATATTCTTCTAAAAAACTTTAATAATATTCTTCGCAGAAATTAAATTATTTTTTAAAAATTAAATAAACTTCATGGAAAGAATTCAATTATCTTAAGAAGTAAAAAAATTCTTATCATGAATTCAATTTTCTTTATAAATAATAATTTTCTTCATAGAAATTCAATTATATATTTTCAAAAATTTTAATAAGTTTCTTCAAAAAAATTTAATTATTTTCATAAATAGTAAAATTTCTCTAAAAAATTGTTTTTTTTAATAATTCAATAAAATTCTTCGCAAGAATTCAAATATTTAAAAAAAAATAAAATTTCTCTGAAGAATTCAATTATTTTTAATAATTTTGACGGATTTCTTCGCTAAAATTCAATTCTTTTCAAAAATTCTTAGAAAGAATTCAAATCTCTTCATAAATAATTCAATTTTTGTAAAGAATAGAAAAGAATTCCTCAAAAGATTTCAATTACTTTTAAATTTTAAACACATACTCTCAGCAATAATTTAATTAATTTTAAAAATTATAATAAAATTCTTCGAATGAATTCAATTTTCTTAAATATTTTAACAAGATGCTTTTATAGATTTCAGATAATATTAATTTATTAAGATTTTTTGCAAAAATTCAAATATTTTCATAAATAATAAAATTTCTCTAAAGAATTCAATTATTTTCAGAAATAACAAAACTCTTCGCAACAATTCAATTATTTTCATAAGCATGTTGTAACATTTCTTGAAAGATTTCAATTATTTTTAAAAATTCTATAAAATCCTTCGCAAGAATTCAATTATTTTTATAAATTACAATCAAATTCTTCGCGAAAATCAAATATTTTTAAAAAATTAATAAAATTCTTCACAAAAATACAATTCTTCCCAAAAATTAAATTATTTTTGAAAAATTAAATAAACTTCCTGGAAAGAGTTCAATTATCTTGATAAATAATATAATTCTTGTAAGGAATTCAATTATCTTTATAAAGTTTAATAAAAATTTTCGCAGAAATTCAATTATTTTCAATATAATTTTAATAAAATTCTTAGCAAGAATTCAATTTCTTTCCATAAATTTTAATTAAATTCTTTGGAAGTATTCAATTTTTTCAAAAATTTTAATAAAATTTTTTGTAGAAATTCAATTATTTTTGAAAAATTGAATAAACTTGTAGGAAATAATTTAATTATCTTTATAAATAATATAATTCTTAAAAGTAATTCAATTATCTTTATAAGTAATCAAATTCTTAACATGAATTCAATTATCTTCATAAATAATAAATTTCTTCATAGAAATTCAATTATTTTCATAAATAATAAAATTCTCGAAGGAATTCAAGTATTTTCAATTTTTTTTGATAAAATTCTTTGCAAGAGGTCAATGATTTTAAATAGATAACTATTATCGGATCTATTTGAAAATTAATTTTTTTTAAAATGAAAATTAATTCATCACCTCTAAACTGCTTTGAGAAAAACTTGGCCTACGATAACGTTGAATAGTACGAAGGCGAGCGTAACCCTCAGCATCTTGTTGACTTAATCTCTGAACACTGGATACAGGACTTGGAGTCTCGCCTCTTTCCCTAAAAATAAATAAATAATTAGATGAAAATAAAATTTAAGAATAAATTCATGAAATTCATGAATAAATGAAATAAGACAATAAATTTCGTAAATAAATAAATAAAATAATAAGTTTTCCGGGCAAATTAAATAAGTTTTCTAAATAAATAAAATAATAAGTTTTCTACGTAAATAAAATAAGTTTTCTGGATAAACAGAAAAAGAAAATAATTAATTAATTAATCCTAAGGGAATAAAATAAGTTTTCTAAATAAATAAAATAATAACTTTCACTCTAATAATTATTGTAAATAAAAAAAACTGCTCACGGAAGAATGAGACGGCGAACTTCCAATTCAGTAGCCGCGCTTTCCGATCGATTTCTCGTTCTTCGAATAACTGGTTCGGGAAATTCGGGTTTTCCATCGCTGAGACTGCGATGATGTCGTTGAACAGGCGGTGGACTAGGCGATTGACAAGGAGCACAATGCTGCACAATCGGCCACTCTTCGCCTCTCTTAAATCTCACGCATGGCCAATTTAACGTCGTAAGTACATCCGCGCCAGCACGATTTGTACTAACCAAACTCAACGAATACATCGCCGTCGCTCTCACCACATAATAAGGACATGTCTCCGCCATCAATGTCAACATTTCAATAATTCCCAAATTCTTCAACTGCTCCATTCCCTCGGCCGATAGTCCCGCATGGCCCAATACCCACAACGCCGCCTTCACCCTCAACAAACGTCCCTCAAAATTCAACGAAGAATTCTCCTCTCGACTCTCCAAATCGCCCTTCCAACTTCTCTCCGGCGTCGTTCGTCTCGACTCATCCAAACTCAATTTCCTCCGAATCTCCACCAACGAATCGGCCTTTTGCGGCGTCTGACTCTCCGACAATTCCATTATTTCCGAATCAATTATCGTCTCGAGACGCGTTGACTCGGCCGCCTCGTCAGTGCCCGACTCCTCCGACACAAGATACGAATCCTCAATAATCGATCTTGACGATTTCATATTCTTCATCGACATCTCCTGCTCGGTGACACCGTACTCATAGCGAAATCTCTGCACAACTCTCGCGAATCTCTGCAAAACATTCCTTCTCATCAGTAATTGCAAACCCAATTCATGTTGAACTAATTGACCAATTAAATGCGGTGGTATAAATGCATCGCGTGGCGAAATTGGAATATTCGTATTCCTCCTCATGTAACTACCATTCTCACCACGTTGCCTCCTCGTCAGAGAATCATGAATTTCCCCCTCAATCAATCCCACGTAGCGTTCAGCAAAACCTCCCGTTTTAATCCACTTCTCAAGCTCCTCACTCGGTGAACTTAAACTCGCAAAACCTGATTTCAACGAATAGAGTCTTATTTTCAATAAATAACCCCTATCGCCAAGATTCATTAATATACGATCCCAATCTTTATTCTGTTGAAAGAACACCTCGAGATAGTGCGGCTCCTCACATGCCTCATGAAGAATATCAAGAGCCGCCGAAGCGACAGCTTTACTAGTATCAGACAATCTCTCCGATAAAATTGTAATTGCCCATTGAAAGGCATCCTTCATTTTAGCTCTCAATATACATCGTAAAAATTGTGTGGCATAAAGTCTTGTACTCTCTAGTGAAGATTCGGAAATTATTTTGTTCATCACTTTTCGATTGACACCATTGCCGGTGTAATCCAAACTCGACATTATCAATTTCACGTAACAATCGTGATTTGTCGATATTGCGAGTTCCTGTAATTTTTGCAGTAGATTGAAACTCTTTAGAATCACTGTGCCCTTCGCCGAATGACTCATTTGTCCAAGAAAGAGAAAATACTTTTGACAGCAAGTCGTCGACATGTGCCTCGGTGAAAATAGACAATCGTGAGCTGATTGCGCTGTTCTTATGGCTGTTATTTCATTCGCAATATCTGCAATTAATTCATTGAGAAAACGGGTACTGTCCGGCTCGGGTATTTCCAGGAGGCAAATTATGAGATGACTACCGGCGAGTGTCGATTCACGAGCTAGTGTTGCGGTGCGTCCTAGCTCAATTCGACTGAATTGATTTGATGACGGTTTGAAGTAACGTATTAGTTTCTTGATGAAGAGACGATGATCGGTGTCGTGAAGGAGTTTGAAATAATCCTCCCTCGAGTGTAGAATTGCGCGAATAATTGGCCAGTTCCATGCGAGTACGTCGCGTGTTGTGAGGACTTGGGATTTCTTCAAAAGTGCCGCTGATGAGGTTTCACGACGGAGCCAATTTTTGGGAGTGACGGGAATGTCCGTTTTTGGTATTGTCGATCGCAGCCAATTGCCACCTTGGATCATTCGATCGAGAAAGAGACTGGTGGGTGAGGGACGTTCGCGCATCATTGAGTGCATACGTCCTAGGATTGTCACTGCCGCGAGGGCTTGATGTTTACCGCGACTCGCGTGAATCACCAAATTCGGCAGCGGAGGCGTGAGATCGCACACCTCAGGTGGTAGAAGTGAATGCGATAAATGTAAAAGTCCACCGAGAAGAATCGCCGCTCGTACACAGATGAAAGTATCAGAGGTGACAATCGCCTCGGCGAGGGCCTTGTGCAGACCGCATTCCAAAAGTACATAGACCAATAGTGCAAGATGCATTTCGGTGATATTCGGACTCCGCGACATTAGCGAAGGAAGTATCGTCTTACCCTCAGCGGCAATGAAACCTTCCGATAATTTCCAAGTCTCGCGCACTCGATTCGGATCCACTGCTGAGAGTGCAACGTCCGGCTCGTCAGTCCACAAGGGCAATGGTATTCCCAATAATTCGTAGAAAAGCTCAAGAACCGCTCCTCTGACATCCTGCTGTTCAACGTAGAGAATATTCACAATCGACTTCAAACCCGACGTGTGATTCGGATTACAAAAATGAATAACCCCCGAGTAGGATCGTAGAACACTCAGAAGCGCGTGTTTACTAGCCGTGAATTTTTGCTGACGATCTTCACTCGGTCTTTCCAAACCCGGTGAATGTAGTTCACAATACGGTGTTGCGAGGCAAAATAATGAGACGTGATTCCTCGTCTCGGGTGTTGAGAGTAATTTCAAAAGAACTCCGACCGCCGATTCAATTATTGATGGACTTTGTCCGTTCATTGCGGCGCGTGCCAATGTCGATATTCCACTGCAATTTATCAGTAGATTTGAATTGAGAACGCCTAATTCGCAGAGTGTTGAGAAAAAAGCGTGAAAACCACGATCCTTTTCATCGATACCGCCATTCGTTAAACTTATCAACGATCTCGCTAGTGCTGGACTAAAATATCTTGGAGCAAGGACCAATATTCTTCTCACTAAACGTAAAGCTTGTATTCTTTCCATTTCGGTACGAAGATTAACGTCCATACTACGTGCCAGAAAATATGGATATTGCAACTTGTTGATCGAGACAACATCTTGCTCTTTTTTAAGCATATAACGAACGGCACGCAATGCCGCTGCACGCACCTGTGTAACTTCGTGAATAAGTCCCACACGCAAACTGTAACACATCAAATATTCAAATTTTATTACTCTTATAAATTATCAATCTTTTCTTATTTTCTACCAAAGAGTATCAAGTTGAATTTATATTACAATTTGCAAACAAAAATTTTTAATTTAGGATTAAAATTTCTAAGAATTCTAATTTTTAAAAAAGCAAGGATCACAGTATCTTTAAATCATTAAAATAGGTAAAAAGATGAATTATTAAAAAAAATGATAAAAAAGTGACAAAAATTATAATTTAAATACTATTAATTAACTAATTTTTTCCTAAAAGTTTTAAAAAGTATGATTTCATTGTATACCCTTTCAGATCTTTACAATCTCCTCAACATCACTACTAATCTTTCCTAACTCACAAGCTCTTTGGGTTCCTAAAAGTTTTAATAAAAATCTACAAAACAATTCAATTATTTTCAATTTTCAAAAAATTTAATAAAATTCTTTGCAGGAAATAAATTATCTCTAAAACTACAAAAAAATTCTTCAAAGAAATTCAATTATTATTCTCAATACAATATTAATTTTTTTCGAAAAGATTCAATTATTTTTAAAAATTATAATGAAAATCTTCAAAGAAAATCAATTATTTTCAAAAATTGTAATAAAATTCTTCATAAGATTAAATTATTTTTAATTCAATTTTAAATAAATTATTTGCAAGAAGTAAATTATTAACGAGAATTATAATATTCAATTATTATTTTTTTTCAGATATTCAATTATTTTCGAAAAATTTTAATAAAATTTTTGTCAAGAATTCAATTATTTTCATAAACAACAAACCTTTTGTCAGAAATTCAATTATTTTGAAATATTTCAATAAAATTCTTGGCAAGAATTCAATTATTTTCATAAATAACAAACCTTTTGGCAAAAATTCAATTATTTTGAAATATTTCAATAAAATTCTTGGCAAGAATTCAATTATTTTTGAAAATAGTATAATTTCTCTAAAGAATTCAATTATTTTTAAAAATTCCATAAAAACCTTCGCAAGAATTCAATTATTTTCATAAATTACAATCACATTCTTCGCAAAAATAAAATATTTTCAGAAATAATAATATTTTTCTCAAGAATTCAATTATTTCATAAATTTCAATTAAATTCTTTGCCAAAAATAAAAAAATTTCTTAAATAGTAAAATTCTTTTTAAGAATTCAATTATTTTCATTAATAGAAAAAATTTTTCTAAAGTTTTCAATTATTTTTAAAAATTCAATAAAATTCTTCACAATAATGCAATTCTTATAAAAAAGTTTAGTAAAATTCTTCGCAGAAATTCAATTATTTTCGAAAAATTGAATAAACTTCCCGGAAAGAATTCAATTATCTTCATAAATAATATAATTCTTGGAAGGAATTCAATTATCTTTAGAAGTAATAATGAATTCAATTTTCTTCATAGAAATTCAATTACATATTTTCAAAAATTTTACTAAACTTTTTCAAAAAAATTCAATTATTTTCATAAATAGTAAAATTTCTCTAAAAAATTCTTCTATTTTTAAAAATTCAATAAAATTCTTCGCAAGAATTCAATTTTTCCCATAAAGTTTAATTAAATTCTTTGGAAGTATTCAACTATTTTCAAGAATTTTAATAAAATTTTTGGTAGAAATTAAATTATTTTTGAAAAATTGAATAATCTTGTTGGAAATAATTCAATTCTCTTCATGAATAATGTAATTATTGGAAGGAATTCAATTATCTTTCTAAAAAATATGAAATTCTTAGCAAGAATTCAATTACCTTTATAAATAATAATTTTCTTCATAGAAATTCAATTATTTTAATACATAAAAAAATTCTTCGTAAGAATTCAATTATTTTCATAATTAATAAAATTCTTAGAAGGAATACAGGTATTTTCATAAATAATCAAATTCTGCAAAAGAATTCAATTAATTCTAGAAATAATAAAATTCTTCGCAAGAATTTAATTATGTATGAAAATTTTATTAAAATTCTTCGCAAGAATTTAATTATTTTCAATAAAAGTTATTAAAATTCTTGGCAAGAATTCAATTATCTTTATAAATAATGAAATTCTTAGCATGAATTCAATTGTCTTCATAAATAATAAATTTCTTCGTAGGAATTAAATTACTTTTAAAAATTTTAATCAAATTCTTCGCCAAAATCAATTATTTTCATAAATCATAAAGTTTTTTTTTAAGAATTCAACTCTGTATAAAAATTTGAATAAAATTTTGGTCAAGAATTCAATTATTTTCATAAATAACAAAATTCTTCGCAGAAATTCAATTATTTTTAAAAAAATGTATTAAAATTCTTCATGAGAATAAAATTATCTTCAAAAACAATATAATTCTTCACAGAAGTTTAATTACTTTCAAAAATTTTAATAATATTGTTCCTAAGAATTCTATTATTTTTATAAATTACAAAATTCTTCGCAGAATTTTAATTATTTTCAAAAAATATAAATTCTTGTCAGGGATTCCATTATTTTCCTTACAATTTCAATAAATTTTCTCTACAAGATTCAATTATCTCCTTAAATAATAAAATCCTTTACAGAACTTTAATTATTTTCAATAAAATTTTAATAAAATTTCTCTAAATAATTCAATTATTTTTAAAAAATTTAATAAAATTCTTTAGAATTAAATTATTTTCAATGTAATTTTAATTAGATTCTCCGAAATAAATCAATTGGCAAAAATTTTAATAAATTCATTGAAATTTAAATTAATCAGAATTTTTTAAAGACTAATTTTGATTGAAAATATTATTAAATGTTTACAAAATAGATGAAATAGGTGGAAAAATTTTTTTAAAAAAGCGTGAAAAGATGACAGTCTGTGATTCCTGAAAAAGGATAATATGCAGAAAATTATTTAACAAAACGAAAATAATACTCACCAACAAAATAGCTGTTCAACAGAATATCCAAAATCGTTGGCGTCATTTTCCCTAATGAGCTTAACGAATGCATTCAAATATGCAAGTTTTTTACCGGCCGAAACTCCTTGTCGTTGACAGAGATTAGTTAAAGCCTCTTTTATATTCTCATTTAAACCTGAAAAAAATGCTCCAATTTTACAAAAATACAATAATATATCTATGTTCAATATTCATTCAATCTATTCAGTGAAAAGCAGATAAGCAGTTAATTTACATTTTCAGGAAAAACAACACATAGTTAATAATCTCAGAAAACGTATTAATATATTGATAAAAAGGAAAAATTATTAAAAAAAACGTAAATAACAACCAAGTAGTATATATGAAAGATTATAAGAAAAGAATAAAAGAGGTTAGGTCAGTAACCTTTTGACAGATCGAGCTTTACACAGCGGTCTTCGTTATCCTGTCGACCTAGAAAAGAAAAATGATTCAATAAAAAGAAAGATAAATTTTAAGAATACAAAAAATTTATCTCTTTGATTTTTTCATTTACTTACTTCGATGTGGTCTACTACTACGAAGGCTTCTACCCCAAATCATCCAACTAGATATTGCCATTTCAACCTTTAATCGCACCTTCTTCTAGAGACACAAGCCATTGAAGCACTAGACAGACTCTCAAACTATTGATAAATTAAACATAATGACATTATAATGTCATTATGAAATTTTACATTCATCCACATTTCCAAAGATTTTTATGACTTTTTTTTAAATTACTTTTAAGATTAATCATACAGAGGCAAAAACGTCAAAAGAAATCAGCATTTCAAGTCCAATTTCGAGTCTGAGAACTCCTCACAAACAATTTAAAAACTTGTCGTTTTTCCAATTTCCTCATTTCAATAATTTGATTCACCATAAATAAATTAATATCCCCAACATTTTTTAATTTATTTTAACACATATCACTGACATAATTCTTAAACTTCCACACTTGTGAAATGCTTGCGAGGCTTGTGTGTGATTTTCACATTTTTTGGAGGTTATGTTCCACACTGCATTTTTCATTTATATTTATATTTTTGCGTTAAAAATATTTTTAGCATCAATTATACTATTTATATATCCTTGAAAAAAAAACGGTTCAAAGATTATTTATACGGATTTATGTGTAGAAAATTGTGATTTTAGATTTACAGGCAGGCAAAACGAGATTCTTAATGTTTTATTGTGGTGGCAATACTTTTTTATATTATAAAAACCGACAAACTCCGATTTTAGTCGAACATTAACGATTTCAATTCAAAGAAAAACCGTTGGCTGTCAAACATTTACGAGCTGTTCCATTGTCATTAATGTCATTGATAATTTCCCAAGGCATTTAAATTAGTTAAATCGATTTATTGTCAAAATTCAGTGATTGAAAATTAGACAATTAAATTAATCCCAGTGAAAAACTTTATTAAAGTTAAAAATTGCTTTATAGTGTTATAAATTAAACGTCATTTTAAAAGAAAAAAGAAAAAATGCCTTCAGATTCGAGAAGCGTCTCTTTTACTTTTCATCGGGATTTTTTAAATACCAATAATATTGAGCCGACCAAGGGACGTAAAAGTTTACGAAGAAGATTACAGGATCGTTTCGAGGATCATGATAAATCGTCAAGCAGTTCGCTTGGAAAGGAAAAGGGTTTGAAAAAAAAGGATAGTTCGGATTCAGGAAAAAGTTGGCATAACTTGAGTCTTGGAAATGTAACAAACGATTCTCGAAAAGCTCTACAAACTGGAGCCGAAAGAATTTCGAAAACTTTATCTAATGTTAAAGTCACATTCGGAAGCATATCACAGGTTTGTTTAAATTTGCAAAGTCTAGATTATTTATTAATTTACAATTAATTAGATTACTATTTTCGAAAAATGCTACAAGCTTCTTTTTTCAATTTTCAAATTAAAGTACTGGAAAAAATTGAATTTTGGAGAAGTTACAAATGATTGCAAAAATTCAATTATTTTCAAAAGTAATAAAATTCTTCACAGAAATTCAATTACGTTCAAAAACTAAAAAAAAATTCTCGTCAAAATTCAATTATCTTTAAAAATAATAAAATTCTTCTGTAAATTTCAATTATTTTCAAAAATTTTAATAAAATTCTTTACAAAATTTCAATTATTTTCAAAAAATTTTCCTCAATTCAATGATTTTTAACATCTACTATTTTAATAAATTTTTTCAAAAGAATTCACTTAAATTTTAAAAAAAATGTTGATAAAATTCTAAGCAAACATTAAATTAATTTCATAAATAATCAAAATTTTACAGAAATTCAATAATTTACAAATTTTTTTATAAATTTCTTCACAATAATTCAGTTATTTTTATAAATAATAATATTTTTTTACAAAAATTCAATTATTTTCATGAATAATAAAACTCTTAATAGAATTTCAATTATTTTTAAAATAATTTTAATTGAATTTCTCGAAAAATTTAATTATTCTTGAAAATTTTAATAAAATGCCTCTAGAAAAATTCAATTTTGTTGATGAAATTCTTTATGATAATTCAATTTCGAGAAACACTCATTTATTCAATAAATTATTTATTTTTGTATTTAAATAATTGAATTCTCGTAGAATTTTCCAATAAAAATTGATTTAAAAATGAATAGCAGTTAAAATTTTAGATAATAATTGAATATTAAAAGCATTATAGCATGAATTTTTGAAAAATAATTGATAATTGAATTCTTTCGAAGAATTTTAATAAAATTTTTGAAAATAATTACATTTTTCGAAGAATTTACTTAAAATTGTATTAAAAATAATTGAAATTCTGTGAAGAATTTTATTAATTTATGAAAGTAATTGAATTCTTGCAAAAAATTTCAGAAAATAATTCCATTTTTCTAGGATTTTATTTTAAATTGTATTAAAAATAATCGAAATCCTCGGAAAAATTTTATAATAATTTATGAAAATAATCGAATTCTCATAACGAATTTTATCAATTTTTTTTGAAATAATTGAATTCATATAAAAAATTTTATTACTTATAAAAATAATTGAATTCCTGCAACGAATTTTATTATATTTTATTTAAATAACTAAATTCTTTTGAGAACTTTTGTTAACTTTAGTAAATTTTGGAAATTTTTGAATTTCAGCGAAGAATTTTATTATTTGTGAAATTTAATTTAATTCTTGCAAACAATTTTTGAAGATAATTTAAAAATTGTATTTAAAATAATTGAAACCCTGTGAAGATTTTTATTATTTATGAAAATAATTGAATTCTTGCAATGAATTTTATTATAATTTTTGTAAATAATTTAATTTTTTTTTTGAAAAATTTTATGGAAGTTTAAATTTTTATAAAACATGAAGATATCAATTACTCCGAGTCAAAGACTTGGAGTGATTGATATCTTCATGTTTTATAATAATATTCTTATAAGTTGTTGAATTTTAAAAATGTTTGAATTTGAATGTTTTGAAGAATTTTAATTTTTATGGAAAAATAATAATTAAATACTTATTTAAAAATTTAGTTATTGATGTTTGCAAATAATTTTACAATTTAAGAAATTCGTAAGTAAATTTTGTCTGGAAATCAGGGAAAAGTCAGGGAAAAAGCAAAATTAATTTTTTGTGGCAACCCTGCAAAAGAATTTCTCTAAATTGAATTTCTCCAAAAAAAAGTAAAAATTCAATTTTTTAAATTAAAAATTGCTTTTTGACTTTCAAGATTGACAGAAAGTTACTACAATTATTCCGGTTGTTTTTTTTTTAATTGAAAATGAAACTGAGAGAAATAACTGGAAACAAACAAACTAAATAACAATAAAAGGGTAATAATTGAAAATTTATTTTTTTGCAGAGATTTAAAATTCCGACACGAAGACGTCAAAGACTGGAAGAACAATTTACTCCCGATATTAATGCAATAAAATCAGCGACTCCACAAACTCGTTCACGAGATTTATTAGGACGAACGCCAACAAAATTGTACAGCCCTTTTGGTATCGAAACACCATTACGTGTTTGGGATAAAGAAAATGATCCTTCTGAATTAGGCGATACGCCAAAAGCATTTAAAAATAGTAAGCACAAGAGATTTTTTAATTTTACAAAAATCAACGGTTTTCGTAGCATACGATAAAATGAAAGAATCTCCAAAAAAGAAACAAAATTTCTCAAATTACAAAAAAAAAAAAAAACTAGTACCTATAAGAAATACTAGATCTGAATTTAAAAAATAGTATTCAACACTTCGAACATTTGTATATAAGCATTTTTATACATATATATCATTTATGTAATTTATTTAATATTTTTCTAATCAGGGTATTTTTTTTACTCTTCTTTTTTCGATGATAATGATAATTCGACAATGAAAATATTTTCATTTTTTAAATTATTCTCCATTAGAAAAAAAAAATCGTTTATCTAACGTTTTTTTTTATAAAGAAATGTGAAAAGAACAATTTTTTGTATGATTAGAAAAAGTTAAAAATCAATTTTTCTCGTTAGAAAAATTATACAATACCAAAACAATTATTTACAATAAAGTAAAATTTATTATAAATAAAAATTTGCCTCTGAATTTATTATTAGATAAATATTTATTAACCAGCTTTTCTGAATCTCACTGATAAATAATTTAAAGCTTGTAACATTTTTTCCAATTTGATGTACTTTCATTTTTTTAAATTCGTATTAATTTATTTATTTAAAATTATTAATTAGAGAATTATTAAATTATACTTAATAAAATTAATTTCCATATTTTTCATACATAATAAATTAAAATAATTCGAAAACTTTTTGAAATTTTCATAGGAAAAAAAAGCAATCTATATGTTAATAAAAAATATTTAACAATTAAAAATTGTTCCTTTTTTTGCAATGCACTTCATTAAAATTATATTATTAATTAAACACACTTTAATAAAATGTAATAAACAATGTAATTTTTCTACATTTTTGGAATAAAAACATAAAAATGAAACTTGCCAGTGTAGTTTTTTTCGTTAAAAAATATTATTAATTCTTGCAAAGAATTTTGGAAAAAAATTTGAAAATAATTGAATTTTTTAGCAGAATTTTATTATTTATGAAAATAATTGAATTCTCGCGAAGAGTTTTAATAAAATTCTTAAAAATCCTCATTAAATTCTTTTGAAGAATTTCTTTGAATTTCTTTCATTCATTAAAATTGTATTAAAAATAATTGAATTCCTGAGAAGAATTTTATTATTTTTAGAAAATAATTGAATTTTTGTAAAGATTTTACTAATTTAAAAACAATAATTGAATTGTTTCGAAGGATTTATTAAAATTTTAGAAAATAATTACATTTTTGCAAAGATTTTACTATTAAAAAAAAATAATTGAATTAATTCGAAGAATTTATTAAAATTTCAGAAAATAATTGAATTTTTTAAAGAACTTTACTATTTATAAAAATAATTGAATTGATTCAAAGAATTTATTAAAATTTAAAAAAAAATTGAATTTTTTTGAAAAATTTTACTAAAATTAATTGAATTTCTGCAAAGATTTTACTATTTTAAAAAAATAATTGAATTGTTTTGAAGAATTTATTATAATTTTAGAAAATAATTGAATTTTTGTAAAGATTTTACTAATTTAAATAAAAATAATTGAATTGTTTCGATGGATTTATTAAAATAGAAAGTAATTGCATTTTTGCAAAGATTTTACTATTTTAAAAAAATAATTTAATTGTTTCGAAGGATTTATTAAAATTTCTGAAAATAATTGAATTTTTTAAAGAATTTGACTATAATTATAAAATAATAATTGAATTGTTTCAAAGAATTTATTAAAATTTTAGAAAAAATTGATTTTTTTAGTGAAATTTTATTGAAATTAATTGAATTTCTGCAAAGATTTTATTATTTTAAAAAAATAATGGAATTGTTTCGAAGAATTTATTATAATTTTAGAAAATAATTGAATTTTTGTAAAGATTTTACTATTTATTTTTTAAAAATAATTGAATTGTTTCGAAGGATTTATTATAATTTTAGAAAATAATTGAATTTTTTTAAAGAATTTCATTATTTTAAAAAAACAATTAAATTGTTTCGAAGGATTTATTAAAATTTTAGAAAATAATTGAATTCTTTCACGAAATTTGGTTGAAAATAATTGATTTTTTGCAAAAAAGTTATTCAAAAATTAATATTTCAAAATAAAAAAAATTTTGTAAATTGCGTAATAATAAAATTTTGAATACTACAAAGAAATAGTAACAGAAAAATAAGTGAACTTTAAAGAAATGTATTAAATTTTAATATTAAAAATACCAATTTACACATAATTTACAAACCTTTTTTTTTCGTGAAAAAATTCAAAAGTAATTGCTAACCTCTGTACGCATGCGCCACTAAGTAAAATCCAGTCTTCGAAAGGCGATTTTCTTTTTTTTGATATACGGCGTCATTGTAGAATCGACGCGTCAACGGCACGATTTTATCATTTCCAACACAGTTTCTCGACAAAAGTTTCATTTTAAGCATTGAAGTTATTTCATTTCGTGATGTACGCTACTATGTGGAGCACAATGGACACTGTAATTCCAGTAATCAGGTAATTAATAACTATAATTATAATCGTGTGTGAAATCTTTTTTCGTTCGTTCATATTTTGAGGTTATGTTTTTATTATGAACTTATTTCTCATATTTAATATAGATTTCTTTTTCTTATTTCATTGAATCATGTCATTCTCAGTGTAAAATTTCACGAAATATTATCAAATTTTCCCTAAAAGTTAAAATAGTGGTTTTTATCCATAGTTTTAATGATGTGGGGGAGGTAAGAGAGGTGCTTGCTAAGGAAAAAATATATATGTCAATTTTCTTTTATTTTACTTTGATTCGAGAATTTGTAGATATTTAAATTTTCCGCCTTGTGAATTTTAACCGGAAGTGAGACGCCATCTTTTTTCCCCCTCTCTTTCTTTTTTTTGGTGAGAAAAATTCGAGAATTTGCCGTGTGGAGTGCTAGTTTCGCTTAGGTAAAATTTTAAGGTTGAGGGGCAGGTCAAGAACTAAACCGGGCTTTGGCTTGGCATCAAATGCTGGTATAAAAGGCTGTACTTGTGAATATTAAGATAAAGTTTGCGTTTATTTTCATTAAAAAGTGAACGAGTATTCTTTCTATCCGGTTTTCAAGTTTGCCACGTTGATCGTTGTAAGTAATTCGCAAACTTGACGTAAGCGTTCCAATTCACGCCAACGTTCCTTCTCGCTCCATTATTAAAAAAAAAAAAAGTTTTGATAAGTCGTCCAAAGTTTTGTTTCTCGTCTTCTTCGTCCATTTCTCATTCAGTGTTGAAAGAATCTTTCTCTAAATCGTATCGCGAGTGCTTCTTTTCAGTTTTCGTCGTTTTTTTGCGCGAATTTTCATTCGCTTTTTTTCTGGCATCTTATTTTTTTGAGTGGTAAGTAACACACTTTGGCATTTTTTTTTCCTCTGTTATAATGATTACTCCCTGGCTTTGGTCGATCGTTGCGCCAAGCTTTACATTTTACCGCCTTTTTATCTTTTTATATATCTATATTAAAAAAAAACCAGGTCATACGGACATTTTGATAATATTATGCTTTTTATTGGATAAATCTTATCGGCGTCGTTTTCTGATTTTTTTATTCTGCTAAAGAAATTTTTTTAATGGGTGTTGCAATGTGAGAACAGGAAGTTGGTGTAGTCATTTCCTGTTTTACGGCTCATGGCATTTATGATGTCCTGTGAGGAATACATAAAGCATAAAATGTTTTCAAGAAATGCTTCACATTTTACTGAATTCGTAAATTTTCTTATTCTTAAAATATAGATTTTTTTTGTTTTAAGTCTTGAAACAAAAAAATACCTCCATTGTTTCCTAACCTAAAAATAGTTAACATTGTTGCATGATTGTAAAAAATGTAAGAAATATTCCAAAATTTGACTCATTTTTTGTAAAGTAATGTTAGAATTTCTAGGCATTAAAAGCAAATTTTTACTAAAAAAAATAGTTTTTCTCGTATTATGTGTTCTTTTTGCTCGCATTTTCCCGTAAATATAAAAAAACGCACTAGAGTAGTTTTGAAATTAGCTTGGTAATTTTTTAATATATAATATTTTGTATATTCCTTTCTGTCATATTTTCTCTTATGTAATTTATTAATTTATTTTCCAAGAAATAGGTTTAACGAGAACCATAATTTTCTTTTTATTACTTACAATTATTCTTCTAAGCGTTGCACATGATTCAAGAAACAAGAAATAATGCAAAAATTGAAGAAGTAATTTCTTTTAAAAATAGAAACTATGTAAAAATATTTTTTTCTAGAATAAATAAATGATTTCTGCAAATTAAATAATTTCACTACTATTAAAATTAACTAATTAAAAATATTTCTTGAAGTTTTAGAGTAAATTACGATATATACAAATTTAAAAATTCCATTTTTAGATGTACTTATAAGCAGAATTTTATAATTTTATAAATAAAAAAAATATTTAATTTTTAAATATTTCAAAATTGAGACAGGAAAATTATGAGAAATTTTTTTAAATTAATAAAATGTGACTGGAAATGTATACGAAATTGTATTTGACATAGAAATAAGGGAATAAATCCTGAAGGTCATTCTATTGTCTTTGAAATTGCATGGCATTCAGGTAAACTAAATTTCAAAGGTCCCATTGGTGTCTGTCTATGCAAAAATCATTTTGAAGGTCCATCGTTAAAATTACATTTCCGATACCTGCGCCATTGTTTGAGAAATGTAGAAAAGAAGGGCGAAAATGAGGATTAAAATTGAAAAGAAAATTTTGTCCCCTTTCTACCTGATCTCTCACTCGTTAGTTCTGGTTTCGGAAAAACCCATAATTTTCGATGGATTTTCAAGAAACTTTAGTTAATAATTCCAGTTTTCTGTGGTAAGTTCGAAAAAAAATATTTTTTTTACTTTTCTTAGAGAAAAATTATGTTTATGAATTTTTTTTCTTATACAAATATTAATTATAGAAGCAAATAATTAAAGTAAAAATAATTTTTTCCCTTGGAATTTAATTCCATGAGAATTAAATTAAAAAATTAAAATTCTATTCTATGAAATTTATATCTAAAAACAATTTTTACCTCCACAATTTTTTTTACCTTTTTAAAAATCAAAAAAAAAATTCTAACTAAATGTAAATCTTCTCTACAGATTGAAAAAAACATTTTTTGTTATATTATGTTTTAAAAATGTCATCTTTTTTTTCATGATAAATTTTTTGATGTGGAAGACAAAAAAAATATGATTTTTTTCAATAATTTGTAATTCAATTTAATTTTTTATTTATCCATTTAATTTAAAAATTTAATAATTAAATTGAATTCAAGTTTAAATTGGGGAATTTTTTTCCCCATAGAAAAAAGAAGATTAAATGTA
The DNA here is from genome assembly GCF_015476425.1 of Leptopilina heterotoma. Taxonomy (NCBI): domain Eukaryota; kingdom Metazoa; phylum Arthropoda; class Insecta; order Hymenoptera; family Figitidae; genus Leptopilina; species Leptopilina heterotoma. Next base: position 742,032 of record NW_025110818.1, read on the forward strand.
TTTTTTTTTTTGCATTAAATTAAATTTTGTAGCGAATTAATTTTTTGTCGCACTTGGTCGAAATGGATAAAAGTACAAATCAATTTTGCTGCATTGGAAAATTAGATTAATTTAGGTAATTAATTCAAGTTTCTAATTAAAAAATACAGTATTTTGAATATTTTTTCAATTTCCAAAGGAAAAATATTGAAATTGAAAAATTTGTCTTTCTTTGCTTCTCAGAAATTTCTTTTGTTGAAATTAAAGGAAAATTCATTGTAAAAGTGTTAAGAGTGGGGGAGAATTAAAGAAATATTTAATTTGAAAATAAAATAAATATAAAATTCAATTTATTTTGTGATGATAAATTAAAAAGAGAATTTAATTTTTATAAATTTTATTTTCAATAATTAAAAAATTAAGCAAAATCTGATTTGTACTTTTTCTCCTTTTTTTTTTTAGTTTTTTTGCAGCTAGAATTTGAAATAAAATAAATTATTTAGTTGAAAATTTTTGAAATTTTAACTTGTGCGTTTTAATTTTTGGTGAAATTTTCAAAGTTGAAGGTAAATTTTATTGCTGTCTATTTGATAATCCTCAGGTCATAAAATTTTATAGCCCCTGAGGGAAAATCGACAGTAATTGCAATCGTCTAGTTAAATTGTTTATTATTTTCGTCGAAAGGTCATATGACCATCAGACATTGAGAAAATTAATAATCACAAACAAAAGGAAGACTTAGCAAACAGACAAAAGATACTGCAGTTATATAGCTGAGGTAAACAATGCACATTATTCAAACTTTTGCCGAGTTGAAAAATTTTATTTTCCGAAATAATATTTTTTCAAATATTTTTCAAAATATTAATTTTTTTTACTAACGAGAGAAAATTTAATTTCTTCTTTTCTTTTATTTTTTCTTAAATCTAAATTATTTAAAAGAACAATTATTTTTAATTTTATTTGCAAAATTAATTTTTTATATTCATATATAAATTGAAATATTTTTATACAATTTTTGTAAATTGTAAATTACAAATTATAAATGTAAAATTAAAAATTTTAAATACTTTTTTTAAAATAAACAATTTTTGTAAATTCAATTCGATTTTTTTAAAATAAATTAGTTTTTTTAAATTAGAGAATCGTTAAGATTGGAAATTTATTTGGATAATGAATCGAATTTTTAATTTCGAGAAATTAATTATTTTATTCATTATTTCTGAATTAATAATTTTCGATTGGAATAAAAATAAAAGTGTATAATTTTGCAAAGATTGAAAAACAAATTTTTTCAATTTTCTATCTTTGATGCCTGGATTAAATTTTTTTTCTTGAAAATTTTGAAAATATTAAAGAAATTTTATCTTTGACGCCTGGATTCAATTTGTTTTTTTTTTTTTGTAAAAATTTTGAAAATATAAAAGAAAATTTAAAATGTAAATTTCCCCCATCCAATTTTTTTTTTGGCGTGTTTAATTATTATAGAAAATAAATTTATTCCGCTCAAGTCCTCATGTTTGCTTTTGTTTGTTTGTTTGTTTCTCAAATGCAGGTCTGACGTCGCACTGTTTTTTATGCGCAAAAAAAAAAATTGAAAAAAAAAATGTTATATTGGAAAAATTTATTTTCTATTTATTTTTTGTCTCTCTCTCTTCTCTCTCAGAAAAAAAAGATGATATACATTCTAGAACAACGGGCCATCATGATCTTCTGGCACATGGCACCGTGCATAATAGTAGTAACAAATTTGTTTATATTTTTTGTATTTGCCGATCTCGTCAATGGTTTTTCTTGGGATCAGTGGAGGCAGCAGCAGCAGCGGCAGCGGCAGCAACAATACACATTTGCAACCACAACATATTCCCGTATTGGTGACGCCAACGATCATAGATCAAAGAATTGTCAACGGGACTCAGTGTGGTCCAGATATGACAGATCAGCGTCAACAACAAGTAAACAAAGGCAACGGAATGGATTCAAGAACAAATTTGATTATCAATTATTTGCCACAGAGCATGACAGAAAAAGAGCTCTACAGTATGTTTGTTACAATTGGCCCAGTTGAATCGTGCAGAGTCATGAAGGATTACAAGGTGACTTTTTTTTCCTTTTTTTTACAAAAAAAAATATAATTACTGCTCTTTCAACTTTTTCAGGAAAAAAAGGAGTTTCCTTTTTCATTTTCCCCCTTAAATTATTAAAATTCCCTAAAACATCTAAAATAATGCATATTCTCTCCTTTTTCTGATTTTTTACAAAAAGAAATTTTACAAAAATTGTAATTTTTTTTGTAAGTTGGAAAGTTTTTTTACTTTTGTCGAAAAAAAATTTTTTTTGCAAACTTTGGAAAACTTTTATGGTTTTTTTGAAGCCTTCTTTTTATTATTTTCTCAGAGTTTTTAAACTCAATATTATATTTTTTCTACAAAATAAATATAAAATAACTTTTTTTGATTACAAAGTAAAAATCTAAATTGTATAGAACTTTAACTTATTTCCAGAAAAAATTTCACGAAGTTGAAAATGTATTTTTACTAATTTCAATTAAAAATTTACTTTGGATACTTTATATTGTAAAATTTACTCTGGAAACAACGATTTTTTATAGCAAATTTTATAATTCTAAAGTTCTGAACTTTCAAATAAACGAAATTTGAAAAATTTTTGAAAAATTTTTTAATAAAAAAAATATTTCGTTCCTTTGAACGTTCAAAACTTGTTATTATCAAATTTTACTATTAGTCGAGTTTAATTTTTGTATACAAATTATTTGTACAATTTGTTTCTAAAAATTAATTTCCGAGTAAGGGAATAAAACATTTTTATTAATTAACTATGGAAATAGTAAAATTTCCTATTAAAAGTTGTGATTCACAGAATAAATTTTACTAAAGGGTCGAAGTAAATTTTACCAAATTTTGATGAAATTTATTTCAGACTTGATAAAATTTACGGAATTTTAAAATTTTTTAAATTTTGGAAAAATTACAGTTTTAGGAAAAAGGTAATATAAAATATTGATAATTAACAGCAACAAAAATTGAACTAAAAATTTTGATTTAATAAAGCTGCAATTTAGAAAAAAAGTAAAATATTTTTTAAAAAAATTTATGCGCTGTATTACAATAATTTTTTTACTTAATTTGAAAGATCCTCGTTTTTAAACAGTTTCCTTTTTTCAAAAAAATCTGTTTTTGAAACTGTTTTCGCTTTTTAAAAAATAAATTTTTTTTTAAATTTTTCCTTTTTCAAAAATTAAAATCCCCTTTTAAAAATGAAAAACCCTTTTTTTACCTCGTTTTTTCGGGTTAAAATTAAAATATTGCGACTTTAGCTAAATTTAAAAATTAAATTTTTATTTAAAAAAAAGAGTAAAATTCTGTAAAAACGATAAAAATTTGAAGTTTTGTTAATAATCAAACACTGTTTTAATTATTTAAAACTTTTTTTTTTAATTTTGGCCATTTTTTAATTTATTCGAGGAAAATTTGTAAATTTAATTTGTTTTTGACTTTTTTTTCAGACTGGTTACAGTTATGGTTTTGGTTTTGTCAACTATGCAAAAATGGAAGACGCAAACACTGCGATTGCAACTTTGAATGGACTTCAAGTTCAAAATAAGAAACTAAAGGTTTCACATGCGCGTCCTTCAGGCGAGGAGATTAAGGAGACCAATCTCTACGTTACAAATTTGCCAAGGTATTAAATTGAATTTTTTTTTATAAATATTCTAATTTAATTTAATTTATATTTCTTTTTTCGTATCTTAAATTATTTTTCTTTTTTAATTGAATTTTCTTTTTTTTTATTTAACTTTATTTTTTTCTTATTTGAATTTTGTTTTCTTTATTTTCCTTTTATTTGAATTTTTTTTCTGTATTTTCCTTTTTTTAATTTAATTTTTTTATTTGAATTTATTTTTCTTTTCTTAATAGTCTACAACTTTTCTTTTATAAAATAATGTTACAGAAGAAGAAAAAAAATTCTCTTTTTTTTTTACAGTGAACTTTGTAATTTTTAAAAAAATACTTTTAATTTCAGAAATATTACGGACAAGCAGATTGAAGATATTTTCAGTAAATATGGAAATATCGTGCAGAAAAATATCCTCAAGGATAAACATACAGGTTTACCAAGAGGTGTAGCTTTCGTGAGGTAAGTTGAAGAAATTTTTTTTCTAAATCTAAAATATTTTTTAAAAAAATTGTATTTTTAATCGTCCCAGTTATAGTTTTTTGATATTTGGAATTAAAAGCGCACAGCTCGTCTACTAGAATTTGAAATGTATCCAAAATTAGCAAACAGGTGCGCTCCTAGGAAAACCAGTCATTGTGTAATGAGACACTTGACAAATTTACGTTCGACGAAATATTCTGGTCTCAATTTTCTATTGACCGGAAAATTATTAATAAACATAAAGAGCTCGAGAAAGCGTCTTCCGCTAAATACTATTTTCTTTATAATTTTTCAATTCAGAATTTTAAGAGGATTTTTTATTTTTCACTCTTAGATTATTTCTTATTTAGTCTAATAAAAAATTGTCTTTAAAAAAGCTAATGACTTTTAATAGCTTTCTTTTTTTAACTTGATCAAAAAGTATTTTATTAGACAGAATTTATAATTATTTATTAAATGTAAATTTGGTTTTTATTAAGACTAAACATTAGATTTATTAAATGTAAATTTTGTTTCACTAAGACTAAAATTTATAATTATCAAGAGTAAATTTTGTTTAATTAAGACTAAAATTTATAATTATTTACTAAAATGTAAATTTCGTTTCATTAGATACGATAAACGAGAAGAAGCACAAGAAGCAATTAATTTCCTCAATGGAACGGTTCCCGATGGAGGTTCTGAGCCACTGAGTGTGAAAATAGCCGAAGAACATGGAAAACAAAAGGCGGCTTATTACGCGGGATGGCAAGCCGGTTACAATCAAAGTCGCGGTAAGTTTTGACTATTTTTCCCTTCCCGATTTTATTGACATTATTGAAAAAAAGAATGCATATACAATAGAAAAAAATTTCTTTCTTTTTCACTAATGTCAATTAAATTTAAATTACTTATCAAAAATCGCTATTTTGCGTCGTTTATACTTTTTTTGACATTTTTCTTGTCAATTTCGTTCGGAATTTACTAATTTTTTTTTCTCCTCTGAAATTGCAAAGACGTTTAACGAAATGAAAAAAGAAAGGTTGAACGCATCGTACGAAATTGTCAGGAGCAAAAATAATTTGTGTTGCAAAAGAAAGAAAAAAAAACTAATGTCTAAATTCTTTTGTCAGCTAAACTGGCTCCTCTTAAATAGGACATCGGGTGACGTCTTACGTTTATAGATCGCCAAAGCGAACGATCGAAAGCTACGTTTTTCAGTTTTCTTAATTTTTTTTTAAACAAGCGTACAAAAGAAAAATTAATTTCTTCCCGGCGAAGTAATTGAAGTAATTGAATTTAGCCAAAGAATTTGGCTCTAAAAAATGGAAAGCAAATTATCGCGAGACATGGCGATATGAATCGGTAATATTGTCGAAGATGAGAGAAAAAGAATAACCGGTAGTGTTTGTGTAAAAGTGATTAATTGGATTATTGATAATCATCAAAAAAAGAAAAGAAGACTTCGGAAGAAATAAATATGGACAGAAGACATTTTTATTGTCCAGGAAATAATTCCGACTCTGATGGATTATCTAAACGATGCGACAGATGGATATTTTCTTTTTTTTTTTCTCTTTTTGTTTTTTTTTTCTGGAATTCGCGGACTCGGTTTAATATGAAACACTGCTAAATATTGTGTATTTTTTGTATTTTTTCATTTATATTTTGTCATTTTTTTTTTTGTTTTAGTCGGGCATTGTATCATGTAACACGTTTTGTGTATAATTTTTTTTTTGTCTATTTTGTACAGCTTTTTCCAAAAGAAGAATATATATTTTTTCATGATGTTTGTTTATTTTGCCTTTGAATTTCTCTCCTTGAATGTGCGTTAAATGATAAATTTTCTTTTTATTTCTTTATTTATTTCAAAATATACAGGCAAAGAACCATTCCTTCCTTTTTAAATATTGAAAAATTTGTTTGTTAGGCATTTTTTTTTATTTATTTACAAAAATAAACGTGGCCAAATCTTTTGTTTATTTTTTGTTATTTTTATATTTTATAAATATAAAATAACATTTTGGTTATATTTTATTTTATTTTTTTTAGTTTTTAAGTTGAGAAAGTTTTTTATTTGAAAAAGTATTCTGTCGTTTTGATTATCCCCGTTTTTTTTATACACCTTTCCGGAAATTTTTCCTATCTGTTTTCTTTATTTTTTAGTTACATTCAAAGTTGATGCATTCAAATTGAAGTAATAAATAATGGAAAATTAAATAATTTACAGAAAAAGACGTCACCTCTTCGACATTTTTTTTAAAAATTTTTTCACCTATTTTTACCAATTTTCCCCCCTTTTAAATGTTTTCAACTATTTTTACCAATTTTACCGCCTTTTTAAAAAATTTTATCCTCTATTTTAACAGTTTTTCCAGTTTTCCTCATTTTTCTCTCTAAATACAAGCAGTGGAAAAAAACCAGAGACGATTTTTAATTCGGCTTGAAAAAAATTTTGAAACAAACGTTAATTGATAAAATTTTTTGTTAAAATTCAAAGTAGAAATAATTGAAAATTAAACTTTTAAAATTATAATAAGATTAGAAAATATATAATTTTCATTGTTTGAAGTTTTTGAGAATGAAATAATTAAATAATGTTTAAAATTATTTTCATTGTCTAATCTTTTTTACATTTTAAAATTTAAATTAGGAAGCTTTAAAAAAAACTTTTTTTAACTACAAAGAAAGAATTTTAAAATGATCAAATATAAACATTATTTGGAATTAAATTCATTAAAATGTTCATTATCCGAACTTTTTAACGCCCGAAAAATTTGAAAATTAGTTTGTTTACGTCGATTGAAACACAATTGTCTCGTAAACCAGGAAAATTTTTCGAATTAGAAATTAGAAATTTTACAGAACTTAGATTTTCGGAAAATTTTAATAATTCAAATTCTTCTGTAAATTAGTTAAATTTTTTAATATATATTTTATATTTAAATTAATTATTAAAAATAATGGATTTATAGAAGAATTTTAGTTTAAAAACACTAAAAAAAATTGAATTTTTGAGAAATTACAAATGATTGCAAAAATTCAATTATGTTTAAAATTTTTTAAAAATTCTCGTCAAAATTTCAATTATCTTTTTAAATATTAGAATTCGTCTCCAAAATTCAATTATTTTCAGAATTGAATTAATTCCCGAAATAAAAAATTTTTTCTTAAAAATCAATTATAATTTTAAAAAATTTAATAAAATATTTTGCGTGAATTCAATTATTTTTATAAATTAGAATCAAATTCTTCGAAAAAATCAAATATTTTCATAAATAATAAAATTTTTCTCAAGAAATCAATTATAATTTAATTATTTTAAAAAATTCAATAAAATCCTTCGCAAGAATTCAATTATTTTCATAAATAAAACTCATCGCAGAATTTCAATTATTTATAATACAATTTTAATTGAATTCCTCGAAAAATGTAATTAATTATTCTTAAAAATGTTATTAAAATTCGTCGAAAGAATTTAATTATTTGAAAATTTGTTGATAAAATTCTTTCTGAAAATTCAATTTTAGGAAACATTCAATTATTCAATAAAAATCATTTTTTTATTTAAGTTATTGAATTCTCGTTGAATTTTCATAAAAAAATTGATTGAAAATTGAATTTAAAATTTTTTTTGATAAGGTAATTGAATATTAATAAAAACATTATTGCGTGAATTTTTAAAAATAATTGAATTTTAAAAAGGTTTCAAATTATAATCTTTGAAAATCTGAATTTTTCATGCTTTTAACTAACCATTCTGTAGAATTAATTTTCTTTGAAAAAGTTTGATTGAATTTTTTTTGAAATTATTTCAAGTTTTTATCTTCTAATATTTATTTAATTGAAAAATTTCTCGTAAAATTGAATTATAAACAAATGGATTTCAAAATTCTCAAAGAATTTTTTCAAATTTTATTAAAAAGAATTTAGTTTAAAGAAGAATTTTAGTTAAGAATTCTAGAAAATAATAATTGAATTGAGATGATGAAAATAATTATGAAGAAGTTACAGTAACAATATTTAAAAATAAAATAATTGATGTTTTCGAATAATTTTACAATATTAAAGAAATTCGTAAATGTAATAAAACATTTTTTTTTGAGTATCCAATAATTTTTAGAGTAAATCATGGAATATTCTTTCTGGTCAGGAAAAAGGTCAAAATTTTATCTGGAAATCAGGGAAAAATAAAATAAAAATTTTGTGGCACCACTGATTATTTTGTACAATTGAATTTGGAGAAATCAGTGTAAGGGGAAAATCAGGGATCAAATTTTTTGTGACAACATTGAATTAAATAAACAACTTTTTCGATTTTTTTTTTTTGTATTTTTAATTGACTAAAGTGACTTTTTTTATCGCTTAAGTCGAATTATGAAATTGAGAGAACGTAGAAAAAAGAAAATTTAGAAAGATAGTTGTTTGGATAATAAAAATTATTCTAGAGTCTAAAGAATAAAAATCAGAGAATTAGAAATTCTTTTTTTTGGTTAATTTATATAAATGAAAAAAAAAAGAAAAAGAAGGAAATGGTGATGATGATTTAACATAAAAATTTTGTCTATAAGAGAGTATTAAAATTTACAGGCGGTGGAATGGCTGGTAGGGGACGTGGAGGGCCACCAGTTGGTGTTGGTATGGGAGCAGGAATGCCAGGTTTAGGTGCAGGAGGACCACCGGGTATAATGGGCAGATCGAGTGGTTTTGGACCCCGTGGAGGTCATCATTTTGGCGGGGGTGGTGTCGGTGGCGGTCCAGGCGCAATGAGAATGGAAAAAATGCATCCCCATCGTTTTAATCCAATTGGAATGAGTGGCGGTATTAGCGGTGGTGGTGGTACAGGAGGTGGAGGCGGTGGCTATGGAGCATCAAATTTCTGGTGACCACCTATTGATTCTGGTGCGTCCGAGTGACATCGGCTCCATCGCCGCTCCTAGTTTTCAACGACGGAAATTTTACATAATATTAAAAGTAACAAAAAAAAAATAATATCCAGCGTTTCATCGTGTTCTCCAATTTTTTTTTCTTTTTTTTAAAAAAATATATCGCCCGAAGTTTATCTCCGTCGTTAAAACTAAATAACCGAAGCCTTCCTCTTTATATTCCAAAAGAAAAAAAATCTTTTTAAACGTATCTGTGACCTTAAAATTTACAATACAATTCAGTATTTTGAAAAAAATTTGTCTCTTCCGAATAATCGGAAAAGAATTTTGTTTTTTTTTTTTGTTTTAGAGAAAAATTGGGAAGGATTTCTTTTTTAATTGTGTTAAATTATTAATTTTTTTTTCTCGTTTTCTAATGTACCGATCTATTGAGATACGGCTTTTAATTAATTGATAAAGTTACGGATGTTGCTGATGTCACAAATTTGTTACATATAGAATTGATAAAAAAGAAAAAATAAAAAAAAAACGACGTTTTACTTCGCGCGTTTTCAACGTTTTTTCGCGTTCGTTGAAAGAGGAGCCACACACACGCTGGGTTCTGCTCGTTGTTAAATGTTTCCTTTTAGCTTCAAATAAAATCGTCTATTCTATGTTAGTTTAAGGAGATTTTTAAAGAATAAAAAAAAAGTAAGAATAATAATGAATTCCAGGTCACTGAGAAGAAGCTTAGATAGGATTAAAAAAAAGGCGATGATTCTCATTGAATAAAATGTAAATATTTAGCAGATGTTCGTATTTTGTATCGAAAAGACACTCATCTCTAATCATGTGCGAACATTAAGAATTGTGCGTTCGACAATACGAAATATCCAAATAGATTCTATGGCTCAACTTTTTCTCAGTGGGTGCGTCGCACACGTGGATTTGTCTTTTTTTCTCCAATCAGAAAAAAAAATCATGTACTTGAAAAATTACCTTGTTTCGTAATATTAATTGCGAAAAAAATAAATTCATACATTTTCAATTAAAAGACAAATCCACGAGTGCGTTTTGATAGCTCGTGTAATTTTTGTGCGGTATGTTAATGAGCTTAACATGAGAATAAATTACAGCGAAAAAAAGAAGCACGTTGTTATCGCAAACACTGTACAGGAAATGTGAGACTGACTTTTTATAGGTGATAAACTTTTAGAGAGACGATTGTCTTCATTAATCGGGGTTTTTTTTTTTTTTTTTTTTTTTTTATTAGTTCTAGAATGTCTTTTCTTTTCTTTCTTTCTTTTACAATTTAACAATTTTTTCTCTCTTTTTTTTAAAAAAAACGTTTCTTTTAAATAATTTCTTTGTATGCGAATGAATTTTTTTAAAAATTCTTTTACTCAGTTTGCTTGTAAAAATTGAGTTTAATATTTTCTTCTTTTACAATGTAATGAATTTTCTTTTAATTTTTAATTTTACAGAATTTGAGTAAATTTGTTTTCAAATTAAAAATTTTCCTTTAATTTTTAAAACAAAAATAAAATTTTTTAGGGGAAATATGTGGGAAAAAAAATTAATTTCGAAATTTTAAAAATCGAATTTTATTATTGACTATTTTCGGGGTGGGGTAATTTTTTTTTTTTTCTGAAACGACTTCATTGTAAGTCCCTGGCTAATGATTTCGTAAGTCGTCAAGTTTAGATCGCAGATTTCGAAGATCTAGTTTCTAAGTTCATTTCACTACGTTTCATTGCGGACGTAATTTTGAAGATAATAATATTATATAATTATTGAAGATACATTCGATATTAATTAATTAATAATAATAATAATAATATTAATAAAAAGTTGATTGTCAAATTCTAAATAAATCTCTCTTGTCTAAGGACCGTGAAAAATAAAATGCACAACTGCTTTTTTTCTTGATATAAACAATGTCAAAAGAAAAAAGAAAGAAAAATACAAACATAAACGGTCTTTAATTCAAGCTTCTGAAGTAGTGAGAATCTTATGTATCGCCTGTACCAATACCTTCAATAAATTTACGTTCTCACCAAAAAAAAATTCTTGCATTTTGTCAAATTTTATTTTTTCTTTCGTTTGATTAGTAATTTTCTGTTAGTTTTTCTCTTAAAAGTGAAAAAGTAATGAATAAAAAGGAAATTAAATAAAATTTTACTCACTTTAATTTTTGTTTTCTTTTTTATTTCAATTTTCATATTTAAAATATTTTGCTCTTGTAGATTAATTTTTGTAGCTATTGTTTGAAACGAATTGGTTTTTGTTTAATTTAATTTCAGATTAAAAAGTCTTTTTATACAAAAATTAATATTTTTCTTACAATTTTATTTTAATTTAAACTTTCTTCTTTACAGTTTATTAGAATTTTCTTTTAATTTTTTTTCCAGAGGAAAGATAAATAGAAATAAAATTTCATTCTTTTTAATTTTCATTTTTAAATTTTTTATTGTTGTACATTAATTTTTGTATCAATTTTTTTACTTTAAACTAATTTGTTATTTTTTCCATTTTATTTTTAATTACATTATTTTTACATAAAAAATTAATATTTTTCTTACAATTTATTTTAATTTAGATTAATTTTCTTCTTTTCAGTTTATTAGAATTTTTTTTTAATTTTTCTCCTTCAGTGGAAAAATAAATAAAAACAAAATTTTCTCTTCTTTTATTATTTTAATTTCCATATTTAAAATTTCTTATTCTTGTAGAATAATTTTTGTATCAATTTATTATTTACTTTAAACCAATATTCTTTTTTATTTAATTTCTGATTAAATTAATTTTATACAAAACTTAATATTTTTCTTACAATTTTATTTTTTTTAAAACTAATTTTCTTTTTTCAGATTATTCTTTTCTTTTCTAATTTTTTTTAATGACATTTTTTATTTTTGATTTCGTTTAAAATTTCAATATTAATTTCAACTATCAAATTAAAATTTATAAAATTCATTATTTGCATCCTTGGAAATTGAAAATAATTTTTTAAAACTTTTGAAAAATAGAAATTTTCATTTTTAAAATTGGAACGAAACTTTAAAAACAGAATTTTCAAAATTTGTTAAATATTTTCTTTAATTCGATTTTATTTACAAATAACATTTTTATTTTAAGCTAAAAATTTGAATTCACAATAAATTTGAAAAAAAGTAATTTCAATTTTTAATTTTAATTAAACCCAATGATTTAATTTTTGGTTTTATTTATTTGCAGTACGTTATAAACTTAAAGTGTATAATAAAATAAAAGTAAATATTTTGTATTAATTTCAGGTATTTATTTTTAATTCGAGTAAATAAAAAAAATAATTGATTTTTAATTGAATTAATAAAAAAAATAAAAAGAAATAATCTAAATCAAGTAAATATTGAATTAATAAAAGAAATTTATAACACAAAATCTTTATTAAACAATTAAGGAAATACATTAAGAAGAAAAAAGGATTTAAAATACACAAAACTTTTAATACAATTTATATAAAACAAATTTAGTTTTTTTTGTTAAAGAAATTCCTCACGATTATCCAATGAAACAGTTATCGACGAAGATCCAACGACGTTAATCAATCACAGCGTTGCCCTTCAAAAGGCAGCTCGCAATTTTCAATTCTAGCAAAGTGCCTGATGATGAGCCCAACTGTTAATCGTTATTCAGCTTCTTTTTCTTCCATTTCTTGCGAAATTATCAAGTAACTTTTATTTTTTCCACTACTTATTTAAACAATTTTTCTTTTCTTCTTCTTTTTATTTTCTTTTATGGTAAAATAAAAGTATTATTATTAATTATAAATTCTAGTTTGAAGATACATTTTTTCAGAACGAAGATTCGAACAGTGAGAAGATTCACAGAATACTAAAAATTTATTGAATTTTGAAAGTACAGAGGAATGAAGGAAGTTTTCATATCAGTAAAGTGTCAAGAATCTCGAGATTAGGAAGCTGCAGTGGGTGTGTTTGAAGATTATATTAACTGAATCGAAAATGCAGAAAGGAAACAGGAAGAGGGTGGACTCACGGAATATTAATCGCGATTATAAATTTATAATTTTTAGAACTTTTAAGACTGTGAGTTATTACAGAAAAATTAATATTCTTATTTATTATTTCTATGTTCTTTTTTGCTTTTCAGAAAAGAATTAATTGTATTTTTTTATTATTAATTATATATTTTATATTTATTTTTTTTCAATTTTTTATTTTAAATACGGTATTTATTATTTTTTATTTTATATTGTATTTATAATTTATTTATTCATTTACTTTTAATTATATTCTTTTCTTTTTATTTATTATTTGTTTTCTATTTATTGAGTAATATTTTTATCACTATTTTAATAATATTAAAATTTACAGTCGTATTTTAATTTGATGACAAAATTTTAATTTCCCTTTTTTTGATTTTAAAAGGAATGTTTGGACTCTTTTATTTTACTCTTTGGAACGATTTTCACGAAGGGACTTGAACGACGAACTGAGAGGAACTGAACATTTCTTTAAGCTTTCAAAAATTAAACACGTGGTATCCACACTTCTTTCGTCCCACACTGGAAACAAGAAGTTCACAAGGGATCGAGATGGCCCTTCGCTTTTTCATTTCGAGAAAAAGATGTGTGAAAAACACAAGGTAAAAAAAATTCAAGTACTAACAGTAATAAATTTACAAACGCCTGGTGGGGAAATTTTCGTAGTAAAAAAATTAGTACAAAAATAAATACAAATTAGTACAAAATATATAATTTTTTGAAATTAATTTATTATCTATATTTATAAATTAAAATTAACTATAGTTTTAATAAATTAAAATCGTAAAATATAAAGAATGGAAATATGGAATAATCTTTTGAATTTAAATTTTGAGGGTAAAAAAAATAAAATACGTTTAATTTTGACACTTTAATTTCTATTAAACTATTTTTTTAATGAACTTTTAAAAACACTCGGAATATTTATTTAATTATAGAAAAAATAATTTCAAAAGAAATTAAAAATAAATATTTTATAAAAATAAAATATTTTTAAATTTAACATTAATATTTTTTCAATTTTTGCACTTGTAATAAAAATAATTTAATTTATTAAAATACAGTAAAATTATTTTCTTTATTTTCATTTTTACAAAAAATGGAATAGATTTTAAAAATATATTTTCTGTAGATTTTCAAGAAAAAAAATGTCTTTATTCTCTTCTAAGAAGAACAACTGTTAACATATGCGAGAGTTTCTTGTAAAAGAAAAACCATTTCGAATCCCAAGCATCTGGGATTATGGCAGTGACCTTGTTTGGAGATTAAAGCATTTTAAAATTACATTTGCATTAGAATTTTTACAAAATTACTTTGAAAAATTAATTAGATGAAAAAATATTGAAAATCGATGCAATTAAATTTTCTTTTTGAATTAAATTCAAATTTTTCAATATAAATACAGAAATATCAAATATAAATATTTGTCAATGTAAATAACGAGAAAAATATTTTAATATTATATTTGAAAATAATTTTTAAAAGTAATAAAATTAAAATCTTTCGAATATAAAATTTTTTCAAAGAAATTTGACAAAACTTTTGATTGTTTTAATTAATAAATTGTTTCACTTTTTTCAATTATTCTCGGGAATTCAACTATTTTCAAAATATTTTAATTACAACTGTTTGAAAACCTCATTTTTCAGAATTTCTAAATAAAATTTTTCAAATATCATTAATTTTTGTTCAACAAATATTTGAATATTTATTATTGCTATTTGTTTATCCAGCAGAAATTTAAATTTCAAAATCATATAAAACATTTTGGAATTTAATTATTTCTGAAAATAAGAACTGCAAATTCTTCAAATATTTTCTAAAATTTTAATTAAAATTCTTTTTCTAAACAATTTTAATCAAAAAAATTCAAAATTCAATTATGTTCACAAAATTTTTAAAAATTCTCATCAAAATTTCGGAAAAAATAATAAAAATTTCACAGGAATTTCATTACTTATACAAATTTTGTTTACACTGAGAGAAATGGATAGTCAGATTTTGATGTTAAAAAGATGATGTTACACGATACTATCATTATGCTACTCCCAACCATCCCAGATGCTAAAAAAAATATAGTTATGCTACCCCGTACTACCAAGATGTTACTCCTGATGATATTGATGGTAACGGTGACTATCTAGATAGCTGTCTGTATACGTAGCATTAAAGATGGTCACCCTAACCACAATTATGTTACCCACTACTATAAATTTCTCTCCGTGTATAAATTACTTCGCAATCACTCAATTATTTTCATAAATAATAAAATTTGTACGGGGATTCAATTATTTTCGTAAATAAAAAAATTCTTTTTAGGAATTCAATTATTTTCATAAATAATAAAACTCATTGCAGAATTTTAATTATTTTTAATACAATTTTAATCGAATTCCTCGAAAAAATCCTTAAACATTTTATTAAAATTCGTCAAAAGAATTCAGTTATTTAAAAATTTATAGATAAAATTCTTTATGAGAATTCAATTGAGGCCTTGGATCCAATAATTCGCCCGACGCTCGAAGACACGCGCTAATACCAGTCGGGTAGCAGTGAGTGGCCCAGAGGCGCTCACTGCTCACTGACTGGCAGTTGCGCGTTCCTCCGAGCGTCGGGCGAGTTATTGGATCCAAGGCCTCAATTTTAAGAAACATGCAATTATTTAATAAATTGTTATTTTTGTATTTAAATTTAAATAACTGAATTCTAGTAGAATTTTCTCATAAACATTGATTTAAAAATAGATTTCAGTTAAAATTTTAGATTATAATTGAATTTTAAAAGCAATATTAATTTTTTAGAAATAATTGAATTTTGAAATTAATTTTTTTGAAAAAGTTTACATAATTGAATTTTTTTTAAATATTATTTTAAGTTTATAGTTTCTAATATTTATTTAATTGAAGAATTTACGAATAATTGAAATTTTGTAAAATTGAATTGTAAACAAATGAATTTGAATTTCTCGAAAAATGTAATTATTCTTAAAAATTCGATTAAAATTCGTTAATATAATTCAAATATTTGAAAATTTGTTGATAAAATTCTTTATGAGAATTCAATGTTATAAAACATTCAATTATTCAATAAATTATTAAATTTTTTTATTTAAGTAATTGAATTCTCGTAGAATTTTCTAATAAAAATTAATTTAAGTTGAAATTTTAAATAATTATTGAATATTAAAATAATTGAGTTTTGAAATTAATTTTTTTTGAAAAAGTTTAATTGAATTTTTTGAATATTATTTAAAGTTTACATTTTCTAATATTTATTTAATTGAGGAATTTACGAATAATTGAATTTTGTAAATAAATGGATTTGAAAATTGTCAAAGAACTTTTTCGAAAATTATTAAAAATAATCGATTTCAAGAAGAATTTTAGTTAAAAATTCTTGAAAATAATAATTGAATTGTAAATGATTTTATCACTCTGTCCGTAATTTTTTATTTTTGGTCATTTTAGGGGAATTCATTTCACTAAAATACTAATCACTCTATTTAGAAATTAATTAAACAAAATTTTTCAGAAATATAATTATTATTTATTAACAGTTTCATAAAATATATAACACATTTAAAAATATATTCTATATGGTACAAAAAATTATATAATAACTATAATAATAACAATATTGGTAATAAAATTGATGATAATACTAATAATAACAATAATGGTAATGAAATTGACAATAATTATGATAATAATAACAATAATTGTAATAAAATTGATAATAATGGATAATAATAAAAATCGAGTAAAATCGATTACAAATTATTAAAAAGTAAAATAAAACAGTTGAAAAATTTTCTATCCAGTAATAAAAAATTGACTTTGAAATAATGTGACATTCGAGAGAATTTGAAAATTCCTAAAAGTAGAAAGAATTGGATCTTAATTTTCAAATTATAAATGTATCAAATTGCAGAACAAAAATAGATAAAGAAAAATATTAATTTTGTCGCATTATCAACTTTTGGAAATTAATTAGCAATTGTTCGTTTATGAGAATAATTCGAAAGGTAAAGAAATCAATACTCAATAGTGATGGTTTTTGTTTTCAGATATTCATTGAGAGCCTCCTGTCCCAAATCTTTGCCAAAACCTGATTTCTTGCAACCGCCGAATGGAGCGGCAACATCTGTTTTGTTGTATGTATTGACGAAGACAGTGCCTGCCTCGACCTTTTCGGCAAAACGTAAAGCACGTGTAATATCCTTTGTGAGAACACCAGCTGCAAGGCCATATTCCGTTGAATTTGCCCGCGCCACCACACGATCAAGATCCTTTGAATTGAATTTGGAAATTACCATTATTGGACCAAAGGATTCGTCTCTTGCAATAAACATATCGTCCGTGACGTCTGTGAATATTGTCGGCTGAAAATAAAAACCTGGACAGTCTAATTTACTTCCACCGTAAACAAGGCGAGCACCATCCTCAACGCCTTTCTTTGTGAATTCAATTAATTTCATGAGATGAGCCTTGTGATTCTGTGGACCATGAGCTGTGCCACGATCCAGTGGATTGCCAATTGTTAATTTCTTCGTTTCCTCGACAACTTTCTTGAGAAACTCGTCGTGGATTGATTCCTCCACGAAGAGTCGACCTGTAAGTTGATTTTTTTAAGAATATTTATCAAGGGGAAGAATATTTTTAATTGAGTAATGTATATTTATATCTTTTTCAAATTTCATTGTCATTTTTAGTTTGGTATTGAATTTTTTTAGTTTGCACTTGAATTTAGTTTAGTATTTTTTCTTTTTCTTCCTTTTTTTTTCTTTTAAATTCGAATAGAATTTTTAGTTTGAATTTAAATTTTGTTTCGTATGAATTTCAATTATTCTTAGTTTCAATTGAATATTTTTAATTTGTATTTGAATTTTGTTCAGTTGCACAGGGTTTGCTGCAAGTTAGGAAATTCAGAGAAAAATCAGGGATTCGATAAATAATGTTTAGGAAAAAATGTATAATAGTTCTTAAAAAATTAAATTATTTTGAATAAATTTAATATCATATTGTGTAAAGTTCTGACAATTTTCTATTTCTAACAATAAATTAATTTTAAATAACTTAATTCTTGAAGAACTATCATAAAATTATTATTTATAAATTATTTAATGAATAATTTTACTTAAATATTTCAAAATTAATTCAATTTTAAAAGAGTCGAGTTTACAATTTTCATAAATAGATGAACTTCAAAAGGATTTAATTTGAAATTTTATGAAGTTTCAATTTTGAATGAATTTAATTGGAAATTTTAAAGAACTTAGATTTTCCAAAAATTTTAATAAGACAAATTCTTCTGAAATTAGATAAATTTTTTAGTACATATTTAATTAATTATTAAAAATGATATATTTATAGAAGAATTTTAGTTAAAAACACTAAAAAAAAATTGAATTTTGGAGAAGTTACAAATAATTGCAGAAATTCAATGATTTTCAAAAGTAATAAAATTCCTCGCAGAAATTCAATAATATTTAAAAAAAACTTTTAAAAATTCTCCTTCAAAATTTCAATTATTCTTATAAATAATAAGATTCTTCTCCAAAATTCAATTCTTTTAAAAAATTTTAATAAAATTCTTGGTAAAATTTCAAAAATTTTCCTCAATTCAATGATTTTCAATATTTACTGTCTTAATAAAATTTTCCAAAAGAATTTAATTAATGAAAAAGATTTAATAAAATCCTGCAAAAACATTTAATTATTTGGTTGTAATTTATGAAAATAATTAAATTCTTGCGAAGGATTTTATAAAATGTTTTGAAATAATTGAATTCTATAAAAAAATTTCTTGATTGAAATAATTAAATTTGATGAAAATAATTAAATTCTTGCGATGAATTTTATTATTTCTGAAAATAATTGAATTCTTTTAAAGAATTTTATTATTTATGAAAATATTTGGATTTTTGCGAAGAATTTTATTGAAATTTTTGAAATTAATTAAATTTTTACGAAGAATTTTATTATTTATGAATATATTTGATTTTTTGCATAAAATTTTATTTATTTACATTTATTTACAAACGGGAGACGAGCCCTTTCGGACTTTTTTTTATTTGATTTTAATTTAATGGAAATTTACGAAAATAATTGAATTCTTGAGAAAAATTTGATTTGTTGAGAAGAATTTGGTTGTAATTTATGAAAATATTTGAATTCTTGCGAAGGATTTTATTGAATCTTAAAAATAATTTAATTCTTTAGAGAAATTTTACTGTTTATAAAAATAATTGAATTGTTTTGATAAATTTATTAAAAATTTTGAAAATATTTATATTCTTTGGAAAGATTTTAATAAAAATTGAAAGAAATAATTGAATTCTTTCGTAATATTGTATTGAAATTGAAAATAATTGAATTCCCGCAAAGAAATTTTATTATTTATGAAAATATGCTTTCATGAATAATAAAATTCTTTTTAGGAATTAACTTATTTTCCTAAATAATAAAACTCATCGCAGAAGTTCAATTATTTTTAATACAATTTTAATCGAATTCCTTAAAAAATGTAATTATTATTCTTAAAAATTTTATTAAAATTCGTCGAAAGAATTCAATTATTTGAAAATTTGTTGATAAAATTCTTTATGAAAATTCAATTTTAGGAAACATTCAATTATTCAATAAATCATTTATTTTTTTATTTAAGTAATTGAATTCTCGTAGAATTTTCTGATGAAAATTGATTAAAAATTGAATTTCAGTTAAAATTTTAGATAATTGAATATTAAAAACATTATAGCGTGAATTTTTAGAAATAATTGAATTTTGAATAGGTATCAAATTAAAATCTTTGAAAATTTGAATTTTTCATACTTTTAACTAACACTTATGTAGAATTAATTTTTTTTGAAAAAGTTTAATTGAAATTATTTGAAATTTTTATTTTCTAATACATATTTAATTGAAAAATTTCCGAGTAATTGAAATTTCACGTAAAAGTAAATTAAACAAATGGATTTCAAAATTATCAAAGAAAAAGTCAAGGAAAAACAAAATTATATTTTTGTAGCAATCCTGTTTTAGTTTGAATTAAGATTTTTTTTAGTTTGAATTTGAATTATTCTTAGTTTTAATTTGAATATTTTTAATTTGTATTTATATTTTGTTAAGTTTTGTTTTCGAATTTGAATTCGATTTGTTTTCAGTTTCTAAATAATTGAGAATACAACATTAAATACCTGCAGCGATGCAATTTTCTCCCTTATTAAAGAAAACACTGCTCATTGCAACGCGAACCGCATGCGCTAAATCCGTATCCTCAAATATCACCAAAGGACTTTTCCCACCCAATTCAAGTGAGACTTTCTTCAAATTACTATCAGCGCACGATCTCATAATAACTTGACCAATTTCCGTAGAGCCAGTGAATCCCAATTTTCTCACCATTGGATGATTTGCCAATGAATTGCCAGTGATTGAACCACTGCCGGGAATAATATTAATAACACCAGAAGGAATACCAGCTTTGGCAGCGAGTTCAGCAAATTTCAATGCCGTCAATGGTGAAGTTTGCGCCGGTTTCATGATAACAGTATTTCCAGCTGCCAAACATGCTGCCATTTTCCACGAGAGCATCATCAGAGGATAATTCCAAGGCGTTATCAATGCACAAACGCCAATTGGCTCCTTTCTTGTTATCGTTAAATTTCTATTTGGTCGCGCATGAGAAATTGGTATTGTCGATCCTTGAATTTTATCGCACCAACCGGCAAAATATCGCCAAGTCTCTATTGACATGCCAACGTGGGTTTTTAGAGCCAATGTGTAAACTGCTCCCGAATCAATGCTCTCGATTGTTGCCAATTCTTCCTTGTGTTCCTCCATCAAGTCGGCGAGTCTATTTTATTTATTAATTCATTTTTACTATTCAGTGAATTATAACTTTATTTTTAGTTTAAATTAATTTTAACTAGAAATTCGTAAACTAAATTAATTTCAACTAGAAATTTGTAAACTAAATTAATTACAACTAGAAATTTGTAAACTAAATTAATTAACCAGGGCTCGAACTAGGTCCGTAAATTCTATAATGGTCCATAAATTTGCTTTAAGCCCGTAAAAGTCCGTTTTTTTGAAAAAAAGGTCCGTAAAGTCCGTAATTTGAAAGAAAAAAAACAAAAAGTTTGTAAATTGTACGATAAAATTTGGAGAATTTTAGAGAAATTACATATGATTGTAGAAATTCAATTATTTTCAAAAGTAATAACATTCTTCGCAAAAATTCAATTATGTTCAAAAATTTTTAAAAATTCTCGTCAAAATTTCAATTATTTTTAGAAATAATAAAATTCTTCTTCGAAATTCAATTATTTTCACAAACTTTAAGAAATTCCTACGCTAGAATTAAATTATTTTCATAAATAATAAAATTCTTCGAAAAAATTAAATTATTTTTAGTAAAATTTCTGAAAAGAATTCAATTATTTTTGAAAATTCAATAAAATCCTTCGCAAGAATTCAATTATTTTCATAAATTTCAATAAAATTCTTCGCAAAAAATCAAATATTTTTATAAATAAAACATTCTCGAGAATTCAATTTATTTTCATAAATAGCAATAAAATTTTTAAAAGAAGACAATTGTTTTCAAATATTTTAACAAGATTTTTTGATAGAATTCAATTATTTCCATAAATTTCAATAAAATGCATTGCAAAAAAGCAAATATTTTCATAAATAATAAAATTTTTTGCAATAATTCAATTATTTTCAGTAAAATTTCTTGAAAGAATTGAATCATTTTTAATAATTAAATAAAATCCTTCTCAAAAATTTAATTATTTTCTATTATTTTAACAAGATTTTTTGATAGAATTCAATAATTGATTTTAAAAATTGTTCATAAATAATAAAATTCTTCACAGGAATTCAATTATTTTTAAAAGTAGTAAAATTTCTGGAAAGAATTCAATTATTTTTAAAAATTCAATAAACTTCTTCGCAAGAATTCAATTATTTTTAGAACTAATAAAATTCTTCGTAGAAATTCAATTATTTTCATAAATAATAAAATTCTTCGCAAAAATTCAATTATTTTCAGTAAAATTTCTTAAAAGAATTCAATCATTTTTAAAAATTAAATAAAATACTTCTCAATGCTGAATTTTAATGGAATTCCTCGAAAATTGTAATTATCTTAGAACTTTTATTAAAATTCGTCGAAAGAATTGAATTATTTAAAAATTTGTTGATAAAATTCTTTATGAGAATTCAATTATTCAATCAATTATTTTTTTTTTATTCAAATAATTTAATTAAAAATAAATTTCAGTTCAAATTTTAGATAAAAATTGAATATTAAAAGCAATATAGTGTGAATTTTTAGAAGTAATTTAATTTTGAAAAGGATTCATATTAAAATCTTTCAAAATTTTAATTTCTCATACTTTTAACTAATAATTCTGTAGGAGAATGAACTTTTTTTTGAAAAAGTTTGTTTCAATTTTACTTGAAATTATTTTTTTGAAATTTTTATTTTCTAATATATATTTAATTTAAGAATTTCCTAATAATTGAAAGTAAAATTGAATTGTAAACAAATAAATTTGAAAATTCTCAAAGAACTTTTTTAAAAATTATTAAAAAAATTAATGAATTTATAGAAGAATTTTAGTTACAAATTCTTGGAAATAATAATTAAATTGAAATGATAAAAATAATTTTGAAGGAGTTACAGTAATAATATTCTTATAGTATAAAATAATGATTTTATCACTGGGCTATCTTTAATTATTATAAAACATGAAGAAATTGATCACTCCGAGTCGAAGACTTGGAGTGATCAATGTCTTCATGTTTTATAGTTATGAAAAAATTTAATTTTTAGTTTTAAGTAAAATGTTTTCTTATTTAACTTGGACCTGTTATATTTTTGTCAGTAATTGGTCCGTAATTTTTCATTTTTGCTCCGTATTTTTTAAATACTTTCACTGGTTCGAGCCCTGAATTAACTAAACTGCAATTAACTAAAATATTGTTTACAATTTCTGCTTTTAATTTTTAGATTTTTCTATACCTGAAGAGAAGTGTTCCTCTTTCTCTGGCGCTGATTTTACTCCATTCGCCCTCGTCGAAGGCGCGTTTTGCCGCAATCACGGCATGATCAACATCTTCGGGCGATGCCGATTCAACGGAACAAATGAGACTCTCATCGTGGGGATTTATTGTCTCGATCGGCTTCCCGTGACCGTTGACAAATTGTCCGTCAATGAACAATTGTCTCGGGAATTTTAAATCCTTATTATTCGCTCTCAATTCGACTGGATCGTATTTAATTTCCAATTGCGTTGAATCGCCACGTCCCTTCAATACCATTGTCCTCGCGAATTCACTGAAAATCGGCGCCATAAAAACGTCTGTATTTTGAAGACATATTCCGATAGAGTCCTTCACTTCTTCTACAAGTCTCACAACGTCCATACTTCCCGCTCCTAGAAAAGAAGAGAGAAAAAAACAAAGAAATTAAATTTTTACTCTATTTTTTGATAATTAATATTTTTACTAACTAGTATTCGTTCAATTATCAATAATATTAATTAGTATTTTATTAAACTCTCTGATACTCTTTCTTTTTAATTATCAAAAATTTAATTTTTAATTATTATCTTGAAGGATTGTTTACCACTGGCAAAAAAGTCGGTATCCTCATAAACCTCCATTTTGAGAATACTTTCCCAAATACTTCGAACCGTATCAATTTTCTCATTTTCCTCTCCTGTGTATTCGATAATTTGATTTTTTTCCGAATGTTTGCCAAATTTACTGGCGATAATTGTTCTGTTGCCAATTTTGAGTCTTTCGATATTGATACAATTCTCTTCATTGATTTTTATAAGGAGACCATCTTCGTGAACAATTCCAATGTGACCGTCGACATCAACATTATCACCTTCGGGTAATTTTTTTCTATCCCAAATTCTACTGCCATAGAGACGAATTTCTTCACCATTAATTAGAGTCCAAGCGCCGAATGCACTGTCCAGACCTCTTATAAAATTATGCACATCTTCCGCTGATTTCCCAGTAAAATCTAATCTGTGAAGAAATTTTTTTACCAATTCAAAACCTTATGCAAATTACGAAACTTTTTATTTTCAAATATGAATTTTTGAATAATTTCACACTCAAAAAAAAAAAAAGAATTCAGTTATTAACTAATTTACTAATTAAATATTCTTGTTTAATAATTTTAATCAAATTCTTTTCAAAAATTAAATTATTTTTAATACAATTTTAATAAAATTTCATGAAAGAATTCCATTTTAAAAAAATTTTTAATAATATTTTTCAAAAAAATCCAATTACATATTTTTATAAATAGTACAATTTTTTGCCAAAAATTCAATTATATTCAAACAAAATTTTAATAATATTTCACGAATGAATACAATTATTTTCTAAAATTTTAATAAATCCTTGGAAAACATCACTAAAGAATTCAATTTTTTCTTTATTCTATGAAAAATCTTTGCAAAAATTCAATTATTTTCAAAAAAAATTTCACGAAACAATTCAATTATATTTACAAATAGCAAAATTCTTTGCAAAAAATTTAATCTTTTCATAAATAATAAAATTCTTCGCAAAAATTTAATTATTTTTTAAAAATTCAATAAAATCCTTCTCAAGAATTCAATTATTTTCATAAGTTTCAATAAAATTCTTTAAAAAAAATCAATTATTTTCAAATATTTTAACAAGATTTTTTGATAGAATTCAATTGATTTTATAAATTGTTTATAAATAATAAAATTCTTCGTAGGTAGGAATTCAATTATTTTTTTAAGTAGTAAAATTTCTGGAAAGAATTCAATTATTTCTCAAAATTCAATAAAATCCTTCGCAAGAATTCAATTATTTTTTAAAATTGCAATCAAATTCTTCCCCAAAAATCAAATATTTTCATAAATAACAAAATTCTTTGCAAAAATTCAATTATTTTCTAAAATTTTAATAAATTCTTCGAAAAATTCCAATTATATTTGTAAACAGAATTCTTTGCAAAAATTCAATTATTATTTAAACTTTTAATAAATTCTTTGTAAAAATTCAATTATATTTGTAAATAATAAAATTCTTTTCAAAAAAATTAAATTATTTTTAATACAATTTTAATAAAATTTCATAAAAGAATTCCATTTAAAAAAATTTTTAATAATATTTTTCAAAAAAATCCAATTATTTTCTAAAATTTAAATAAATCCTTCGATAAAATTGAATTGTATTCATAAATAGTCAAATTCTTTGAAAAAATTCAATTATTTTCAAAGCAATTTCACGAAAGAATTCAATTTTTTTTCATAATTCGTTATAAAAAATTTCAAAAGATTTAATTATTATTTTCTAAATTTTTAATAAATTCTTCGAAAAATTCCAATTATATCTGTAAATCGTAAAATTCTTTGCAAAAATTCAATTATTTTTAAAAATTTTAATAAATTCTTCGAAACAATTCAATTATATTTATAAATAGGTAATAAAAATCTTTGCAAAAATTCAATTATTTTCAAAAAAATGTCACGAAAGGATTCAATTTTTTTCTTAATTCGTTATAAAATTTTTCAAAAGAATTTTCAAAAATTTTAATAAAATTTAATAATTAAATGTTTAATTTCAATTATTAAAAAACACGATTATTTTACAAACTTAAAAGAAAAGAGTTCATAAAATTCATTTATTTTTAAGATTTTTAATTAAAATTTTTAAAGAAACTCCATTATTTGTAAAAAAAAAAATTCAAAGAAATTCTTCAAAATGAGTTTAATTTAGAATTATCAAAATTTTTAACATATTTCTTCTCGAGAAATGAATTATTGTCCTAAATAATAAAATTCTTCGTAGAAATTTTATTATTATCAAATTTTTTGCAACAATTCGATGATTTTCTATAAATTAATTTTAAATGTGGAAATTATTTTAAAAGAAAATTTAAAAAAAAATTATGAAACAAAAAAGCAAACAACTAACATCAAACTGTTAACAGATTACCGGAATACAACGATTATTGACGATTATTAATATAGAAGATTATTAGAGCAAATATTAAGTTAACATCGTAAATTAATAATTATAATAATAATTATGTTAATAATAATAATGAATTGTATATTTTTCAGATTTCAAGGATGCCAATTACCTTTGGAGTTCGTGTTTAGTTAAAATTGGATCGTAAGTTGCACCTTCTTCGGTTTGAGGAATCTTGGGAGCTTTTCCCAGGGAAACGAGCTTTACTGCTTCGGCCACTGCTTTTATTCCTTCGGGATACAAAAAATTGTTGTACAAACTATCTAAGGTATCATTTGGATTTACTGGGCAGGTTTTTTGCAGTAAAACCGGTCCCGTGTCGAGACCATCGTCCGCCCAAAAGATCGAGAGACCCGCAACTTTGTCGCCATTAATGAGAGTCCTATCCGTAAATGAGTAAGTAAATATTATTTATTTTACAGTTTCTACAATTTTTTTAAAATTATTTTCGTAATATTAAAAAATTTCTAGTTTTGTCCTTAACTATAAATAAAACGAAATAAAAATGCAAAAAAAAATCTTGCTAAATATTAAAGATAAGTATGATTTAATAAAATAAATAAAAGTTTTATAAAAGTAATGTTATCATATATCAATGAAAGATATTTGTAGTAAACAAATTGATAAGTGGAGCATGAAATGGAACGTATTGGTTGAGTATATAACTGGTTTTTGAAAAGTTTGTGAGAAACTTGTTTTTGATACTTTGTTGTATGTTAATCTACAAGTAACGAATCACGAAATTCTGATTTGATATTAAGTAATAGCGAAATTATTATACCTACATAATTTTTTTTTTACTTTCTTGAAAATTATCGATTCTCAATAGTTTTAAACGCAAATTTTACTTACAGTGCAAGTGTTAAAGAAATGAATTTTTTTTCAAAAATATAATTTGTTTTAAAAAATAGAAAATACGAATTGTTTTTTTAAAGTAAAAATAAAATTGTATTTAAATTAATCGATTAAAATAAAGGTGGTTTAATATTATATTATTATTGATAATATTTGAGGAAAATGGCTTAAAATCTTGTTAGCACTTAAACGAATAAAATTAATTGAATTTTAAATTAATTCTAAATTGAAAAAAAGTTAAAGTGAAGAAAGATTCTTAATAAAAATTGGTTTTATATTTATTATTAAAAAAATTGATGTTTTCGCAGGAACGAAATCTCACCAACTAATTGCACTGGCGCCACGATGTCTCGGCAAAATTGATGGATGATAGCAAATACTTTGATGTTTCGGATGATTTATCACCTCCATTGGTATGAATTGAGTGCAAAATGGCAAAACATTTAAATCGACTTCAATTTCCTTGTAAATATTGAGTATTTCCGGAAGAGTTTTGCCTTTACTTCTCCAGGCTTTGATTTTGAAAACAGGCACATCGTCTTCTTTTGCTGTACTCGCTGGTCCACAAAGAAAACAAAAAAAAAGGAAAAAACGAATATATAGGTATAAATTATTTCTATTTCTAAATTAATTCCAGTAATTACAATTCATTGTTTAAATTTAATTTCAATTTAATATTAAATTTCAATTTAAAGTAGATTTCAATTCAAATTAAATGTCAATTTAAATTACGTAGATTTCATTTCAAATTAAATTTTAATTTCGTAGATTTCAGTTTAAATTAATTTTCAATGTAAATTAAAATTCAAGGTAAATTAAATTGAAATTTAACTGGATTTTAATTTCAGGATAAATTACATTGAAATTGAATTTAAAATTATTTTCAAGGTAATTTAAATTGAAATTTAATTTACATTAAAAATTAATTTAAATAATTTAAATCTTTAAATTTATGTTCAAGGAATGTTACATTGAAATTTCATTTACATTGAAAATTAATTTAAATTGAAATCCAATTTAAATTTAAATTGAAATTTAATTTACATTGAAAATTAATTTAAATTGAAATCCAATTTAAATTTAAATTTAAATTTATTTTTAACATAAAAATTAAATTTTAGCTTCAAAATTGAATTAGGTAGAATTTAAAAATTACACACCTAGTGGATCTTCTCGATTTCCTTTATCAGGAATTGTAAAGACTCCCGTGATGTGATGACCATCTTGCTTTAAAGATTTATACACCTCAGCTGCAAAATTGCTCTGTCCAATTATTGCAACTTTTAATTTTGCCATCACTGCCTATAGTTTGAAAAAAAGATATTCAAATATAAATTATTTAGCCATAGAACATTTTTTTTACTCTCTTAATTTGTATTATTCATTATTATTAATTATATTCAAATATTCAAATATTCAATAATTTCGATTCAGAATACACAAGTCCTTTTTTTCAATAATTTTCCTTAAACAATATTTATTTATAAAGAGTAATTACATTTCAAAATAATTAAAATTAAAAGTAAATTAAAATTTTTAAAAATAAATTATTAGACACTCAATGTTCATAAATCAAATTTAAAATAATTCAAATTAGAAATAAATCAAATTTAAAATAATTCAAATTAGAAATAAATCAAAAAATCAAATTTAAAATAATTACAATTAGGAATAAATCTTTAAAATAATTGAAATTAGAAACAAATCCAATTTAAAATAATTACAATTAGAAATAAATGAAATTAAAAATAATTGAAATTAAAATAAATTGAAATTAAAAATAATTATTTATACTGTTCATAATAATTTTAAAAATACTTTTTCGAATGATTTTAAAGTATTTTAAGTAGTTTTGAAATAATTTTCTATAAATAATCATTGTTTTTGAATACAAATTGCATTCGCGATATATTCAACTTGAATGAATGTCTTGATTGAAGTCATAAAAATTCAATAGAGCGATATGCACATAATCATTAAGTGGATAACTGCAATTTTAATTCAATCATTCAGAAGATGTTGCTTTAAATTGATTTATTTAATTATTCAATTATTTATTTCTTAATAAGTAAAATATTTAAAAGTTACTATAATTCTAGTGAATAAAGTTTTTCCTCAAAAAATTGCAACTACAAATTTTCAAAATAGAATTCGATTCATTAAAAATTTTCGTTTCTAATTAATGATTTAAATTAATTAAATTTATTTAATAATTAAATTAAATTTTAGTGATTAATTAAGTTTATTAAATTAAATTTCATTTCATTTTTAATTAGTCAAAAATCAAAGATTTTAGTTACTATAAAAAAAAAATATTTTGTATTTGTTATCTTGCACACCAGACTAAAGGCTTTTGTGATTATATACTGAGAAGGTTAATAACTACAAAATGCAAAATACATACCTAATCCTATTAGAAATAGAGAGCTACCGTTACACTTCTGCAGATCCTTAAAAAAGCTGCAATCAATATTGTTATGAGTACAAAAAATTTTCCGCATACCGAACCCAGGAATTGTTTTTCCCGAAGAAAGAAAATATTCTCATTTATTAGTAACCAAAATAGCAATTAATTCCTCGTGTTATTAAATAGTTAATAAATAAGCAATAAATTTGTCAAAATTAAAAAAAGTATTTTAATATTCTAATAATGTAACAAAAAAAAATATAATTATAATTATTTTTGTTAAAAATTTTTATTTTTATTATTATTATTTACATCAAAAAAATTTGAAATTAAGGAAATTTAGTCATTGAATGAAATTGAAAACTTACGGAATTTGAGAAAAATGAACGTTGATAGAAAATAACTCTATTTATTGACAACATTTGAATTTGTAGAAAAAAATATTTTTTTTTTTTTTGACACCGTCTTGAAATGAAAATTTGATCACTTTCCTTCACTTTCTGTTTAACTCTCACTATATAAATAATAAATATTCTAGTTTGAAGAGAAACACTTGTTTCTTATATAGATTAAATCTCTCACACACTATCTAACCACCGACGAGTTTACTGAACTGAAGGAAAATTGTAGCTTGGTTTATATACAGTTCTTCTTCTTTCTCCTTTTGCTCTCTCTGCTCTTTTCCTGTTTGTTGATTTTCTTCTCTCTCACTATATGTATAATCTCTCATTATTTGACATTGTCATTGTCAAATTCAAATATCAGCAAATGGTGTCAAAAAAAAAGAGAAATTGACGCGTGCAAACTTGGGGAAAAAATTGATAATCTCTACAATGGGTCATGATCTTCGATTAACGAGTAATCTGGTTTTAATTGGTTTCTTCTTTGATTTATAATTGAAAAAATTGAATATTTTTTTAATTTTATTTTGTGTCTTCAGAATGTAGGAATTTTATTATAAATGAACGGTAAAAATATTTTTTTTTCACTTTTGATAATTTAGATTTAGAAATTTGATAATTTTCCGTACGACTTGTAAATTTTTGTTTCTATGACAAAAAAATTAATTAATTTATTGATTTTTTTTACTTTTGAAAAAAAATTCTTAATTTATTTTTAACAGAATTGTACTTTAATCACAAAATAGGTATTGTAACAGTTTCTAAATTTTCTTTTTAGATACAAACACAATATTTTTTTGTTCAAATTTATTCAGAGAATCAAATTGTTCGATTAATAAAATATTGTGTTAAAAAAAATTGATTATGAAATTTTTTTAGAACACCAAATATTGAGTTAAATTAATAAATAAAATTGTGTTAATTAAATTAAATGAATTGTAAATTTAAAAAATATTATTACAAATAAATGACAAATATCCTTTGATGTAAAATCTTCTTAAAATCTAAATATGCAATATTTTAGTAGAGAAATATATATACGGCTATAAAAGAAAGGTGAATTAAGATTTTGCTTTTATTGGCAAGTAAATAGAGAATGCAGACCGGTTTTGTGTTAGATGGAAGTTGATATTTGACAAGTATATCGATAATACCGCATGAAACTTACATTGTTAATATAAATAAACAAAACTATAAATTTGATTGATCTGAAGAAATTTATTTTTACAGATATAATAATAAAAGTAATGTACTAATTAATTCTAATAAAATTATAATCGAAATTATCAATTATAATTTATTTCAATACATTATAAAATAATAACTTATAATATTTGTTTGCCTAAAATTATTCAGTATTAAACAAAGAATTTTTTTCAACTTTTTTAATAATTCTTCTTTTTAAATGTTTTCAAGTTAAAAATTAATGTATTGAAAATAATTGAATTCTTGCAAAGAATTTTATTAAAAAATTTAAAAAAATACTTCCTTCGAAGCATTTTACTGTTCATGAAATTGATAATTGAATTCTTAAAACAAATTTTATTTTAAAAAATTAGAAAATAATTAAATCCTTAACTAAAAT
The DNA here is from genome assembly GCF_015476425.1 of Leptopilina heterotoma. NCBI lineage: Eukaryota > Metazoa > Arthropoda > Insecta > Hymenoptera > Figitidae > Leptopilina > Leptopilina heterotoma. The sequence goes on from NW_025110818.1 coordinate 773,370, forward strand.
TTTATTATTTATATAAATATTTTATTTTTTCCAATAAATTTTATTGAAATTTATGGAAATAATTGAATTCTTGTAAAAGATTTTATTGAATTTTTAAAAATAAAATTGAATTGTTTCCAGAAATTTTACTGAAAATAATTGAATTTTTGCGAAGAATTTTATTATTTATGAAAATAATTGAATGTATACGAAGAATTTTATTATTTCTAAAAATAATTGAATTCTTGAGAAGAATTTTATTATTTATAAAAATATTTGCTTTTTTGCAATAAATTTTATTTAAATTTATGAAAATAATTGAATTCTATCAAAGTATTTTTAAAAACAATTACTTCTTTTAAGAATTTTATTAAAATTTATGAAAATAATTTAATTCTTGAGAATGTTTAATTTATGAAAATATTTGATTTTTTGCGAAGAATTTGATTAAAAATTTATTAAAATAATTCAATTCTTACGAAGGATTTTATTGAATTTTTTTAAAAATAATTGAAGTCTAGCGAAGAAATCTGTTAAAATTTTTTAAAATAATTGAATTTTTTAGAAAATTTTATTTATTTATGAAAATATTCTAATTTTTGCTAAAAATTCTTAAAAATTGTTTTTAAATAATTGAATTCTCTGAATGAATTTTATTGAAATTTATGAAAATAATTGAATTCTTGCGAAGGATTTTATTAAATTTTTAAAAATAATTGAATTTTTTACAGAAATTTTACTATTTATGAAAATATTTCAATTCTTGGAAATATTTTTTTCTTAAATTAACGATAATATTTGCTTTTTATTGGAATTTAAAAAAATAATTGAATTCTTGCAAAAGAATTTATTGGAATTTTTAAAAATAATTGAATTCTTTAGAGAAATTTTACTATTTATGAAAATATTTGAATTCTAACAAAGAATTTTTATATGTATAAATAAATTTGATTTTTTGTGAATAATTTTATTATTTATAAAAATATTTGAATTTTTTGCGAAGAATTTTATTAAAATTTTTGAAAATAATAAACAATAATAATAATTAAGTACTTACTTAAAAAATTAATTTTTTAAATTTTGAATCTGAAATTATTCAATTTAGTTTATATTTAGAAATAAAAAATATTTTGTTATTTGCCTAATTAATAAAATTTCTGCCTATTGTTAGATATTATTTTTAGGAGCAAATATAATTTTCTATTCATTTTGGTTAAATAGAAAAAATATATTGTATGATATAAATTTTGTTTTCTATTATTAATTTTTTTTACTGATAAAATCACACTTGTGAACATTTGTTTAAACATTGATGTTTATTAAACCAGTAAATGCTGGTTTAAAAAAAGAATTCCCTCGTAATTCATCGGGTCATAGGTTAGGAGATAATATGTTTACACAGTTGAACTCAAACTAGTTTCAGTCAGTTTTGTGTTTCATGAGAAATTTTGAAAATTAGCGATAAAAGAAGGAGTATAAATACATTAATGACATTGGAATTTTACTATTTGTTATCATTTCTATTCAAACTGTATTTGTGAATTTTTTTTATTACTTTTTTTTATCTTCTTAGATATTACATTATTTTATTGGAATTTACAACATTCTCATTCTCTAGAAATTTATTTTAGAAAAAATGCAAAATACGTTACTGAGAATGATAGTGCAATTATTAGAGTCAAAAAAATACTAATTACTTGATACTTGAGAGCACATAGTAATTAATTATATTAATTTTATTTTCTTTCTGTTATTTTAGATATTCTGATTTAATTGACTTCGAAATTAATCTTGTAAGCTGAAAATTGGAATCCAAAATGCAGTTAAAGGATTCATTTTATTGGTATTTTTTTGGAATTTTGTTTCTTCAATTTTCTTCCAGTTTTTCTCAGGTAATTAATATTTTTAACTGTAATAATTAATAAATTAATTTAATTAATTTAATTTCTTTGGTAATTAATGGATAAATAATTTATTTTGTCACATTATTCCAGAGTTCTCCAGAATCTTTATATTATGTCGGAGCTGTAGTCGAATATCATCCAATAGAAGGGCTTTCCGAAACCGCTGCCACTTCTAATGTTGATAATTATATAAAAATATTGAAAAAGGCCAAGAAATTAAATTCTGTAAGTTTTCATTTTCATTAGAAATTAATTTTATAGAATTAAAAAAAATTCATCTATGTAATAATTCAAATCTCTTTTTATTTATTCAAAAAGAATAATGTACATTTTCTTTTTTTCAGAATTTAGATATTATTGTATATCCCGAGACTGGTATATTAGCAGAATCTGAAAATGAATTCTTTTCAAGTATTGAGGAAAAACGAAATCGTTTCTTATCACTCGCACCAAAATTTCCGGACATTTCTGAAAAATTAATACCATGTGAAACAAAAAGTGAATCAGAGGTAAAGGAACATTTTTTTTCTCAATTTTTTTTGTTAATTTTTTTTTAATAATGTTTTTATCTTTAAAATTAATGAAATTCTAATATAATGTTTCTGAAAATTAAATAATAACAAACATTAGTTTCAAAAAATTTTTGAATTACAAATCGTAATTTAATTTTAAAATTGGTAAAAAAAATATTATTTTTTCAAAAAAAAAACTTAAGAAATTATTTTATATTCCATAAATTTGGGTAAATAAAAAAATGGTATTGTTAAAAGAATATTAAAATTCTTGTGACGTTGATAATTTTGAATTTGAAATGATTTAATTCTTGCTTAGAATTTAATTACAATTTTTGAGAATAATTGAATTCTTTCCAAGAATTTTACTAATATTTATAAAAATAATTGAATTCCTGTAAAGAATTTGATTATAATTATTAAAATAAAATTGAATTTTGACGAAGAATTTGATTCAAATTTTTTAACAAAAATTAAATTCTTGAAAAAATGGTATTATTTACGAAAATATTAGATTTTTGCGAAGAATTTGATTGTAATTTATAAAAATAATTCAATTCTTGCAAAGGATTTTATTGAATTTTTAAAAGTAATGGAATTCTTCCAAAAAATGTTACTATTTATGAAAATAAGTGAATTCTTGCGAAGAATTTTATTATTTCTGAAAATAATTGAATTCTTTAGAAAAATTTTATTATTTACGAAAATATCTGAATTTTCTCAAAAAATTTTATTGAATTTCTGAAAATAATTAAATTCTTTTGAGAAATTTAACTATTTATGACAATATTTGAATTACTGGGAAAAATTTTTTTAATTTATGGAAATATTTGATTTTTTGTGAAGAATTTGATTGTAATTTATGAAAATAATTGAATTCCTGCTAAGGATTTTATTGAATTTTTAAAAATAATTTAATTCTTTAGAAAAATGTTACTATTTATGAAAATAATTGAATTCTTTCGAAGAATTTTATTATTTCTGAAAATAATTGAATTCTTTAGAAAAATTTTATTATTTATGAAAATATTTGAATTTTTGCAAAAAATCTTGATAAATTAATAATAATTGAGGCCTTGGATCCAATAACTCGCCAGACGCTCGGAGAAACGCGCAACTGCCAGTCAGTGACCAGTGAGCGCCTCTGGGCCACTCACTGTTACCCGACTGGCATTAGCGCGAGTCTTCGAGCGTCGGGCGAGTTATTGGATCCAAGGCCTCAATTGAAATCTATAAAAGCATCTTGTTAAAATATTTAAAAAAATTGAATTCATTCGAAGAATTTAATTATAATTTTTAAAAATAATTGAATTATTGCTAAGAGTATTTGTTTAAAATTTGAAAGTAATTGAAATCTTTTGAGGAATTCTTTTCTTTTCTTTAGAAAAATTTAATTATTTATGAACAGATTTGAATTCTTTCTAACAATTATATTATAATTTATGATAATAATTTAATTTTTGTGAAAAATTTTGTTAAAATTTTTTTAAAAAAATTAAATTTTAGTGAAGAAATCCGTTAAAATTATTAATAATAATTGCATTCTTTAGAGAAATGTTATTATTTTTAAAAATCTTTGAATTCTTGTGAAGGATTTTATTATCGATGGAAATAATTGAATTCTTGTAAAGAATTTTATTAAAAATTTTAAAAATATTTTATTAATGTCGAAGAATTTTATTAAGAATTTAAAGAATAATTGAATAGTGGCGAGGAATTTTATATAAAAATTTTTTAAATAATTGAATAAAATTGAGAAATTTTATTAAACATAATTGAATTCCTACCAAGAATTTTATTATTCCTGCAAATAATTGAATTCTTACGAAGTTTTTTATTATATTTTTGAAAATAATTGAATTCTCTCAAAGAATTTTGTTTATGAAAATTATGAATTTTCGCGAAAAATTTTATTTGAATTTTTGAAAATAATTAAATTCTTTTGAGAAATTTAACTATTTATGAAAATATTTGAATTCTTGGGAAGAATTTTTTCAATTTATGGAAATAATTGAATTTCCACGTAGAAATTTATTATTTCTAAAAATAATTGAATTCTATGGAAGAAAATTGTTAAAATTTTTGAAAATAATTTACTAGATACTTTACAGAACTTTTATTTTTTACGAAAATATTTCAATTTTTGCAAAAAATTTTTAAGAATAATTGAATTCCAAGAAGAATTTGTTTAATTATTATTTATATTATCATAATTATTTGAATACAAATAATTTCACAAAATTGGAAATTAAAAATGTCTAATTTACTATTTATTTAATTTTAAACATTAAGAATAATATAATTTAAATTTTTTTTAGATCCTAAAAAAATTATCATGCGCCGCAAGGGAGTACAACACTTATCTCGTAGTCAACTACATCGAGAAAGAGGATTGCAAAGAATGTCAAAGTGGCGACAAAAAAAAACTCTTTAATTCAAATATAGTTTTCGATCGTAATGGAACTGTGATCAGTCGCTATCGAAAATACAATCTCTTTCAGGAATTCAGTTTCAATGTAACTCACGTGCCTGATATTTCAATATTTGACACCGATTTTGGAGTGAAATTTGGCCAATTTATTTGCTTTGATATTCTATTTAAAACACCAGCTCTTGAATTATTGAAAACAAATGAAATTAAAGATATCGTCTATCCTACCCATTGGTTTGCGGAATTACCATTTTTAGATGCAGTCTCAATTCAAGCGGCATGGTCACATACAAATGATGTTAATTTCCTGGCATCTGGCTACAATAAACCAATAACTGGCTCAACCGGAAGTGGTATTTATGCGGGGAGAAATTCCAAAATCCCAGCTACTTTTCATGCGAATCAAAATAAAAATGCTTTATTAATAGCAAATGTACCAAAAGTTATTGATGGCAAGAGGGATTTTGATAGTTTTGACAAGATTAGTTATGAATTTACAAATACTGAGGTGCCAACTATTGTCGATGAAACAATTCAAAGTGGTTATTTAACCGATTTTCTTTCTTCATTCAACACTATTGTTATTCAACCGGAAACAGATCAGTTTATCACTCTTTGTAAGGATAATTTCTGTTGTCATTTCAATCACAAAGCAGAGCACAATAAATCAATTACAGACGAGGAATATTACAGGTTGATATCAATATTTTATAATTTTATTTTAATACGAAAGTTACAAAAAAATATTTTAGTTTAGTAAAAATATTAAATTTTTAAATTAAATTCAAATATTTGGTAAGAATTGTAATTTTTTCCAATTATTTACATTCTTCTTTTTTTCTGCACATTTTCAGATATCGTTTTGGTGTTTTCTCTGGAGTACGACCTTATGGAGTTATTAATGCAGGAGTTCACGTTTGTGGTTTAATTATTTGTAGGAATGATTCCTTAAGTAGTTGCGGTAAACCAATTGATGAGAAAAATGATATTAAATTTCGAACGATTTTCGAGAAATTTCAAATAACGGCAATTTTGCCAAAAAGAGAAAATGTTAGTTTACTAAATTTGCCAATTTCTCTTCAAACTGATTATATACCACTTGATTCGGAGAATTTCTCGTTTCAATCAATTGACATTGCGAATTTTCAAATACTCTCTTTAAATCTCAATGGAGCAGGGAACAATTTAATGACTCTTGGCATCTACAGCAGGAATTTTTCATCTGATGGCAATCAATTGACAACCATCGAAACGCCAAAGTCATGGTTTAAATTTACATGATTAATTTTAAAATTAATCATGTAAAATTAATCAGTAAAATTTTATCGAATAGAATAGAGAAATTTATTGAAAAAGAAATTATTATTTCACTGAAACTCTTTCATTCTATTTTTTATTATTATACAATTAAGATCTCTAATAATTAAGATTGTTTTATATTTACATTTTATGAAATTGATAAAAAATAATAAATTTGCATGTACTTAAAATTTTTTATAGCTTTCAGAATCAATATTTAAAAAAAAATACCATTTTTAGATATTAATTATTATTTATTAGGTATTTTCAAAAACATTCTAAAAATTCTTCGAAAGAATACAATTAATTTAAAAAAAATTCTGATAAAATTCTCGACAAGAATTCAATTATTTTCAAAAATTTTATTAAAATTCACTTCAATTATTTTGATAAATTTTAACAGAATAGAATAGAATTTTATTCATTAATGTTACAAATTATTGTTTCACATCCTCTTCCAGCCTTTGGTTTCTTATTCACACTTACATAAACATATAATATAAAATATTAATATAGTATATAAATATATATATATATATGTCAATACACAAAGAAATTATAAATTACATTTACATTAATACTCTCTTACGTAAAATTGTTTCTAGTTCATTTAGATTCTTACACAGGTTTTTATCACAATTGCCTTTCAATCCCTCAATTAGTCTACTCCTCCAAAGTTCCTTTGCACTTTTGCCTCTCCAATCTTGCCACCATGTTTTGGAGTCTGCTTTTAGCTCTTGGAGAACGGTATCACATTGGACTACGTGTTCCAAAACTTCTTTTTCCGACCTGCACCCTCTGCAGGATCTATCTGTAAAGCCCTTTTTCTCTTCTTTTATTGCATTTCCACATCTCCATCTAGCCCAGCCCTCTTTTTGACTTTTTGACATATCTTTCCTCCCCCAATATACCTCCATGTTTATTCCTTCTTTAATTGATTTGTAATATTCACAAAAGGACGATTTATCCACCTTTGACCAGTCCGTTTGTACGTCTTGTTCCAATTTAACTTTAATTAGCTGCCTAACTCTTGCCTCGACTTCCTCCACTGGTTTCCTATCCCACAGTTGATTAATAATCTGACCGTCTCCTAGACTCTTCAAGCACCGTTCCAAATCTTTCCCCCACTTGGATGAATTGTTGTTCTTAATTGCCCTAATTTCTTCCATCAGACACTTCCTTACCCACCTGTTTTCTTCCATTTTGTATATTTGATAAATTTTAACAGAATTGTTCGCTATAATTCAATTGTTTACAAAAATTTTAATAAAATTCTTCGCAAAGAAAATTCAAATATTTTTATAAATAATAAAATACTTCACAAAAAATCAAATTTATTTCGAAATAATTAAATTCTTTGTTAGAATTTAAATATTTTCATGAATAATACAATTTCTCTAAAGAATTCAATTATTTTTAAAAATTCCAATAAATTCTTTCACAAAAATTCAATTATTTTTGTAAATTTCAATAAAAATCAAATATTTTCTTAAATTTAAAAAAAATTATTCCCAAGAATTGAAATATTTTCATAAATAGTAAAATTTTCTAAATTGTTGATAAATTTCTTCAAAAAAATTCAAATATTTTTAATAAAATTTTAATTCAATTCCTCGAAAGAATTTAGTTATTTTTAAGAATTTTTAGCAAAAAGTAGAATATTTTTAAAAATAAAAAAAATTCTCTAAAGAATTCAATTATTTTAAAAAATTTCAACAGATTTCTTTCCTAGAATTCAATTATTTTCATGCATAATAAAATCATTCCCAAGAATTTAATTATTTTCATAAATAATAATATTCTTCATTAAAACTTAATTATCTTTATAAATTTCAATCAAATTCTTTGCAAAAAATCAAACATTTTTATAAATAATAAAATTTCTCACGAAGAATACAATTATTTTTATAAATTTCTATAAAAGTATTCGCAAAAATAAAAATTTTATAAATAATAAAATTCTTCGTGAAAATTCAATTAATTTCATGAATTTAAAAAAATATTCCCAAGAATTTAAGTATTTTCAAAAATAGTAAAATTTCTGTAAAAAAACAAGAATTCAATTATTTTCATAAATTTTAATAAAATTTTTTCGCTAGAATTCAATTATTTTCAAAAATATTAATAAATTTCTCCTAAGAAAATTTAAATATTATAATACAATTTTAATTAAATTCCTCGAAAGAATTCAATTATTTTCAATACAATTTTAATAGAATTGCTCAAAAAATTCAATTTTCTTTAAAAATTTGTCGAAAATTTGTTTATAAGAATTAAATTTATTTTAATACAATTTTAGTTAAATTTCTTGATAGAACATTATTGTTTTCAAAGCCATTAATTAAATTTTACCTAACAATTCAATTATTTTAAAGATCTTAATAAATTTCTTCGCAAGCATTCAATTATAAATAATTTTACTCCGTTTCCCTCGAGATAATGTTTTGAAATAATTAGTATTTTCAGATACAATCACATTTCCATTTTTATTGTAAAATTCTTTAATTTTACATGTTTTTTAATGCAAATTTTTCTAAAAGACGAAATGAAAATTCTATTTTTTTTCAAGGAAACATATTTTATTTTTTACATTTAGAATGCGAAATTCTAAAAAAAAGAGATTAGAAATTACTATCTAAACAAACATAATGTTTAATTATAATAGTTATAATTATTTATAAAATAATTAATTTAGTGAATTTCTTTAGTTACCTTTTGAATTAATTTGCAAATATTTTAAAACTTGTTTGAATCAATTTGCAAATATCTTGAAACTGGTTTGAAACAATTTGCAAATATCTTGAAAATCATTTGAATCAATTATTGCAAATATTTTGAGACTCATTCAAAGTAATTTGCAAATATCTTGAAACTCATTTGAATCAATTTGCAAATAGTTTGAAACTCGTTTCAATCAATTTGAAAATACTTTGAAAATCATTTGAATCAATTTGCAAATAGTTTGAAACTCGTTTAAACCAATTTGCAAATATTTTGAAACTCGTTTCAATCAATTTGCAAATATTTTTAAAATCGTTTCAATCAATTTGCAAATATTTTGAAAATCATTTGAATCTATTTGCAAATATCTCGAAACACGGTTTTGAATTAATTAGCAAATTAATATTATTTTGAAACTCGTTCGAATTAATTAGCAAAATTAATATCTCGGAACTTTAAATTCAGGCGCAGAGTCAGCGCTACTCGATGGTTTTCGTTTATTCATAATATTCTGAATCTTCTGCCATTCACGATCCAATTCGGCCTTTTCATTCTTTTCCTTATTGAATTTTCTCGTTCGCCGTCCATCAGCCATTTTCACGCCATATTGAAAGGCCGCTTTCGGAAGTGCCTCCTTATTATTCATATACTCGCTGTACTCCTCCGGTGTATCGAAATCCCATCTTCCAATCGGTCCCTTCTTATTGCCAAGATCCATTTTCGTGTAATCCACTTCATCGTCAGAGTCATCAATCGCGTCCTGCATTTCATCGAGACCAGGATAACATTCAGCATAGCCCTCCGGTTCGGTGGCAAATTTACTCAATATCGAACCAGCTTTTGAAATTTCCACCTGCTGACTCGAAGTACCGACAATACTTTGTGCAATCGCCATTGGAAGTCTCGGCGCACTGTGTTTATCGCTCTCGATTTCGGAATCGTGCGGCTTATCGAAATAGGTTGATTTCTTTTTCGATTTTTGATGTGAACTACTACTACTGCTACTTTTCTCCATTGTTGGTACATAATCGCCGATGTCGCCGTAAATACTGTCGTCTTGCGGTGGTTTTGGCGCGATATCCATTTCGTTCATGTCGTCGAGACGACCCTTTTTCTTTCCCTTTTTGCCGTGTCGACTACCTTGACGTAGATATGACAATATTTGGGCTAATTTATTAATTACTATGTCGTTCGTCGTTAGGGTTGGAGTTGTATCGACAGTTGGCACATCCGCCTTGCTGCGAATTAATGTCGTTGGAATGTCAACTTCCGCATTCTCGTCGTCCAATTCGATTACGTAGGCCATACGACCGGGGATAAAGAGTTCATTGCGTTCAATTTGCTTCGATCGCATTGTCATTATTGTTTTGTAAATATTGCGACCGACTTTTGTTTTAAATTGCATTTCGTCCTCTTTTTTCTTCACCTCCTTTGGTTGCTCTTCCTTCACCACTTCTTTCGGTTTCACTAGTCTCTCCATTTCTTGCTCCTGTTCTAGTTCTTTATTTTTTATTTCACTCCGCACCTGGAAATAGCAAATTGAAGATTATAAATCAAAGATAATAATTAGAAGTAGACAAATTAGAAATAAAAAATTAAATTAAAAAAAATAATATTTTTGTTAAAAGAAGATACATATAAGAAAGAAACAATGCAGGGTTGCCTATACAAATTCAATTCGTATTTCCATGACTTTTCTTTAACTTCTAGATAAAATTTTGACGTTTCCCAGATATTTTTAGCTATTAATATTTATTTATTATTTTCAGAAATATTTTAAAAATTCTTCGAAAGAATTCAATTATTTTTAAAAAATTCTAATAAAATTCTCGACAAGAATTCAATTTTATTATTTTCAAAAATTTTATTAAAATTCAATTCAATTATTTTGATAAATTTTAACAGAATTCTTCGCTATAATTCAATTATTTACAAAAATTTTAATAAAATTCTTCGCAAAAAATTCAAATATTTTTATAAATAATAAAATTTTTTGTGACAATTCAATTCTTTTCAAAAACTTTAACAGAATTCATCGTTAGAATTCACTTATTTTTAGAATTCTATAAAATTCTTCACAAGAATTCAATTATTTTCATAAGTAGTTAAATTTTTGAAAGAAAATCAATTATATTTTAAATTCAAGAAAATCCTCCGTAAGAATTCAATTATTTTTAGAAACAATAAAATACTTCGTGGAATTTCAATTATTTTCATAAATATTAAAATTTCTGTAAAGAATTCAATTATTTTTAAAAATTTAATAAATTCCTTCGCTAGAATTCAATTATTTCCATAAATAATAAAATTCTTCGTAAGAATTTAATTATTTTTATAAATAACAAAATTCTTCGCAAAAAATTAATAATTTTCATAAATTATAAAATCCTTCGCAAGAAATCAATTATTCTCATAAGTTTCAATAAAATTCTTTACAAAAAATCAACTATTTTTATAATTAGTATTATTTTTTTAAAGAATTCAATTATTTATAAAAATTCAATAAAATCATTTGCCAAAATTCAATTATTTTTAATAAATTTTAAGAAAATTCTTCACTAGAATACAATTAGTTTTTTAAATACTAACATTAATCGCAGGAATAATTATTTATTTATTTTTAATTTAATTTATACGAAATTCTTCGAAAGAATTCAATTATTTGTTAAAATACTAGTAGAATTCCTTAAAAATTCTATTATTGTAATAAATAAATTTTTTAAAACTAATTTAAATCTTTAACAAATTCACTTATTTTTAATTTGATTTTACAAAATTTTAATGAATTTGATAATTTATTATTAAACTTTTTTAAAAGTTCCATTATCTTTGAAAAACTGAGTTTAAATTTTTAAAAGTTAATCTTTTACATAATTTTAAATGAAAATATGTCAAAATTAAATAGTTTTTTGAATGAATATTTAATTGCTGTTAATTCTTTCGTTAAATTTTTGCTTTAAAAAAAACTTTTGAAATTCAATTATTTCTGAAAATTGCCAATAGAATTCTTTTCCAAATTAAGTATTTATAATTTTAAGAATGTTATTCTAAAATATAATTATTAAACATTTTAATTATTTTCAGAAATAGAATATCAAGTGAAAAAAATAGTTTTCGACACAAAAAATACAGAATTATTTTTGGTATCAATGTTATTTTTCCAGCATGTCTTTTTGATAAAAAAAATTCCTGTGGCAACCCTGGAATACAAAAAAAAAATGAAAACTATATGAAATACAAATTTTCTAATAATTGTAAAAAGAAACCTTTTGCAAGAGGGCAAAATCGAGACCCTTCACTAAATGAGTGTGTTCCATGTCACCACCCAAGAATTTTGAATTTTGAATCATTTCACGACGTCGCTCGGCAGCGTCCATTCCTGATTGTATATCAGGAGCAACGGCTCGATAAGCACTTGTTGTATTCATTGGATCTTCTGGTTGATAATCCTGACTGACACCCGAACGTCGTTCCTTTGCTCTGTCACGATATTTTTCCGCTAATTCAGCCATTTTATCTTCCTCTTGTTTCTTTAGTTTCGCATAAAAACTCTTCTTCTTTCGACGAAGTTCACCGCGATTATTGCCACTGATATTCGGTGTTTGCGCTGTTTTTGCACTTGCATCGCGAATTGTGCCAGGAACCGATGCTGGTGTCGACGATGGAGCCGAAGCTCTTGGTGTCATCAGTAATTTTCGAAAATCATCATTCGTCATGCGGACCGAAGCCGAAATATCCTCTTCTTCTGGCATTTTTTCTTTTAATCTACAAAGACAAAAAATTATAATAAAATTCCTTGAAAGAATTCAATTTTTTAAAATATTTTAACAAGAATTCAATTATTTTTTTAGTTTATAAAGATTTTTTCACTAAAAATAAAATATTTTCATACATTATAAAATTTCTATAAAGAATTGAATTATTTTCAAAAATTTTAACAGATTTCTTCGCTAGAATTCAATTATTTTCAGAAATAATCAATTTCTTCGCAAAAAATCAAATATTTTCATAAATAATAACATTTTTCTAAAGAATTCAATTATTTCCACAAATTTCAAAAGAATTCTTTGCCAGAATTCAATTATTTTTATAAAAACTAAAATTTTTTGCAAGAATTCAATTATTTTTAGAAATAATTATATTCTTCGTAGAAATTCAATTAAAACAATGAATTTTTTAAAATAAGAAAAAGAAACAAAGGAAATTAAAGAAACTGACAATTCTTTATTTGGCAGTTCTTTCAATTTTCTTTTTTTTAAATTAATTTTATGGAATTTTCTTTGAATCTTTACGAAAACAATGAATTCTGATCATTCTGTTCAATAAGAAAAAGAGGAAAGGAAATCAAGAAAATTTCGTAATTTAATTACGAATTAATTAAAGTATTGATTAAACTATTAGTTCAATTAAAGTAATTAAGGACATTTTATTATAAAGTAAGTTTTTTATTCATGCTTCATAAAATTAAAGAAATGTTTATTCAGTGTCAAAATCAAAACAAAAATTGGATTTCGAAAAACTGTCAAATTTTCCAAAAGAAGAATTTAAAACTTAAAAGAAGGTTGAAAGCTTTTTATTTAAAGTAAAAAAAGTGACATAATTAGTAAAATTGATTTAATATTCGAATAAAATAACTCCAAACACTCAGGAAAGGTAAAAATAAGAAAAAAATGACAAATATAGGTTATGTTCGAAAATAAAATAAAATCAAACGCACTTACTTGTTTTACAACTAAAAGATAATTTTTTCGTATCTAATCGATTGTCCTTTTATTCCTGCTGATAATTAAATATCAAATCTTTCCATAACTTCGCAAAATAGGACAATATTTCTAATTAATCTAATCAATAACACCAAAGTTGACGTACATATTGTTTTCTGCTCGATTTTCATTTCTGACAATCGCCACAAGAGGGACAATTTTTATTCAATTTTTCCCGCTTGTCCTTTAAAAAAATTAAATATAAATTAATTATAATAATTAAATATTTCGATTTTATAAGTAAACACCTAAAATATGAGTCCTGGAGTTTAAAATAGTTAAAAATTATCGAAAAACTTATTTTTCTAAAGAACAAATAATAATGATAATAATTTTTAAGAATAATAATTTTTATCAATGAATAATTACATTTTTATTTCAATAGTAGTAAAGTTTCTATATATAAAAATTGTAATTTTTATACAATGAATAATTACAATTACTTGTATATTATAACATTTTTTTTTTCATTTTCTAAACATTAAGAAGAAAAATAATACCAAAATAATCGAAATCGTTTGCGAAAAGAAAATTTTCTTGTTTCACTACTGCATTGATAAATTGAAAACAAAATATCAAAATATAAATTGATTTCCTGTTCATTTATAAGTAACACGTATACGTAATTATTTATTTTATATTTAATTACAGGTAACTTATTTTTTCTTTCCAGAATATTTTTCACTAAATTTACAAATCTATTCACAATTTTATTCGTATTACTTTTTAATAAATAAATTTTGTTATCAATTCAACAAAATTTATTACGATTTTTTATTTTTATATTTTCAAAAAAAAGGAGCAAAGAAAAAAATACTACAAAAAATTATGCGAATGTTACACAAATAATCAAAACGAATTAGTCATAATTAACATGCCTATAGTTAACATAATACTAAAAATTTAAGCAAAATTATAATAATGCTTTCAAAATTTTATCAAAAATATGGTCCAATGTTTTTTCTTTAAATAAATTGAAAATAGAAGGTATTTTCAAAATATTTGTAAAAATAATTTGTAAATTTAAGCAATCCATCATAATTCAATTTCGATTTGAACAAAAAAAAAATGTACATTCAGTTTAAATGTAACTTAAAAAGTTTTTGTCTATAAAAAATATATTGACTAAAAAAAAATATGTGTAAAAAAAAGAAACACATTTATATCGCATATATAGTTGCTAAAGGTCTTTGAATTTCAAATAATTTAAAAAAAAAAAATAAAAATAACGAAACTATTTTCATTTTTTTTTAAAAGATTACAAATCTTTTGGTTGCTTTGGGAAAATTTTAATTTTTTTCCCTCTGCGTCCAATTAAGATTACTGTCATTTAAAAATAATTATAAATTATAACTATTTATGGAAAAATTATCATTTCTAAAAGACAATGAAGACAATTTAATTTACAGCGAGACAGAGAAAAAAAACAGAAGAAAATTACTTCTCAGTGACTCTTCATTGCTTTTAAAACAATATTTTTTAATATTTGCGTTTTCGGATCGTCGAGAAGTGGTAAAATTGTGTGTCCATCGTTATTTCGAATACTTGGTTTTGCACCTGATGCCAATAAGTGACGGGCCAGGTCGATATGTCCATTTTCAATTGCATGGAACAATGCTGTTCTTCCCGATCGTAGATCTTGTAAATTTATATTTGCCCCAGCGGCAATTAGGGAATTTATTGCATTTGAATTACCTCGTACTGCACAAATGTGAATAGCGCCAAATCCTGAAAATTTTAAGATCATTGCGATTATTTACAGGGACGAATAATATTATAATAAAAATTATTAATTAATTTAATTCATTTAATCAATTAATTGAAGTGAATTTCTGAAAATTCTTCCTCGGCAAATTTCTATAATTTTTTCGAGACCGAATTTTTTACTCAGCGAAATTTTCTTTCCATCTAATTCAAAATTAATGAAAAATTTCGCTATATCGAATTTTTATTTAATGGAATTTGTATTCATCACAATTTTTATTTATCAGAATTTCTATTTACTCCAATTTTTAATTAGCCAAACATCGATTTATTCCATTTTTTATTATAATTTTTATTTAATTCGTAGCAAGAATTCAATTATTTTCAATACAATTTTAATCAAATTCTTTGGAAGAATTCTATTATTTTTATAAATGTTAATAAAATTCTCTGAGACAATTCAATTATAATTTTCTTAAATAATAAAATTTCTCTAAAGAATTCAAATAATTAAAAAATTTTTTTTTTGAATTTTCAAAACAAATCAATTAATTTCAAAGAATTTATTTAAATAAATACTTAACAAAAAT
The DNA here is from genome assembly GCF_015476425.1 of Leptopilina heterotoma. Taxonomy (NCBI): domain Eukaryota; kingdom Metazoa; phylum Arthropoda; class Insecta; order Hymenoptera; family Figitidae; genus Leptopilina; species Leptopilina heterotoma. The sequence continues at coordinate 789,273 of NW_025110818.1, forward strand.
GATTTATTTCTAAAAATAACAAAATTATTGCAAGAATTCAACTATTTTAATAAATATATAAAATTCATTGTAGGAATTCAATTATTTTCATAAATTGCAATCATATTCTTCACAAAAAATCAAATATTTTCATAAATAGTAAAATTCTCCACAAGAATTCAAATATTTTGAAAAATTCGATAAAATCTTTGACAAGAATTCAATTATTCTCATAAATTTCAATAAAATTCTTCTAAAAAATCAAATATTTTCATTAGAATACTATCTCTAAAGAATTCAATTATCAAATATCTTCAAAGATAGTAAAATTCTTTGCAAGAATTCAATTATTTTCAGAAATAGTAAAATTCTTCGTGGAAATTCAATTATTTTCATAAATTAAAAAAAAATTCTTTCCAAGAAATTAAATATTTTCATAAATAGTAAAGTTTTTTTAAAGAATTCAATTATTTTTAAAATCAAATATTTTCATAAAAAATAAAATTTGTTGCAAGAATTCAGATATTTTCATAAATAATACATTTTTTTGCAAGATTTCAGATATTTTTATAAATTATAGTAAAATTTCAAGAAAGAATTCAATTATATTCAAAAACTTTAATGAATTTCTACGAAACAAATCATTTAATTTCAAAAAATTTGTTTATATATTTTGAAAAAATTAAATTATTTTTAACGATTTTAATAAATAGGTAATAATTCTTTGCAGAAATACAATTATTTTCAATATTTTAATAAATTTCTTAGTTTAATAATTTCAATTACTTTCATAAATACTTAATTTCTTCGCATGATTTCAATTATTATCATAAATTTTAATAAAATTCTAGGAAATAATTTAAATCTCTTCATAAATAATAAAATTTCTCTAAAGAATTCAATGATTTTGAATATTCAATTATTTTCCCAATTAATAACATTCTTCTCGGGAATTTAATTATTTTCAATACAATTTTTATTAAATTTTGATAGAATTTTCGAATTATAAGAATTTTTGATAACTACAAATCCTGTTGAATGGAAATTATGCTAAATAAATATTTGATAATCTAGATAATCTTTTGTAAAAATATTCGATGAAACAAAAATCCAGATAAATATGAAATCAGTTAATTAAATGTTCTATTGAAATACAAATAAATAAAAATAAATAACAATAAAATAGAAATTTCTTTTTATAAATTTGGAATTTCCCATTTGCATGGGAATTCCATGATCAAACAATGAACTATGAAGCAAAATAGAATTCAATGACAATTCAGTTTTTTTTCATTTTTCAATTTTTCCCCGACTTGTAGAAATCCTGAATTTACTTTTAGAAATCAAAACAAAAATGTTAAATGATTATTATTTTAGTTATTTTGAATTTCTTTATATACCTTCGACATCCATCGAATCCAAAGCAGTCTTGCAGGCATATTTTATCAGTTGAGGTAAAAGTGGAGAAGAATTTTTACAGGCAATTAATAAAGCTGAATCGTATCCCACCTCCTCTGATGTTGGTTTCGCTCCAGCTTCCAATAAACAATTTACAATTTCCGGATCAGCATCCATTTTCATTGCCAATTCCAAACTCGTCTGACAAATTAGAAGCAAAATTAATTTCCTCGTGACAAACTTTAATTAAATTATAAAAAGTATTTTTCCTGCAAATATTAGTTTAAAAAAAAACTTTCTCAGTTTTTTTTTTAATCAACAATTTAGAAAAAAGTATTTTACCTGCAAATTTAGTTTTAAAAAAACTTTGTTCAGTTTTTTTTAATCAAGAATTTAGAAAATAAAAATTTGTGAACAAAAAATATTGTTTTCTGGGTAAAAAGTATTTTCTTACGAACGTTTATCATTAAACGACGTGAACTTCACCCACCGTTAAATTAAGATAAAAATTAAAAAAAAAAATAAAAAGGCAAATAAAAATAAAAATATTATTAAAATAGAAAAAACTTACTTTATTATCGTAACTCTTGGCGTCAATATTATTCTTGGTCATCGGGAGAATCATCAACAATCTCTTGACAGCTTTAATATCATCTCGAACAATCGCCTTGTGAAGTCCCGTGAATCCATCCTCATCACAAATCTCCAATGATTTGATATCATTAATAATTTGCATCTGTACACGATTCATTTTCTCAACACTTTGAATTGGCCTCTCGAGGACATTTTTAATTTTCGTCATCTCCTGCTTATCATTTGAATCAATATCCAACTCCATAATCATTTTATCCAATTGCGATGAAAAATTATTCTCCTCCTCATACTGCTTTATTGGATTAACAATAGAATTCAATGATTTAAAAGCAATTGTACCGTCTCTCATTATTTTGTTTATTCTCTTGATTCCCTTCTCACTTTTTTTCACCTCAATAAACTCCTCACATTCACGTTCCAAATTACCAAAAATATCCGTTTGTGTTGTTGTATCACGCACTGAAATTTCATTCGACGGTGGACGAATTGGAATTTGTCGTTCAATTCCCAATTTACATGAGGCGAGAATTTTCAAAGCCTCATCGCGTAATGTTTTATCTTTCACTGAAGCCAAGGCTCTTTCAACGATACTTATGTCAACCGATTGATTGAATTCAACATCCTCGGAATTCTCCTTTCTCTTCTTGTCCGAATTCTTCCCCTTGGCGCTTTTTGCCAATTTTCCCTGTTTCGGTGAATCTGACTCCAAATTGGTGAAATCTTCCTCACTCGTTGTTAAACTGCTCTCGGATGATTGTCGTCGATTTGTCATTAATTTCTTATTTGAAGAAACTTTCGGTAACATTACCATAACATTTTTTTTCGTCAATGTGTACTCGAGTTTTTTCCATTCACGTTTTGGCTGTTGTTGTTCACTCTCATTTTTCGGTGAATCAATTTTTTCATTTTCCAATTCATCTTCACAGTCCTCGTCCATATCGCCATTTTTATAACCCGACAAACCACTGGTAAAATTTGGATCGTTGATTTCACTTGGTTTTAAATTGAGAGTTAAAGATTTTAATTTCACTGGTTTTAGAGAAATGGGTTTACCTGTTTTTGTGATACTTTTCAAATAAGGATGCTCCTCGGGTTTGAGATAGAGTAATTTTTTTGAATTCTCATCCGTTGGATGTAAATGTTTTGTACTTATTGTCGGTGGTTCGAAGGGTGTATTGGAAAATATTGTCTTGATCATTTGTTTGCCTTGAATTATTTTCGAGAGATCGTCAGCTGGGAGTTTATTTAATGAGACGTTGCTAATTATTTTCACTTTACTTGACAAATCGTTTTCTAATTTATCAATTCTTGGTTCTTGGTAAATTGAACCTGGATATTGAACATCTTTCATTGAATAAGAAACAATTGGATCGTTTTGTGTACTTGTGACAATATTATCCGAATCATCTTTCGAGGTTAAAGCACTTGTGGGGATGGTAATTAATTTTCTTTTTTGCACTTGATTCTTAAAGTCAAGGAGTTCGACTTGAAATTCACCGAGATCTTTCCCATCCGGACTTTTTAATTTTAGTGTTTTTAATTTACTGACACCATTGTAATTGATTGCTAGAGAATTTGACATCGGATTTGTCAGTGTTTTAATTTTTGATGAATTTGGCGATGAGAGACTTCGGTTCGTTCCACTTAAAACTTTGTCGGAAGAAATTTGATGAATTACTTTTTTATCCGTACACTCGACTAGTTGAACGTTTTTTCCTTTACTTATTTTCTTTCCCACGTCGATTGTTTGTGGTTCGGTTTCGATAGTTTTTAACACTGTCATCGATGGCGTTATTGTATGTTCTTTGGATACTGGTTTATGACCCGATACCAAACCAGGAAAATGTACAGGTAATTTAAATTCTCGAACACATTCCGAAACGTGCATTGCCGCATGTTTGTTTATACGTCTCACTTTCGGAGGTGTTGGCTCCAAGGAGTCCATTTTTTTCTAAAAATAAAGAAAGGAATTACTTCTTAAAATAAAAATTTCAATTTTAGTTAAAATTAACTTACTATTTCTTAGAATTGTCGTTTCCTTTCCGTTTGATACAAAGGGGGTAATTACAATGAGGATAACCTCAAAATACACGCTCCATAAACAAAGAGTTTGTCAATTATTTTTCTCCATTTTTAGCCGTTTTTTCTTATTGACAATATAATTATCTTCATTTGATTATGTTCTGGCATTAAGAAAAATGTTCTTTATTGTTTTATAATGAATCAATTCACTTTGTTAAATGAATTTTGTAGAACGGGACATCCCTCGTTTTGTTAGCAATGTTATTTTTTAAAGTTCAACCATAAACTATAGGTTATTTTCATGGTATTTTCACGAATTCCAACTTTACTATTGAATCGGGAATCCCGATCATCTATTTTCATGAAAGTTTCGGGTTGTTTACAATTGTAAACATTGTTTTCATTGAAGTATAAAGGTTGGTTAATAGTTTCTGAACTATTATTGAGAAGTTCGCTTTTTTCCCGCCAGGGGAGAATTGACACTTAGGGCGGGTTTTTCAAAAATTGCGAAAATGTTTCGCAACGATAATTATGATGTTAATGCAAAACATTTATTATAAACAAGTTATTATATTATTACAAACAAAAAAATGGTTATTTAATAAGATTTTAGGTATTTTGAACAATCATACAGAAATTATAATTTGAAAACTTTCTTTTTGTTTATAAAGGTGATTTTATAACAAACTTTTTACTTCGTATTAACAAATTGACGTAGTGTGCCATCTATGTTCTTTACTTAGTTTATGGCCTCGTGCCAAAATCGTCAAAATGGCGCAAAAGAAAAAGGAAAAAAGGAACTAATTCCCAATCAAGTGAATGAAACAAAGCTTTTTTTATTCATTTAATCAACATTTTTTTTCTCTATTTCCACAGGTGCGACAACTATTCAGTTAGTTTATGGCCAACCGTCGTATCGAGAGGATCAGGATCAAAAGTACCAAAATGTCAACAAGGAAGAGAAGGAAAAGGAAAAAAGTAACTAATAACCAGTCAAGTGAGAGAAAAAAGGTATTTTCGTTAATCTAAAGCATAATTATTTAATTAAACAACGTTTTTCCGTATACGTAGTTTTCTTTTTTTTACTTTTCTTTTTCTCGTACAACAATTTCGCGTCGCGCCTTTTTGTTATGCTTACATGACAATTAGTAATTGTTATCCACAATTTTTCGACAATATTTTCGAATTGTAGAAGTTTGTAAAAAGCGAATTAGCATTTTGTTAAGAGAATATATTTTGGTATTCTCGACTACTTAATTTATGTAGGGGGAGAAAGAAACATACGCTCCATAGAGGAGAATTTGAGACTTGTTTATATGGGACGTGACCGGCTGGTAATAATCGTTCGTGTCTCGCTTGACCGCGACAAAAAATGCTCATAAAACGGTAGTAAAAAATGAAGAAAACTTATTGCCCAAGTCGAAGGTATATATGAGTTTAAAGCTAGGAAGAGAAGTCCCTTGTTCAAGTCCACAAGATTGCTTTGACATTCCTCAATCATAACAGGGTATCTTATTTCCTTACGGCGTTAATATACATGTATATATACCATGAAACATTTACTTTTCAGTGTATATACCACTATATATATATATATACATATACTTTTCAGTGTATATATATTGAAAAATGTCTATTTTTGCAAATATAATGTTCAACTTTCTTTTTTATTTACAATATACAATACGTACGAATAAACAAGTAATTTAGTTACACTTATTTACTGCTTGCTCGAAAAAGAGGTGTTGAAATACCTGAAAAAGGAAAAAATAAAACATTTTGCTCATTTTGTATATATTAGGGAGTTATTTTTATAACTTTTTACTTTGTGGATTTTTTCCAAAGTTTTCTATATAGGAAATAAATATGCAGGGTTTTTTTTAGATTTTCTAGAACAAAAAACTTGAAAAGACGTCAAATTTTTTTAAGTTAGAAAAATTAAATTTGCAACTATTTTTATTATTGATTTTTAAAAAATATACTATTCTAATTATTATATTAAATTTACTTTAAAAATTCGATTACAAATTAAAATCATAAATTAAAAATATAATAATAATAATAAAAATAATTATTATATTTGAAAAATAACAATTTTTTTTAATAATTCAGGGAAAATAGATGAAATATTAAATAATAATTATTATTATTATATCCACTGTATCCACTGTAAAATAGTATTTGAATATTAAGTTTTTGAAGTTGAATTTCAAAAATTTTCAGTGGTAATTTTAATATTAAAAAAACAAAAAATTAGACTTAATGAAAAGTGGAAAACATGAAAAAGACAAAATACAATTTATTTTGATATAATAAATAAAAATTATTTACTGTACTCAGTATAAATATTTTTTATAATTGTTTAGTAAAGGATTTATTTTTATGAAAAATTTTATATATAGGTAAATAATCTTGCTCTTTTATTACTTTTAAAAACTTTCATAAAATTCTTCACAAGAATTCAATTATTTTCCCAAATAATAAAATTTTTTCACAAGAATTCAATTATTTAAAAAGAAATAAAATTCTTCTCAGAAATTCAATTATTTTAAAAAAAAGATAAATTCTTTAATATAATTCTTCACAATTATTCAATTATTTTCCCAAATAATAAAAATTTTCAAGAGAATTCAATTATTTAAAACAAAATTAATTAAAATTCTTCGCAAAAATTAAATTATTTTTATAAATAAGACAATTCTTCTTAGAAATTAAATTATTTAAAAACAAAATTGATAAATTATTTAACTCTTCATAATTATTCAATTATTTTCTCTAATAATAAAATTTTTCACAAGAATTCAATTTTTTAAAAAGAATTAAATAAAATTATTCTTAAAAATTCAATTATTTTGATAAATAAGACAATTCTTCTTAGAAATTAAATTATTTTTTAAAAAAAATTGATAAATTCTTTAATTCTTCACAATTATTCAATTATTTTCCCAAATAATAAAAATTTTCAAGAGAATTCAATTATTTAAGAAGAATTAAATAAAATTCTTCTCAGAAATTCAATTATTTTCATAAATAATATAATTCTTATAAGAAATTTAATTATTAAAAAAAATTGATAATTTCTTTAATTCTTCACAATTATTCAATTATTTTCCCAAATAATAAAATTTTTCACGAGAATTCAATTATTTGAAAAAAAATTAAATAAAATTATTCTTAGAAATTTAATTATTTTTATAAATAAGACAATTCTTCTTAGAAATTAAATTATTTTTTAAAAAAGATTGATAAATTCATTAATTTTTCATAATTATTCAATTATTTTCCCAAATAATAAAAATTTTTAAGAGAATTCAATTATTTAAAAAGAATTAAATAAAAGTCTTCTCAGAAATTCAATTATAAAAAAAATTGATAAATTCTTTAATTCTTTACAATTCTTCAATTATTTTCCCAAATAATAAAAATTTTCACGAGAATTAAATTATTTGAAAAAAAAAAAAAATAAAACTCTTCCCAAAAATTCAGTCATTTTTTAAGAAATTGATAAATTTTTTATAAGAATTAAATTTTTGAGAATCATTCAATTATTTAATATATTATTTATTTTTGCATTTAATTAATTGAATTTCAGTGGAACTTTTTAATAATAAATAATTGATTTAAAAACGAAGTTTAGTTGAAAGTTTAGATAATAATTGAATATTTAAACCGTTATAGTACGATTTTTTAGAAATAATCAAATTTTACGCACAGAGAAAAAAGAATTGTTAATATATAGAACTAACAAATTTCGTTTGTCGTTGTTACAAAATTTTTTGTTACATCAACAGATTTATTGTTATTAGAAAAAATTTGAATTGTTTAGAAAACAAAATAAAATTTTGTTAGTTCTATATTACCAATCCTTTTGTCAACGTATAACAATCCTACTTTTTCTCAGAATTAAAGCTACTTTTTGATACTTTTTTAAAATTAATTATCGAGTGTGAAGACTGTAATTAATTAATTATAATTAATTAATTATGTTTATTTCATTAAAATTAAGTTTTCATAATTAAAAATTAAATATCAATTAGCTATAATGAAACGTCGTCGTTCGGCAAAATATAATATAGAGAGAGTAAATATAAAAAAAATAAAATAGTGGAGAGGAAAGTGAGCATAATTATCTATTTAGTATAATTCCGTGTGGTGTGAGCATCAACAATAATGTTGAAACGATAAAAAGAGAAACAATTGAACAATCGAACAGGTATGTTGGCAAACATGGTCATTGTGATTCTCTAACAATACCTTGTTATATTAGCAATACAACAGTTCGTTCACTCAAGTATTTAACCATTATACACTATATACATATATACATATGTGTGTGTACTAAATGAAAAATATCCGGTCTGGCGAAATGACGGTATAATTCCTCCTTTTTTTCTTTTTATTTCCTACGCGAATTTTTTTTTCTTAGAATAAAAAAAAATTCATGTCGCCGCGCGTAATAATCGCACAATTTTTCTATATAATTATATAGTAAATATATATAAATCAAATATATAATTATATATTTGATAACCAACGCAAGTAATCGTTTATTTGAATCGAATACATTTTTTCTGTATTATTTATTATTATAAATTTAATATAACGATATACATATATTGTAATAATATATATAATAATAACACTGTAGATTAATATATTACTAATTATAATCACACTGAAAAAAATTTATTTGATTTAACAATTATTTGTCTGTTATCGAATAAATATAATTATACTTGAATCAAATAATTTTTTTTCGAGTCAATTAAATTGTATATTTGAATCAATAATTTCAATATTTGAAGCAAATAAATCATTTAATTGATTAAACTAAAAAATTAATTAAAATAAAAATTATTTGATTCAAGTAAATATTTAATAAATTGATAAAAGACTCAAGTAATCGGTTATTCGAGTCAAATGCGCCTATTAAATAAAAATAAATAAAAGATAAGTAATAAATATAAAAGTAAATAAAAATGAAATAAAAAAGCCTATTATATAGACTCAAATGTCCTGAATAAATAAAATTAATAAATACATAATAATAATTATTTAATTATTATTTAATAATTAATATCTACTAATATATTGATACAATATATTATGTTATACAGTATATTATGTTCAGTGGAACAGTGATGAATTTAATTTTTGTGATTGTTTAATATAATTCACGTGTATAATAATATAATATTATAATTAAAAAAATTAATATATTTTACTCAAAAAAGAAATAAAATTAATATTGAATTTATAGATAAAATATATAAACGTGTAGAATATTTATCGTTCGCCGTGAAATCGAGTTGAGAAACCCTTGTTGGGCTGGTACAAACATTTCCCAGTCAATATTCCCGCTTGTGACGTTCACCAATGAACAGTGAGCTTATAAAACGCCAAGCCGCCCCAACATGGTGACCATTTCCGTTCCCCACTTTATATATATATAAAATATATTTTATTTCAAAAAGAAAAGAATAAAAAGTTACCAGTTTTTCCCGCACTTGTGGTTTTATATTTTATCAATTTTTTTTCCCCCTAAATGTACCGAAGGAAGAAAATTTATATCCGCAAATTATTTACATACATTTATTTGTTAATTAATAGTATAATAGTTTATTAAAATATTTGTGTAATTTGTTTTATTTTTTAATTTGTTGTCATTAACATACAAGTGACTAAAAATTGAAATTATAATTGTACTTCTATAAGAATGTATATATAATTAAAATAAGTCTGACTATAATTTACTTAAACTACTTGCGAAAGAAATTTGATATTTTTGTATCGCTTTTTGAAATTATTTTTTCAAAAATAATACGATTCATATTAATTGAAGCATTTTTTAATTAGAACTGGAATTATTGTAAATTTGACTAATTAATATAGTAATTTCTAATAATTTTTTAGTAAAATTACTAATTAAAAATTAATTAATTCACCTTTTTCTTTCGAATTAGTAAATTTTATTAATAAAAATAGTAATTTTTACTAATTTGCATTCTTGACTTTTTGCTTTTGAATTAGTAAATTTTACTAATAAATAGTAATTTCTAACAATTTTTTAGTAAAATTACTAATTCAACAGCAAAAAATCAGACAATAATAATTCAAAAAAGTAAAAATTATTACCATTTCGAGAATTAAAAAAATTTGTCTTGAATCAAATACTTTTTAATTGAATTAAATTGCATTTGAATCAATATTTCAGAATTTAAAGCTATAAAAATACAAATTTGAATAATATTGATTAAAATAAAAATTGACGAAAGTAAATATATTTATTTTGCTAATAGAAAAATAATTTGTTACTCTTTAAATTTGAATTAGTAAAAACGTTTACTAATTTGAATTAGTGATTGACTTTTTTTTGGTTTTTGAATTAGTAAATTTTACTAATAAATTAATAGAAATTATTATTTATTAGTAAAATTCTACTAATAAATTAGTAGAAACTACCATTTTAGTAAAATTTTACTAATAAATTTGTAGAAATTACTATTTTAGTAAATATTTATTGATAACTTAGTAGAAATTACTATTTTAGTAAAATTTTAATAATATATTTGTAGAAATTACTATTTTACCAAAATTAAAAATTTTAATAATAAATACTAATTTCTACTAATTTCTCAGTAACATTTACTAAATCAAATGCAAATATTCAGTCACTAATTCAAATTAGTAAAAATTTTTAATAATTTAAATTTGTGTCGCGCTCCGAAGAAAGGTATACCTAAGAAGCAAAAAATTTGAGGTTATTTACTTGAGTCAAATAAATATTTTCTTGAATCAAATAATTTTTATTTGAATCAATGAATTGTATTATATTTTACATATTTTATTTATTATTATACTCTGTTTATTGTTTTCAAATTAATAACATAAAAAAATAAGAAAAAACAAGAATAGCAAAGAAAAATCAATGTATATTTCTAAATAAATAAATAAACAAATAAATATATTTTAAAAAGTAAAGATAGTAAAAAATTAAAAATATTTATATATTGTTTTGTCAATATTAATCTGCATGCAATTATGTTTGTATAAATATTAGTATAGAAGAGAAATTTTTAGTCAGACGTATTCAAATTTCTAAATAAACTTTTGTTGCATATTTAGAAAAGTTTTAAATAATATTTACAGATTTACAATCAAAAAGTAAATATAATTATTAGATAATTTAATAATTAATTAATTTCTATATATATATAATATAAAAATCAACGCGGATTCGCGAGTTTTATTAAAAAAAGAAACATGACTCATAAATTAAAGAATAAAGTTTTGCAATAAATAAACTTTTTACATAAACAATAAACAATGATACATTCTTGTACGCGCACTTTGCTTCCGACTTAAGGAAATTGTAAACAGTTGAAATATAATCAAGAATCTCTTTTGAAACTAATACTAAAAAATAAAATTTTTTTATAAAGAAAATGATGCTTTTTTTCTTCATATTCTTGAATTAATTGAATCTGCCTAAGATATATAAATCTGCCTTATATGAAAATAATTATAATGTATTATAATAATTTGAGGTCGCTTACAATTATAAAATATGTATTATAATTGTGGTCATGACCTCGATTTGCATTGTAATAATTATACGTATGTATATATGTATAGATTGCTAAATTTTGTCTTTGGAATGCAATATAAGCATTTTTTCTCTGTTACATAACATTCTTGCATACAATATACATGTTAAAAAATTTTCACGTGCGCGCTAAAAAGAATTAATATTTTAGTGTTTCGAATCTTTATTCTCGTAACGAGAGTTCTCTCGGAGAGAATATTTATCGAAAGGTTCAGAAGTTTTTTATAATAATAATAATTAATAATAACAACAACAATTTTTTTACGTAAACTTTTTTATTAAAAATTCAAACATTTTTTATATAGTAAATAATAATTAAAAATATTACCTACAATTAGTGGCGAGTTCCAAAGAAAGATAAGAAGCAACAAATTTTAGGTCATGTTTATAAATTTTTGAGTAAAAATACAGAAAGAGAATTAATTTTTATTAAAAATTATTGTTCTTCAAGTTTTTATTATATAAAAATAATCAATTTTTGACCAGTGCTTTAATTAATTTAATTCAAATTTCTTCAATCAAACAATCAATTTAATCAATTTTTGACCAGTGGCCAGTGCTTTAATTAATTTAATTCAAATTTCTTCAATCAAACAAAGAAAAGAATTATCATTTATATTTAATTAAATTAGAAAAATTTTTCTGATTCAGAATTATTAATTAATTTAACATATATTTTCTTTATTTAATTTTATTTTTTCAAAGAAATAAATATAAACAAAACAAATTTATTTCATTCATGTCAACTGTCCAAATTTAAATTATTAAAAATGTTTACTAATTTGAATTAGTAGTGACTAAATTTTTGCATTTGAATTAGTAAATTTTACTGATAAATTAGTAGAAATTACGATGTTTATTATTAAAATTTTACTAAAATAGTAATTTCTACTAAACTATTAGTAAAATTTTACTAAAATAGTAATTTCTGCTAAGTTATTGGTAAAATATTTACTAAAATAGTAATTTTTACTCATTTACTAGTAAAATTTTACTAAAATAGTTGTTTCTACTAATTTATTAGTAAAAGTTTACTAATAAATAATAATTTCTATTAATTTATCAGTAAAATTTACTAATTCAAAAGCAAAAAAAAGTCAGTCACTAATTCACATTAGTAAACATTTTTACTTCTTTAAATTATTGTCGAATTTTTTGCTGTTGAATTAGTTATTTTACTAAAAAATTATTAGAAATTACTATTTATTAGTAAAATTTACTAATTCAAATGCAAGAAGTTGAATTAATTAATTTTTAATTAGTAATTTTACTAAAAAAAATTATTAGAAATTACTATTAATTAGTAAAGTTTACTAATTCGAAAGCAAGAAGTTGAATTAATTAATTAATTTTTTATTAGTAAATTTTACTAAAAATTTATTAGAAATTACTATTTATTATAGTAAAATTTACTAATTGAAAGTCAAAAAAGCAAAATTAGTAAGCATTACTATATTTATTAATAAAATTTACTAATTTGAAAGCAAAAAGTTAAATTAATTAATTAATTATTCATTAATTTAAATTTTACTAAAAATTTATTAGAAATTACTATTTATTAGTAAAGTTTACTAATTCGAAAGCAAAAAGTTGTATTAATCTAATTTCAAATTAGTAATTTTACCAAAAATGTTAATAGAAATTACTATTAATTAGGCAAATTTACTAATTCGAAAGCAAAAAGTTAAAAAGAGCAAATTAGTAAACACTACTATTTATTGATAAAATTTACCAATTCGAAATGAAAAAGTAAAAAAATAATACCATTTATTGGTATAAAATTTACTAATTTAATAGCAAAAAGGCAGTCACTAATTCAAATTAGTAAACATTTTTACTAATTTAAATTTAAATAGCGTGATTATTGAATGAGATTAATTTTTATTCAGTGTACAATCATATAAAATATAATAATAATTATTATATTTCTTATAATTTTTAAATTCTATAATATTTTCTCTATATTTTCAATAATAATTATTATTTCTATTGTTATTAATTATTCTATATTAAAATATATACATGTATATATTAAAACGGGGAGGGATTTTGTGTTAGGAATAACTCCGCCTCTGTTTTCCTCCACCTCTTTGAATTTAACGTCATGGGATATGAGAGAGTGAGAGAGTGAGACAGAGTTTGACGAAGAAATTGACGTCAAGAGCCGGTCCCAATCTTGATTCTGTTTTAGTTTAGCTTTAGCCTCTTTTCGTTCACCACGATTCGCGTTAATAATTAATAAGGGTTTTATTTTTTTGAACCCTTATTATCTTCCCGCGAATTCGCGAAAACGAAAATTCTACACGTAATTTCAAGTTTATTACTTAGAAAACAAATATTTAATTAAATAAATATATTAACATTTATCAGTGATAAACGGTGATGATTTGAACGGAGTAGAAAAAAACTGGTATTATTATTTTTTTTTTTAATACAAAAGTGATTTTTTGAGTCCAAAAATATAAGGAGGATATACGAACTGAATGGATTTATCTTTCAGTGTAAAATCAGTGTTTTTTTGGATCAATAATTTGGCAGTTTTTTTTTTAATTAACTGTGAGTATTACAATGAAAATTTATTAGAATTCTTTATTTTTGAACTACTGCGATATTTGAATTTAAAGATTTTGTTTAGAAACTTTTCTCCCTTTGTAATTATGATTTTTTCTTCGTAAATTATTTATTGTTAATTTTTTTCCACCAAAAAGTATTCCGAACATTGAAATGAACGAAATTTATTTATTTCTTCTTGAAATTAAATTTTTATTGCAATAATTTTGCGTCTCTGTCGAAGAAATTTTTTTTGCCAATTTCTGAGTGCAAAATTTAAATTTCTAATTTCTGTTGCAATCGGTAATTTTTTTTGAAAGTATTTTTAATGAAAAATATTTTTTATTTGATCGTTCAAAACTTGTGGATCATAATTTTTTATAGTTGGGAAATTGAAATTTGATTCATATTGAGTTTTTAAATTTAAATTGTTGATTATTATTAATGTTAATTAATTAATAAATTAATATTATTAATAATTATAATTATTACTTGAATTTTATTAAAATTTTTAACTTTTATGAACGAATTTTTTTTTGTGTTTAAATATTTTTGAAAAATTCCTGCACTGAATTGAAAAATAACGTAAATCCAAAATTTAATTTATTAGCCATTTTTTTTTAATAAACAAAATAATATTTTTTAATTAAATAAAAATAAAAATTAATAACAAAAGAACTACCCTCAAATAATTATTCTATTAAGATTATTTTATCATTTGTTTATTTTCTTATAAAATTATTTCTTTAATTATTAAATAAACTATTCTATTAATATTTTATCATTTGATTATTTTATTATTCTTTTCAGATTATTATTTTATTCGTTTTATTTATTATTATTGTTAGCTAACGCTCAAATAATTATTTTATTATTATTTTATCACTTGTTTATTTTATTATTCAATAAACAAATTATTCGATTATTATTTTATCACTTGATTATTTTATTATTCATAATATTTTCTTTAATTAATAAACAAATTATTCGATTATTATTTTATTATTCAATACTTTTTTGAATAAATTAATTATTTGATTATTACTTTATCATTTTTATTATTATTTTATTCGATTTTTTTATTATTGAATAATTTCTCAAATTATTAAATAATTATTTAAATAAATAATTGGTTAGATAATGCGTGTGTAATATAAAATGATGTACTTATTCAATTATTATCAATGCGCGAATAAAAAAAGAAATTGATTACGAAATATTTTGTACAGTCCGCAAAAATATGAATTTGGTGCAGCATATTTTGTATATTTTGAACATTTCAACAAAATTCATAACAAGCCATCAGTAAATTTTGTCGAGTTTGTAAACTCCATTCCGCGAAACTTTCTGTTTAATGTCAACTATGTAGCCCGGTTTTCCAAACAAAGAGATAAATGTCTTTTCACGCGATATTCAAGTAGAGAGCAAAAAAAAAGAAAATGAAACAAAATTTTTTTTTGTGCACTAAAAAAAGGGATTTTTGAAAAACAAAATTTTTGTTATAAAATTAAAATTGTTTTTTTTATATTATTAAAAGTTGTGTTTGTCGTCAAGAAAAATTTTTTCATATTTTGAACGGATATTTTTCTATTTTATTTTTCAATTTTTGAAAAATTCGCGGTTCAAGAAATAGTTTCTTTTGAAATCAAGAAGAATTCCTTTCAATGTTTTGAAATTAGTAGAAATTTTTTTACTTTTTAATTGGAAGAATATTTTTTTTCCTTACTGAAGATATTATCTTTTTTTGAATACAAATTTTTTTTAATTATTTCAATTTTTCCTTGGAATCAAGAAAAATTATTCTTTACTTCTCCTCTTAAATTGTTTCTTTACTTAGAACAATATTTCTTAATATTTTTAAAGAATATCTTCATTTCAAACAAAATTTCTTGAAATAAAAAAAAACTTCGATTCTTTAATTTAAGAAAATATTTTCTGTTTTTATTGAAATTAAACAAAAAAACTTTATATCATAGATTTTGATTCTCAACTGCTGTTATTGAATTCAAAAAAATTAATAAAAAATATTCGATTCCTTGACTTTGAAGAATATTTTCTTAAAAGGAAAATTTTTTGATTTTCTCTTGAAAATATTCTTCAGGTTCAAAATTAGAAAATAATAATCAAATATTCTTTTCAAAGAATGTTTTCAAACAAAAAAATTCTTTACAATCGAGAAAAACTTTTTGTATTTGAACAAAATTTCTTTCACTAACAAATATTTTATCCTTTTTTCTTTTTTCTTAAAACCAAGAAAAATTGCCTTTAAAATTACAGATTATATTTTTTTCTTTATTTTTTAATAATCTTTCATAAAAAAAAGAAAAAAATTTTCAGTTTCTTTCAGTTTATATGAATATTTGTTCATTTCAAACAACATTTCTTGAAATCAAGCAAAACTTCTTAATCTCAATTTTAATTCTTGTTAACGAGTTCAAAAGTTAATGAAGAAAAAAATAATTACAACAATTAAAAAAATTATTACATACAAAGATTATTATTTTATTATTGTAATTATAAATCACAATAAAACCTAATAATAATAATAATAAATAATAATAATTAATATTCTTACTAATTATATCATATTTATTTACAATTATTTACATTTTAATGTTATAATTGAATAAATAAACAAATAATCATAAAAATAATAAATAATATTTTATTATTTTATAACTATAATGTATTATGAATTATTATTTAGTATTTTTATGATTCTTTATTTCTTTTTATTCAGTAATAATATTAATAATAATTATTCAATTAATTTACTAATAAAATAATTCAACTAATGAACTAATAAAATAATTCAGCTAATTAACTATAATTAAATATATCAACTAATTAAATAATTCCATTATTTAATTAATTAAAGTAATTTATAACTATTTAACTAACAATTCATTAAATTCTTCAATTGATTAATTAATTAAAATATTCAGCTTATTAAATTAGTAATTAGAATAATTTAACTAATAAACTAAGGTACCTATAAACTAACTCTCCAACTTTGAATTAGTGACTAATATTTTGATTTTGAATTAGTAAATTTTAGTAAGAAATTAGTAGAAATTACTATTTATTAGTAAATTAATTAATAATTAATTACAAAATTTTAATATAATAAATGGTAATTTCTACTAATTTCTCAGTAAAATTTACTAAATCAAATGCAAAAAGTCGCAGTCGCTAATTTAAATTAGTTAACATTTTTATTACTAATTCAAATTTAGAGGGAATTACAATAATTTATCCAATTAACTAATTACAATAATATTTAACTAATTAATTAATACCATAATTTAACTAATTAATTAATAAGTAGAAATAAATAATATTTTACTCTCTAAATATAAATTCGTGACTGTCTTTTTTCCTCTAAATTTGTAAATTTCACTAATTTGCAGCAATTTCAATAAATTTATTAGTAACATTTTTACTAATTTGAATTAATGACTGATTTTTTGCTTTTAAATTAGTAAATTTTACTAAACAATTAGCAGAAATTACTATTAATTAGTAAATTACTTAATAATTAATTAGTAAATTTGTCATTATTATACTAATAAATTAGCAGAAATTACTATTTATTAGTAAAATTTATTCATTCAAATTTAGAGAGTAGTATATTCATAATTATTTATTTCTTGATTCAAATAATAATAAGAGTTTATTTAATAAATAAAAATGATAATAATAATAATACCTAATAATAATTATTATTAATATTAATATTATTATTAGATTTTATTATTTATATTTTACTTATTATTTATTTATTTATTTATTCAAAAATACACATGCAAGCTGTATTATTATAAACAAATAAATAATTATAAATCTCTCTCACTTATAATTAAATAAATAAATAAAAATAATAAACAAAAATTAATTGCATATTATTTTTATACAAAAATTATTTTGAAGAAAAAGACTGTTATTTTTAAACCCGAAAGAGAAGAAGAAAATCAGAGTAAGAAAAAAAGGGCGCGAGCGGAAATTTAAAGGGCTATTAAATAATGT
Source organism: Leptopilina heterotoma (assembly GCF_015476425.1). Taxonomy (NCBI): domain Eukaryota; kingdom Metazoa; phylum Arthropoda; class Insecta; order Hymenoptera; family Figitidae; genus Leptopilina; species Leptopilina heterotoma. The sequence goes on from NW_025110818.1 coordinate 807,448, forward strand.
ATTAACATTATACACGATTTTTATGAATAAGAAAAAAAATATATATATTTTGGGTGGGATGAAGAAATAATCATCGTGTTTGCATGATTGCAAGGGATGTGTATGGAGGGAGGGAGGGAGGAAAAATTTACGATTGGCGCCGTGACGATTCCTGATGTGTCGAAATTCTTACTTTGTTGTATATATTTTATATAAGTGGATGTGCCGCGTGCCCTGGCGACGGACGGCATGGCAGCGGTAGCGGCGGAAGTTCCAAAGAGTCCCTTGAGATGAGACAATTTTCGAATGGTCCATGCAGAATCATTGGATGTATATATCGTTTCGTATATCTAAGCAGACAACAAGCTTGAAGAAGTGCTAAGTGCTCAGCTGTTCGTGACTTGTCATCCGCGTGTTGCACTCGGCATTTTAGGGTATCGCACCATGTTCCCTGTCGCTTCAGACGTCTGAAGTTATCATTTCGGTCTATATATCTCACTTTGTCTCTTTCTTTATATACTTTCATTTTTTTCCTCTCGTTTACCCCCCCCCCCTTTTTTTTAAAATTTCTTTAATTTTTTACTTTTATTCATTTTTCTTCATTTTCTTCATTTTCCCTATTTTTCCTTTTTTTATTTTTTCTTTCTTCCTTTTTTCTTAATTTTCCCTATTTTTCCTTCTTTATTTTTTCTTTCTTCCTTTTTTTTCATTTTCTCTATTTTTCTTTTTTTCTGTTTTTCCTTTTCTTCAATTGTATTTCCTTCTTCTTTTTCTGATCTTCATTTTTAAATTTTTTTTCTTTTTCCTTTCTTTACCTAATTTTTCCTTCTTTCATTTTTTTTATTCTTTATATTTTCTTCTTTTCCTGTTTTTTCTCTTCTTTATTTTTTCTTTCTTTATTTTCTCTCCTTTTTTTTGGGTTTTCTTTTCTTTATTTTTCATATTTTATATTTTTTCTTCTGTACGTTTTTCTCTTTTTCCTATTTTTATTTTTTCTTTATTTTTTTCTCTTCATTTTCTTTATTTCTTCTTTTCTTCAGTTCTATTTTCTTGTTTTTTCTCCTTTCTTTATTTTTTCCTTTTTCTCAGTTTTATTTTCTTGCTTTTTTCTGTTCTTCATTTCTTTCCTTACCTTCTTTCAGTTTTTTATTCTTTTCTGTTCATTTTCTTCTTTATTTTTTTCTCTTTCTTTATTTTTTCTCCTTTTTTGTGTTTTCTTTTCTTTATTTTTCCCTTTTCATATTTTTTTCTCCACTTCATTTTTTCTTTTTTTTCTTTCTCTTTAGTTTTATTTCCTTCCTCTATTTCTGTTCTTTTTTTCATTTTCCTTTCTTTAATTTTTCCTGCTTTCATTTTTTTTATTCTTTATATTTTCTTCTTTTCCTGTTTTTTCTCTTCTTTATTTTTTCTTCTTTTTTCGATTTTCTTTTATTTATTTTTCCCATTTCATGTTTTTTTCTTCTCTAAATTTTTCTTTTTTTCCTATTTTTATTTTTTCTTTCTTTTTTACCCTTTATTTTCTTTATTTATTCTTTTATTCTTTTTTCCCCTTTCTTTATTTTTCCTTTTCCCCAGTTTTATTTCCTTCTTTTTCTGTTCTTCACTTCTTTCTTTTTCCTTTCTTTACTTTTTCCTTCATTCAGTTTTCTTATTCTTTTTCTGTTCTTTCTCTTGTTTTTTTTTCTTTCTTTATTTTCTCTCCTTTTTTGTGTCTTTTCATCTATATTTTTCTTTCTTTCTGTTTTTCCTATTTTTATTTTCTTTTTTCTTTTTCTATTTGTTTCTCCTCTTTATTTTTTCTTTTTATTCCTTCTCTTTACTTTTATTTCCTTCCTTTATTCTGTTCTTCGTTTTTTTCCTATCTTTCATTTTTCCTTCTTTCATTTTTTTTATTCTTTATATTTTCTTCTTTTTTGTTTTTTTTTCCTTTATTTTTCCCATTTTATATTTTTTCTTCTGTACGTTTTTCTCTTTTTCCTATTTTTATTTTTTCTTTATTTTTTTCTCTTCATTTTCTTTATTTCCTTTTTTCTTCAGTTCTATTTTCTTGTTTTTCTCTCCTTTCTTTATTTTTTCCTTTTCCTCAGTTTTATTTCCTTCTTTTTTCTGTTCTTCATTTCTTTCTTTTTCCTTTCTTTACTTTCTGTTATTTTTCTTCTATATTTTTTTTCTTTATTTATTTTCTCTCCTTTTTTGTGTTTTCTTTTCTTTATTTTTCCCTTTTTATATTTTTTTCTCCTCTCTATTTTTCTTTTTTTCTCTTTTTCCTGTTTTTATTTTCTTCTTCTTTTTCTTTCTTTTCTTTATTTTTTCGTTTTTATGTTTTTTTCTCCTCTCCTTTTTTCCTTTTTTTCCTTTTCTCCAGCTTTGTTTGTTTCTTCTGTTTTTTTTCTTAATTTTTTTTCTTTATCCTTTCATTATTTTTTACTTTTTTTCTTTTCTTTCTGTTTTTTCTTTTCTTTGATTGTTTCCTCTCTTTATTTTTTCTTATTTTTGTACGATTTTTATTTATTTTTCTTTTTTTTCATGTTTTCTCACCCTTCTTTCTTCATTTTTTCTTTATTTTCTGTTTTCCTTTTTTCTTCTTTTGTTCTTTTTTCGTTATTCTTTTTCTTCATTTTTCCTCTTTTTAAAGAAAAGGAAAAACAGGAAAATTCAAAAAATAGGAAAAAGGAAAAAAAGAAAATAAAATTGAATTATTTTATATTAACTATTTTGTTGAAGCTATTTTAATTTTTTTCAAATTATTTTAATTATTTCTTTAATTACATAAATTAATTTCTTTAATTACTTTTCAAAAGTATCATTCACGATTTATTAGTTAATTATTTTTTAAAATTTTATTTAAACATTTTAAACAAATTGCATTTCTTTTTTGTTGCAGAAATGACAGGGCAAAAATGGTCTCACACTTAGTTTCAGTACCTGGGGTAAGTTTTACCTTATGGAAACAATAATTTTTTTAATTTTAAAATAAATAATAATACTAATAACTATTAAATAGTAATAAAAAAAATATTTATTATTTTTATTAATAAATAATAATAATAATAATAAATATAATAACAATAATAAAAAATAATAGTAACAATAAAAGTAAATAATAATAAATAATGAAGTAATAAAATAATAGTGATAAAAAAACATAAAAAATACGTATGTGAATTTTTTTTTGTTTCTTTTCTTTTTTTTGAAAGAAAGGTGCATTGCAAATTGTTTATTTATGAAATTCACTTCGCTGATATTTGTATATTTAAAAGGCGTCACTTTTCTCTCTGTTATCTTATGGATGAGAAACGAATGAACCCGATAGACAAGGAGAGGTCGCGGCCTCTGAAAATTTCGCAATTATATTGAAACTGCGCTTCATCATTAATTTTTCATTATTTTATGAATGGTCTCCTTTGCAATTTTTTCTTTTATTTAATTTTTTATTTTCTGTTTCACTGTCTTCTTCTTTTCATTCAAGCTCACTATTTTTTTTGTTCTAAATTTACATTTATTTATTTAGCTATTTGTTTAGTTATTTGCTTAGTTATTTATTTGTTTGGTTATTTATTTAGTGCATTATTAAATTTTTTAATTATGTAGATATTTATTTAGCTAATTATTTAAATATTTATTTAATTATATGTTTATTAACATATTTATTTAATTATTTATTTATTTACTTATTTAATTATTTACTTATTTATTTATTTATCATACGGGCATTTTGATTTATTTATACAACTCCATTAATATTATTATAATTATTGTTCCTATTATTATTAATACTATTATTATTATAATTATTTTCTGTTGTTGTTGTTGTTGTTATTATTATTATCCATTATTATTTTATTTATTTAGTTTAATTAATTTCGATTTATTTATTTAACTAATGAATTTAAAAAACCCACTCGAGGCAGGATTCGAACGCTGCACCGTGTTTTTTAAAAGCAACGCCTTAAACACCGCAGCCAATGCTAAACCTTTGGGGTATTTTAATTTTTATATTCATCAATTCATCATAAAATATAAATATTCATAACAAATTAATTTGTTATTTCTTATCTATATACTAGGTAGTGAAATTTCTTTTCTTTAAGAAGAAAATAATTACGAAATGATTAAAAATTTAATTTGAAAATTGTTATTACAATTTTAATAATTTTTAGAATAGAGATTTTTTATATACAATATACAATATAAATAAATTCGGAGGAGAAAAAATTAATTAAATGAATGAAAGTATATAGGTTATCCATAATAAATTATCATTTAGTATAATCGCCAAGGTCAGATTGTGAAGGTTTAATCTTACACTCTTGGAAAAATCAATTCATATCAAATTGCCTTTTGCTTCAAGTTCCTTTGAACTTATTTATTCTTGCGCATATGAAAGCTCTATCTGAATATTTTCACAATATACAAATAATACAATTGAATTTTATTAATTAATTTATAAATTAAAATAATAATTGTATAAATAAATACAATCTTACCTCTATGCGGAAGAAATTAATTAATTAATTAATTAATTAATAATTAAAATTTATTAATTAATTAATTAAATGAATAACTATGATATTTAATACTATTAATAATAATAATAAATAATTATTAATAATATTAATTTATATAAATTCATTATTATTATTTTCATCATCATCTGTTAGTATATTATTTATTTAACTTAATTAGTATATCGATTTATTTACTGAATTAAATAAAAAAATTCACTTGAGGCAGGATTCGAACACTGCACGTTGTTATTTCAATATAACACCTTACACCCCGTAGCCAATACGAAACATTTGTTGTTATTAGATTTTTTTAGATTTTTTAATTTGCTTTTTTTAAATTACTTTATAAAGCTATTAATATTGACTAATAATATTAATTTATTAATTAGTCATTATTAATTAATTACACATATACAAAATTTCAAAAGCATTAATTGAAAATTATGATAATTAAATCAATGAAATTTTGCGCAAACGTTATTTTTGTTTAGTGTATTGGCTGCGGGGTGTAAGGAGTCAGCTTGAAATAAGGTGCAGCGTTCGAATCTTGCCTCGAGTGAATTTTTTTTTTTTCATTTATATTCTTATTTTTTTAGTTGTTTTATTATTATATTTCTATGGTCATATTTTTATGGTTTATATTCTCTTTATGGTCACTTAGAACTTCAAGATGACGTTTGTAAATTAATAAATATATAAATAAATTATATATATTTTTTTTCAAAAAATTAAAAAATTTGAAACTAAAAATAATTCTCTAAGTAATTTTCTTTTAGTCGAATTTATTTCTGATAATTTTTTTTCCGATTCTTTGATTTAATTTTCTGTTTCTTTTTTTTCGAGAGAGAGTTTATTGTTGGTGTACTGGTTGATTTAACGTGAAAGGTATATTACAATTGTTTTTATTGTTTCTCTTTTTGATGTCCATTATAGTTAGATTTACTTTCTTGGAAACACAATGTGTGTAGTCGTGTATATAGTGAATAATATAAAAGCAAATGCGCTTTAATTTAATGGTCGCGCTAAACGACTGTGTAATTTCTCAGCGTCGACGACTTGATGCACTTCTTCGGTAGCTCGATGCAAATTTCACATGAATCTTGTAATGTTTTGCTGTACATATATCATCAATTTGATATATTAACCAAAAAAATATATTAATTATTAATAGGTTGTTTAAAATAATATTTAAAATAATATTTAGGAAATAAATATTTTTCTTTAAGTTTGAGAATATTTCTCTAACTCTATTTTTCGAGACTAAAAAATATTTATGCAAAAGTTAAAGAATATTTCTTGAATTTAAAAATATTTCTTCAGATTTCTTTTCTTCTCAGAAAATATTTCTTGGGGTTAATATTTTGTTTAATACAATAAATATTTCTTTGAATTAAAGAAATTTTCTTGGGACTAAAAAATATTTCTTCAAGTCAAAGAAATATTTTCTTCAGTCAAAAAATATTTCTTCAAATTTGAAAAAATATTTTCTTTACACAAAAAATATTTCTTCAAATCAGAAAAGTATTTTCTCCAGACAAAAATATTTTTTCATATATATTAAAAATGTTTTCTTCAGATAAAAAATATTGTTTCAAATCAAAGAAATATTTCCTTCAGATGATAAATTTGAAAATAATTATAAATATATCTTAACACCTTAGAATTGCTTTCTTCTTTCCCTTTTTTTCTAAAAATTTTGTTATCTGAATTATATAACTATCTATATAAAAGCCAAATCGCAAATTAACGATCTACCAAGATCGTAAGTTTCGCATGACATAATACGGATGTCACAACACTCTGCCGTTGTTTATAAGCTTCCTGTGACGAGACTTCAAACATCACAAGCTCGTAACACAATTCCCAAGCAAGTATAGATGATGAGCTTCTTTTGGCCCCAACGCGTATGTTCCACTTCCTTTTTCGTTCCTTTTTCCTTCCCTTTTCCTCGGATTTTTTTTTTTTTTTTTTTTTGAAACATTTTTACCACTTTTACTCTTAAATTATCCTTTTCTTCAAAAATTAGTTATTGTTTAAAAATAATAAGCAATGAATTATATTATTTATTATTTTTATTTTTAATTATAAACGGGACAGTTTTATAATTATTTATTTATAATAATAGAATTTGCTTGTGTATTTTTGCGTAAATAAATAAATAATAAGTAAAATGAAAATAATAAAACCTAATAACAATATTAATATTAATAATGACCATTATTATTTTTAATATTTAAATTAGATTCATTAATTAATTGTTTATTTATTTTAAATTGTAAATTACTTATTTAATTAAATTTTTAAATTATTTTTGTTAGTTAATTACTTAAAAAGTTGGATTTTTTGAATTAGTTTCATTAGATAATTAGTTAAATTATTGCAATTAATTAATTAGTTAAATTATTGTATTTAGTTAATTATTTCAGGGTTGTCACAGGTCAGGGAATTCAGGGAAAAGTCAAGGAAATTAGAAAGAAATTCTAATTACAGAATTTCAATTATTTTCAAAAGTGATGAACTTCTTCGCATAAATTCAATTATGTTCAAAAAATTTTTTAAATTCTTGTCAAAATTTCAATTATCATTATAAATAATAAAATTCTCCAAAATTCAGTTATTTTCAAAAAAATTTAATAAAATTCTTGGAAAAATTTCAATTATTTTCGAAAATTTTCTAAAAGAATTCAATTATTTGAACAAAATTTTAATAAAAATTCTACAGGAATTCAATTACTTACCAATTTTCTATAAATTTCTTCTCATCAATTTAATTATTTTCATAAATAATAAAATTTTTCGCAAAAATTCAATTATTTTCAGTAAAATTTCAGGAAAGAAATCAATTACTTTTAAAAATTCAATAAAATCCTTCTCAGGAATTCAATTATTTTCATAAATAATAAAATTTTTCTCGAGAATTCAATTATTTAAAAAAAATTTTGATAAAATGCTTTATAAATTTGAATAATTATAATAAAATTGATAAGTACAATTATTTTCGTAAATTATAACATTCTTTCTAGGAATACAATTATTGTCAAAAATGTTTATAAAAATCTTCGAAATAATTCAATTATTTTCGTAACAAAAAAAAAATCTTCGAAGCAATATTCAATTATTTAAGAGATTTTAATAAAATTCTTCACAAGAATTTAATTTTTTTTTCAAAAATAAACTTTTTTACAGGAATTAAATTATTTAAAAATAAATTTAATAAAATTCTTCGTCGGACTTCAATTATTTTCAACTTTTTGATGAAATTTCTCGATGAAATTTAATTAATTTCAAAAAGTTTTAAAATATTCTGAGAAATTTAAATTAGTTTTAAAAAATTTGAATAAAAATCTGAATTAAATTCTTTAAAAAAGTTTTTAATAAAATTCGTTGCAAGAATTGACTTATTTTTATAAATAACAAAACTTATTGTAGAATTTCAATTATTTTTTATACAATTTTTAATAAAATGATAGAAAATTGCATTTATTTTTAAATTTTTTTTAATTTGACGAAAGAATTCAATTATTTCTAAAAATTTTTATAAAATTCTTCATAAAAATTCAATTTTTTAATAAATAATTTATTTTTGTAATTAAATAATTGAATTCTCGTAAAATTTTCTAATAAAAATTGATTAAGAAATGAATTTCAGTTAAAATTTTAAATTAAAATAATTATTAAATATTTATTTAAAAAAGAAGTTATTGATGTTTTTGAATAATTTTACATTTAAAAAAATTCGTAAATAAATTTAGTGGAACATATTTTTGAGTATCTAATAATTTTTGGAGAGAATCAGAATATTCTTTAGGGTGAGGGAAAAAGTCTAAATTTTTTCTGGAAATCAGGGAAAAGTCAGGGAAAAACCAAATTAAATTTTTGTAGCAACCCTGTAGTTGAATTATTGTAATTAGTTAATTTAATAAATTATTGTAATTCTCTCTAAATTTGAATTCGTAAATAAAATTTTAACTAATTTGAATTAGTGACTGTCTTTTTTCTTTTGAATTGTAGTAAATTTTACTAATAAATAATAATTTCTACAAATTTAGGTATTAGTTAAAATTTCCAAATCCATAAGCAAAAAGTTAGTCACTAATTCAAAGTTAAAGAGTTAGTTAATTAGTTAAATTATTCTAATTACCTAGTTGATTAGCTGATTATTTTAATTAGGTAATTAGTTAAATTCTCGGAATTACTTAATTAGTTGAATTATTTTAATTAGTTAATTAGCTGATTATTTTAATTAGTTAAATAGTTAAATAGTTAAATTCTCGGAATTACTTAATTAGCTGATTAATTAGTTGAATTATTTTAATTAGTTAATTAGTTGAATTATTTAATTAGTTAACTAGTTGAATTATTTAATTAGTTAACTAGTTGAATTATTGAATTAGTTGAATTATATAATTAGTTATCAATTAAAATAATTAGTGGGTATATAATAAAAATACATATTAATTTTTAAATTAATTTTTTTATTCTTTCGCTTTTAGGAGATGCAACAAGGAAATGGCAATCTCAGTCCTTCGGCTCTCTGCATGCTGCAGGATTCACTTCGTGCCGTTAAAATAAAACAGGAACCGCAGCAGCTGTCTCCCACTTTAGCATATTCGTCTATTCATCAAGGTACTTATAAATATACATATATTTCAATTTCTCAAAATTGCATGTCACAATAAACACATTAAGCCTATTAAGAATGATAATACACTGATCGTAAATTATTTTGCAATATACAAACACATTTTCAATCTCGAAATCATTCAAAGATACTCTCGAACGTATAATTATATAAATTTCATTATATAAAAATTATTCCCATACATTTTTCGAATCGAAATAACTCACTTTTTTTGAAAGTGTATCAAATTAATACGAAAACGGATTGATAGCAAAAATTTAGATTAATTAATGATTTGATTTTTGATCCATACTTTTTGGTATCAGTTCGTTGCATTTTGGTACTTTTTTGATACATTTGATAGTTTGATACTTTTTGTACCATTAATTAAATCTGAATTATTAATATTAATGACTTTATTGTCATAGTGGTCTTTCAATTAATTATCAATAAAAAGAGAAGTCAATATCGAACAGTTTATTTTTCCTTTCTTTTTTTTACCAAAAAAAAAAAAAGAAGATTCGAATAGTCTCTGAATTTAAGTGAGAGAGGCTGTGTTCTAATAATAATTTATATATAAAACGGAACGGTGACTCTTGAATATGTTTTTAAGTAAAAAGGGGAACGACGGTGCGGCATGAATAAAGGAGAGTGAGTGAGAGAGAAAGAGAGAATTAATAGAGGACGAGGGACGCATGATATACCGCGAGAGCCTGCGTCCTGATCTTTCTTCACGCCGTTTACTCACATTCTCTTTTCTTAACTTCTATATGTCTCTATGGTGTTAAAGAAGTCGTGATTTTTGACAAATGAATTCCCCGAGAATAGAATAGAATAGATATGTATACACGACCGCCTCGCGATTAAATTAGTACAATACACCTACTGAAGTTACTTTCGCGGATAAATCATCTTTCAAGTAGAATTTTCAGTTTTTAAAATCTTTTTTTTTTAATCTTCCATTCATTTATTTAAAGCATTTAAGTACTTATTTATTTTTATTCGCTTTAAGTATAGTGACGGTTATGATAGCATTTAATTGCCTTACACTGAAAAAAAAAAATATTTGATTCAAATAACCGATTAATTGACTATTATCAATTAAATATTTACTTGAATCAAATAATATTTATTGGAGTCAATTAAATGGTTCAATTCATATTTGAACCAATAATTTCTCAGTATTTGAAGCAAATATGAACTAAACCATTTAATTGACTCCAATAAATATTATTTGATTCAAATTTAAATATTTAATTGATAATAGTCAATTAATCGATTATTTGAATCAAATAAATTTTTTTTCCAGTGTAGTAATTAGCTCATAGGTACTACAGGGCTCAAACTTGGTCCGTAAATTCCGTAAAAGTCCGTTTTTTTAAAAAAAGGTCCGTAAAGTCCGTAATTTGATTCAAAAAGAATGAAAAGTTCGTAAATTGAACAATATGATTTGAATAATTTTAGAGAAATTACAAATGATTGCAGAAATTTTTGTCAAAATTTCAATTATCTTTAGAAATAATTAAATTCTTCTCCGAAATTAAATTATTTTCAAAAATTTTAATAAAATTCTTGACAAATTACAATTATTTTCGAAAGTAATCAAATTCTTCTCCGAAATTCAATTATTTTCAAAAATTTTGCCTCAATTCAATGCGATTTTCAAAATTTACTATTTTCATAAAATTTTTTCAATGAATTTAATTATTTTTAAAAAAAAATTAATAAAATTGGACACAAACTTTTAATTATTTCCAAAAAATTGTAAAAATTTCAGAGGAATTCAATTATTTACAAATTTTTTTTATAAATTTCTTCGCAATCATTGAATTATTTTCATAAATAATAACATTTTTATGGGGATTCAATTATTTTCCTAAATAATAAAATTCTTTTTAGGAATTCAATTATTTTCATAAATAATAAAACTGATTGTAGAATTTCAATTATTTTTAATACAATTTTAATCGAATATCTCGAAAAATGTAATTATTCTTGAGAATTTTATTTAAATTCGTCAAAAGAATTCAGTTATTTAAAAATTTATAGTTAAAATTCTTTATGAGAATTCAATTTTAAGAAACATGCAATTATTCAATAAATTTTTAGTTTTGTATTTAAAGAATTGAAGTCTAGTAGAATTTTCTCATAAACATTGATTTAAAAATGAATTTCAGTTAAAATTTTAGATTATAATAATAGAATTCTTTCGAAGAATTTCATTAAAATTTTAAAAATAATTGAATTTTATTGAGACATTTTTTTAAAATTGTTTTAAAATTTCTACCAAAAAAAGTTTTATCAAAATTTTTGAAAATAATTGAATTTGTGCTACAATTTTGATATTTTTGAAAATAATTGAATTCTTGCGAAGAATTTTATTAAGACTTTTGAAAATAATTGAATTTCTTCAAAGATTTTTATTATTTCACGAAAATATTTAAATTCTTCCGAAAAATTTTATTAAAATTTCTGAAAGTAATTGAAGATTTGCTAAGAATTTTGTTATTTTTAATTTATGCCAAGAATTTTATTAAAATTTTTTAAAATAATTGAATTGCTGTTAATTTTTTTACAAGAATTTAGTTATTTAAATAAATAATAAAACTCATCACAGAATTTCAATTATTTTTAATACAATTTTAATCGAATTTCTCGAAAAATGAAATTATTCTTATAAATTTTATTAAAATTCGTTGATAGAGTTCAATTATTAGAAAATTTGTTGATAACGATTCTTCATTGGGAATCGAATTTTAAGAAACATTCAATTATTCAATAAATTTTTAATTTGCATTGAATAATTTAAATAATTGAATTCTAGTAGAATTTTCTAATAAAAATTGATTTTCATTTCATAAAAATGAATTTCAGTTAAAATTTTAGATAAGGGTCAAAATTCGTGAAGTGGGCAAAAAAGTTTGTTTAACAATATGTACAACAAAAAAACGAATTTTGCTAAACTGTTCAACTTGTATTTTTTATTTATTATTTCAAACAGAAAAACATAAATTTTATGAAAAATATTGACCAACTGAAAATTAGTTGCCCACTTCACGAATTTTGACCCATAAGCAATATAGCGTGAATTTTAAAAAATAATTGAATTTTGAAATTAATTTTTTTGAAAAAGTTGAATTGAATTTTTTAAATATTTTAAGTTTTTATTTTCTAATATTTATTTAATTGAAGAATCTACGAATAATTAAAATTTCGTAAAATTGAATATTGTAAACAAATGGAATTGAAAATTGTCAAAGAACTTTTTCGAAAATTATTTAAAATAATCGATTTAATTGTTATGAAAAATTTAATTTATAGCTTTTTAAGTAAAATATTCTCTTATTTGACTCGGTCTTTATATTTTTGTCATTGTTCCGTAAATGGTCTGTAATTTTTGATTTTTTGTCCGTAAAATCCGAATTTTTAAATACTTTCACTGATTCGAGCCCTGGTACCAGCATTGATTTTAAGTTGTGATCGTTTTTATTATTACTTGCTATGTAATTAATGATTTCATTAAATGTTGGCTTCGATAATTTTTGTAGCTTCAATAATTATGCTACAATTATTGTTTTCTACGGAATAATTATTACCGAAGTATTATTTTCTACGGAATAATTATTACCTAAGTACTATTCTCCACGGAATAATTATTGTATTATATTTTATGGCAAATAATACAAAATAGAATAAGCAAAAAAATAAAAAAAGTTTTCGTCATTTGCATATATTAGTGAAACTCCCCTAAAAGAAAAAAAACAGCATTAATCTCTAGAGCATCATTTTAATTAAGAAGCAACACTTTCCTTCCTTATAATGATTCGGTCAAAATTAGGACAATGCACACGTGCAGCAAAAGGGGTTTTATGTATATATAGTGTTACATTGAGCTTATCAAAATAAAAGCATATCGAATTAAAGGGTGTTTAATAAACTTGCCTTGTATACTATAAGGCACTGAAAATGATACAATTATCCCTCCAATCAGTCTAAATATCAGTTGACCTACACGTGTTTCGAAATTACGCTCAATAAAACAATTTCATTTCTGAATTTAATACACCAATTTCTTTTTCTTTCTAGTGTCGGAAAATTAAATGTTCCGCAAGTGAATAAACTAATAATGTAATAATAATTAATAACTAATTTCGTATACAATATTAGATAATCAAATTTTTTTGCCTTAAAATGTAATTGATCAAAAGGGTTATTAGTTTATTTTGCGGAAAAATCCGAATACAGAAGTTTCCGATTTTTCGAAGTTGGAAATAAAAATTACGGCATTTAGTGGAAACTTTTTTTAGAAATTTAATTCCTTTGGGGCATGTATGAATTTTTGAGTTATAAACATGTATATTTTGCCAGAAGAAGAATTGCAACGTGCGGGTAATATGACGATAATGAGTGATCTTAGCTTTAGGGCAAAGGGTTATCTTTTGAATGATAGCTCATCACATCCACGGAACCAATTGGCATTACTATATATAGTTATATCTAACGACCTATCGACGAAGGAAGGAAAAAAAAGAAAAACTACATATTTGATTATTGTCATCCAAAAAAGCGAATTTTTCATTTCTTTAATTTCTTTCTTTTGTAAAATATTTACGAAATATTTTTAGTATTTTAGTACACCTTTACTAGTTTGGTATTTACTCTTTCATTACGACAGTAAAGTAGTGAGTACTTTACTAGTTTGCTGCTTCTTTATTAGTAGTAAAGTATTTGAACTACAAGAAACAAATCATTCCATATGGTAACTACAATTATTCTCATCCATCATTAATTTCGTATTATTCAGTAAACATATCCGTTCGGGCAAAGATCAGGGAATTCCCGCTCTAAGTATACTACAAAGATGAAAAATCCGATAAATTTTCAAACGTCAGATTAAAATTTTAATGATCGAGCAAATCTTTCCAAATCCATTTGCTTTTTGTTTCTCTATTTTTTACACTTGTTTTTTGTTATTGTCAATCATTACAGCAATAATTATTTGTACTTTACAAACGGAATTATAATTTAGGAAACAATTGTCTAAATGTAAAGAACTCCAGAAAAAGTATACGGAGATGGAGAACAATACTAGAGTTTACAGTGATTAGAATTAAATAATTGGAAATAAAAACGAAAGAAAGAAAAAGAATGACAAATATCTCGTCATTTGTGTGTACATATATTATTATTGATTGTGTATAAATATTCGCGAATAGAACAATCTTACGCATACGTAATGTACATTATGATAAAACGCGATTCTTCTTATCTCGCGTAACTGACTGCCCCTAAACTGTGTTGCCCTTGTTTACTACGCGCATCTATAAATACGTTTGTAAATGCAAAGATTACAACGACGACCTGATTTCAAAATAAATAAACAAGGTCACGGATACGCATGATTGATTCGACGTCGCCACTTTTTTGAATGATGCATTTATATGTGTATCATCATGTAAATACATTTAAATTATTCTATTTCAAAGTTTCTAATTTCAAAAGCAGAAGAATATGTGCGTTTTTCAAAAATTAATTTTTAAATCAGTTCTTCGTCTTCTTTCTTTGACAGATCTGGGAAAATATTTTGTCATACTCGAAATCATTTATCTTTTTTTCTTTTTTGAAGTTGGGTCAGGACTTTTAGTGATTCGGGTTTCGATTGTTTTTAGGTTCGGGTCTAAATTTTGGTGGAGCACTATGCAAATCAGTTATTTTACAGTTCGAACCAACGAACAGTTTAGAAATAGTAGCAAAAAAGACCGAAATATTTGGGCTATGTGTCAATTTTACTGTTTGGCTCGAGGTCCGATTGTCCTATAGGTTCGGGTCTAAATTTTGGTGGAGCACTTTACAAATCAGTTACTTTACAGTTCAAACCGACGAACAGGGCACAAATAGTACCAAAAAATGCCGAAATAGTTAGGCTACGAGTCACTTTTATCCTTTCAGTTTGGATCTATCTTGTATTATCCGATCGGGTACCAATTGTTCCAGTTTCGGGTTCAATTATCAATGGAGCATTGTAAAAATCAGTGAATTAGTGATTAGGACAAGCAGTAAAAGCGTTAATAGTAGTTAAATTGATCGAACTAGTTAGGCTCCCAGTCACTTTTATCCTTTCAGTTTGGATCTATGTTGTATTATCCGATCGGGTACCAATTGTTCCAATTTCGGGTCTAAATAAAGTTTTTTACTAGAAACTTATTATTAAGAAAGAACATTAGAAGTTTATGAATACTATAATTAGAGAACTAGAATAATGTTAATTACCAAAATTCTAGTTCTCTAATTATAATCAAAATAGCAAAATAAAGAAAAGTATATTAACGTCAGTCTTTTTTTTAATGCATTGTCAAAAATAAATATTTGAGAATCATTATTACTAAGAAATTCTCCATCTCTCTCTTTCTTGATTCGCAAACGAGAATATTTTCAGTTTTGTTATACGTATTCGTTTTGGCATTGCATAAATGGAAAGCTCCTCGAGAATAAAATTAGGGTATTTAGTGTGCGGGTGAGTTACGGCCGTTAATCCGCGGAGAACTGCGGGCTTTAGTTTTCAGACTGATATATTGCTATCAACTAAACGACAACGCTTACAGGATCATCATATGAGAACTAAAACTCTAAATTCACCAAACAATTTTTGACAATAAAAATATAAATTATGTTCTCTGTTATTTATAAAAGAACCAGAGAAGATTACGTAAATAATTTCAATGATAGTTTTAACAGTTTTCTAATGAGTACATTCTGTACCAAAGATAGTACTAAAAAACAATGAGTCGGATAGATTCCTCTAGTATTAGGTGAAATAAAATTTATACCATCCGTAGAAAAAAAGGACAAGAAAAATTCCTTCATCTTCACAATATAAGCTTCTCGCACGCGAAGATGTTGGGTATTATAATAATCACGATAACGAAAAATTATCAATGTGCGACATGAGTATCAAGTTTCTCCATCACTTGAAAATGACGATGGCAATTATATGACTCATATTTTATTCTTCTTGGTTTCTTTTCTTCTCTTTTTCTTTCTTCCCCCGTCGTCACCTTTCCTCTCCTATTTAGCTCTTTTTACCGACTCTCTTTCCTGATTACATTCTTTCTTGAAGCTCTTTTCCTCTCCCTCTTCGAAGACGCATTTTGTGCTCGCGATTAGAGGATTAATATCGTGTGTGCTCGCAACTTGACACTCGACTCGAAAAAACTCTCTTATCTATATAACTTTAACTGACTCCTTCGGTTAATTATTCAAAGCGACAGAAATTATACGAGTAACGAAAGTCGAGAGAATTGGTCACGCATTTTATGAGGCAAAACACTCACTAACACATGATAATAGTCAAATTATATAATATATTGGACGAAAGAATAAAAATAAAAAACAAAAATACCCAACGAATTCTTAGGATTGGTCCAGGAAACTCTTTGTAGTATGATGAAAATTGATCTGCGAGCGTCTGACGTTTAAAGTCGTAAACATAAATATATTTTTATTACTCATTGGATTATTGGAAATTAGATAATAGAGAAAATATTCGGTGAATTTTAATATCGAGGTTTTAAATAACTAAATGTAACTACTAACAAATAATTAAAATCGGCACTAATTACAGCATAATTATTGAAGTAATAATTACTACTTCTGTTAATAAATTTAGAGAATAGAAAGAGAGGTGAAACTAAAACTTAAAGAGTATAACTTTGTATTGCATCCGTATGCACCAATGTGCAGTTGGTATAAAGTTAATGTGTCACAATTGTCATATTAAATGTTGTCCATGTTTCTTTTGAATAAAAAGAGATGTTTAAGCAAACATTAGGATTATGATAACACATAGTTTGCAAGCACACCTGACTGCAACCAGAGATTCACATGCCATGCGACACCTCACTAAACAATTTTATCCACATCTGCTTCATACACAATGAACTCAACTTATAGCTTATACAACATCATCTTCATCACAACTTTGACACGTCATTTTGAACGTCATATTTAGTTAAAAACAAAAAATGAAACTGGAACTATTTATAGCATAATCTTTTGTTCTGGTATATATTAATAATTTTCGTACAATCGTTGGTCTGCTGTTAAAAATTCTCGTGGAATCTTTGTTAAATTATTCATCTGGTGCCACTTTTATTCTGCTGTTAATAATTCTTTTCTGTATAAATAATTTCGGCATAATTTTTGATCTGCTGTAAACAATTCGAGTACAACTTTTGTTTTGTTGTAAACAACTATTGCTTTAAATAATTGTAGCACATTTGTTTAGTTGTAAATAATTGTAGCAGAACTTTTGTTCTGCTGTAAATAATTATATTATTTCTGTTGCTCTATAATTATAGTTTTTATTCCAAATTTCTTTTCCATAAATTAATTTCATCGCTCAAAATTATTTTTCCTTTCGATTTTCCTCACCGTGCTGTTGCAGTATTTAATTTCTCAATCGACAATGTCAGCATTAATGAAGAATAACTTTCGTAAGAGTTATGTAATAAGAAAGAAACAAAAAAAGAAAAGAAAAGAAGTCTTCCTCAGATTTGCTGAGAATATCAAAATCAGCAAGGACGAAAACGTGTTGTACTGCATTTATTATTGTGTTAATGTATTGCATCAATGATCAAGAGGAAAAATTTTGTCGCAACTTTTATCTTATTCTTAATACTCATACGGGAAAATAAATTGTGTTTCAATAATGTGACTCCTGTTAATACACTTAATAATACTACCATACATTATGTAATACTTGATGTATATAGATTGTCTACTGTTTAAAATTTCCATGAGACAGATTTTATAATGGAGAAATAATACAATGTAAGCGAATTAATGACGATTGTAGGTGACACACATTAGTCTGATTTCGTGCATAATATTTTTTATTGTTTTTGTGATAATTATGTCATTGGGGTCTTTTATAATGATTTTCTTTTGTGGATTACAAAATGGTGCTTGTAGAATATTGTCCTACAAAAAAAACTTTTGATACAATTATTTACAGCATAAAAAATGTTGTGCTACAATTATTTACAGTATAAAAATCGTTGCGGTACAATTATTTACAGCGTAAAAAATGTTTTGCTACAATTATTTACAGCATAAAAAATGTTGTGCTACAATTATTTACAGCATAAGAAATGTTGTGCTACAATTATTTATGGCAATAGAGAGTTATTTACAGCAGAAGAAAAGTTATTATTATTTACAGAATAAAAATCATGATTTTTTGTCAAAATCAAGATATTTTGAAGAAAAGAAAATTTTCTTTTTGGAATTGTAACAGAATCTACAACCTGCTTTTGTTCTGCTGTAAATAGTTCTAGTACAATAATCTTTAATCGATTCGAAGAAAACATTAACAGGGGATCTTAAAATCAAACTAATGAACTCGGAATATTAAAAATTAAAGTTTATTTCATGTTTAGAGAGTCGATCTATATATAAGTGAAGCGATAACGTACATGATGTCGATCACTTTACCAAGAAAGATTAAATTCACTTTGCCACGTGTATATTGCATAACGTAACTTTTTTTAAAATTAAATATTCATTTAATTTAACAACAAACAACAAATGTTTGTATTAAGTGTATTCACTAATTTTTATATTAATTGTATAAAAATTATAAATAATCAATTAAGTATAAACGCATCTATTTGGTTATAATTCAATCAAAATTTAGGTGTTTTAATCAAAATTGGTTTCTGAGTGTGTTTAAAAATATTATTTTGCCGTTCGCAGTGCGAGCTAATTTCGAAGTTGTTTATAGGAAAAATTTTCGGTTCTCTATGGGTCAATTAGTAGTTTAACAAGATGAATTTAGAAATTAGTTCAATTAGCAGAAGCATCATGTATGTTCCTAGGCAAAAAGCTCTTAATTCGCAAAATTCATACCATCTCTTAATAGTCACGTGCTCCCTAATCGGCTATCAGATTCTGCAATACACACATGTGTAAGCATCATGCAGAGAGTATTCAAGTTTCTCAATATGATATAATAAAACGAATGCAGATTTATATCTCTATATTCTGTCTGAAAAATTATTCGGATGAAACACTATACACAAGAATAGAACGAATCCGAGTTTTATTAATTGAAATATTGTTTTTGCTGCAGTAAAATCACCAAAGTTGCAAAGAAATTTCAACTTCCATTTATACAGTAGTAATTTATAGTATAATTTATACAACTTTAGAAAATTTAAAAATTATCAATTTTATAAATAATTTTGTAAAGTGTATTTTTTTCTGGTATTTGGAGAATACCAAATTTGAAATGCAATCTTCATTAGTGCGTATCAAATATGGAATCATAGTTATAATCATAAAGCATTTAAATAGGTCGAAGATCATAACCGAGCGGAAAATCATATCCATTGCAGCAGAATTCTTGAAACACTGCTTTGAGTTCCACGAGGAAACGTGCGGTATTCAATGCCGATAAGCGAAATACAATACAGTGAGTGACATCACTTGAGGAATTACTAAGTCTCCATTATAAGCTACTTTTCGAGATCGTTGCGAGAGCTTTAAATTTAAAGAAATTTAATACACTCAGGAGGCAATGTGTTCGAAACATCGGAAACTTTTATTGAATCAACGAAAATTTCAGTTAACAAAAAATTCGGCTTTTCGAATGTTTGATAATTATTAATAATTTTAGATTTTTTACCAAAGGGTGGAGACTATTGAAAAAGTAAAGTGTTTTTAAAGAGCCCAAAAATAATGAAGCTAAATGCCATAAAAGAGAAGGAAAAATGTTGAATTTTAAGAAATTATCGTTTGTTTCTATCATTAGATATTAATTTATTGTTAAATATGTCAGTTACCATATTTTTGTCTTAAGAAAGGCGAAATAAAATTAGTTAAAAGTCTGGCAAAAAATCAGGGAATTATTTTCTCAATCCTTGTTAGACACCCTGAATTTAATAATGATTTTTAAAAATAAATAAATAAAATTAGTCCACAAAAGAACTAATTCAACCATTAAATTGCAATTGTTTCAGTGAACAACTTCGTTCTGGAACTACAGTCAAACAATTGTATGAATACAACAATAAAAAGTCCAGATTCTCCAATTGGAAGTCTATCAAAATCGTCACTAAATTCCCATCACATTCATCAGGCAAATCACAATAGTCACAATCACAATAATTTAATGAGTTCTTCGACAAAATCTCTCGATTCATCGATTGGAAATTTGACGAAATCTTTGAATACCCAGCAACAACAACAACACTCGACAATTATTCATCAGAATAATCACAGTCATAGTAATGCATCGTCAACTGAATTATCAGTTCTCTCGTCGAACTCAAGTCACTCGAGTAGTCATCATAGTAAATTGAAGGAAAAAGACATAAGTTTAGCGAGTGGCAATGGGAATAATAGTCAATCGTTATCGAGTGCTGCATCGACGATACAGACAAACGACACGGACTCGAGTGTTTCGGGTTCGAACTCAACGGCATCGGCGACATCATCATCTTCGACGACGACCAAACCGCCATACAGTTATGTGGCGTTGATTGCAATGGCCATTAAGAGCAGTCCCCATCAACGGGCGACTTTGAGTGAAATTTATTCGTATATTACGACGAATTTCCCTTATTACATGAATAATAAGAAGGGATGGCAGAATTCGATTAGACATAATTTGTCGTTGAATGAGTGTTTTGTTAAGGTGCCGAGGGAAGGTGGTGCTGAGAGAAAGGGCAATTTTTGGACACTTGGTATGTAGTTTCTAGATTTTTATTTGTTATTTTTTCTTCATTTATAACTATAGCAAATGTTACGCACACTAGCACGCGGAACGTGATATTAAAATTTATTATTTTTATACAAATTACAAAATTTTTTATTTTTAAATCATTTCATAATTAAAAATTAAAAAATTCACTTATTAAGTACATAATTAATAATTATTCTTCTAAAAAATCATTCTTCTGAAAAATTGAATTATTTTTATAAATAATAACATTCTTCTAAAGAATTCCATTATTTTTATATAAGTAGTAAAATTTTTTGTAAAAATTCAATTATTTTCAACAAAATTTTAATAAAATTTCACGAGAGTATTCAATTATTTTTAAAATTTTAATAAATCCTTCGAAATAATTCAATTATTTTTTCGTAATAGTAAAATCCTTGCAAAAAATCAATTATTTTCAACAAAATTTCACGTATGAATTAATTTTTTTTTATTTAATTCGTTATAATATTTTTCAAAAGAATTCAATTATTTTCTAAAATTGTAATAAATCCTTCGAAGCAATTCAATTATTTTCTACAAAATTTTAATAAAATTTCACGAAAGAATTAAATTATTTTCTACAAACTTTAATAAAATTTCGCGAAAGAATTCAATTATTTTCTAAAATTTTAATAAATCCAACGAAGCAATTCAATTATTTTTATAAGTTTAGGAAAATTCATCGCAGGAATTAAAGGAATTCAATTATTTTCAACACAATTTTGATAAACTTCAAAAATCAAATATTCATTTATAATTATTAATAGAGACACGATTCTTTTAAAAAATGGAAAAAAAATTCTTTGTTTAATTCAATTATTTTCAAAATTTTCAATTAAAATTATTCAAAAAAGTACAATATTTTCAAAAAAAAAAACTTAAAGAAATTGTTCAAAGCAATTTAATTATTTACAAAAAATTCTAATAAAATTATTTAAAAGAGTTTAATTTTCTATCAATAATTTTAATAAAATTTTAATGGTAACAAAATTAATTACAATTATTAACAAAATCGATTATATTTAATAAATTAAAGAAATTTTTTTAAAGAATTTTTTTAAATTTCATAGAAATAATGTAGTTTTATTTGAATAATTTTAATTAAAAATGTTAAAAATAATTGAAATTTAGAAAAAAATAAATTTATCAAAAACTTTTTAGAATAATTACATTATTTAGACAAATTTTATTACAAATTTATAAAAATAATTGAATTCTTGCGAAGAATTTTACAATTTATAAAAATAATTCAATTGTTTCGAAGAATTTTACCAGAATTTTTGAAAATAATTAAATGTGTTTGAAAGAATTTTATTAAAAAATTTGTATTCAATTGAAAAATTTTATTAAAATGTTTAAAAATAATTAATTTTTCTTAGGAATTTTTTTGAAAACTGTAAAAAAATGAATTGAATTAAATTAATATTTTTAAAAATAATTGTATTCTTTCGAGAAATGTTATTAAAATTGTATTAAAAATAATTGCATTCCTCCGAAGATTTCTATTATTTATGTAAATAATTGAATTCCTTTGGATAAATTTTATTATTTATGAATATAATTGAATTTAATTTATATTTTTAAAAATAATTTTATTCTCTCAAGTAATTTTATTAAAAATAATTGAATTCTTCCGAAAAATTTTATTGTTAAGGGGTTAAACCACTCTAGAGCGTCAAAAAGAGGTTCTAATTTCAAAATTTTTTTTAAAGAAAAGTTTAAAAGTAATGAGAAATATGTTTACATATCTCTATCAGGTACACTTTAAAGAGAAAAAAATATACTTTATAAATTTTTTTTGTTTAAAAACTGCAGATGTACATGTACGTGATGGAAACTCTTTGTAAAAAGAAATCCTTCGCGGCCGGAAAGGTTTTTGGTACAATTTTGATCCTAGAACAAAAAACAAATTTTTTTCTATTTTTACATCTCAATAGCTAGAGAAAGACGTAGGGGATTTTTTTTATGTTTCATATTTTTTTAGTTATAAACAATTTAGTGCCTATTTTTTCAGTCAAAAACTCAGTTTTTCCATAAAATGTTCACCATTTTTGCAAAAATCGATTTAAAAAAAATCCCCTACGTCTTTCTCTAGCTTTTGAGATGTAAAAATAGAAAAAAATTTGTTTTCTGTTCTAGGATGAAAATTATACCAAAAACCTTTCCGGCCGCGAATGAATTCTTTTTACAAAGGGTTTCCATCACGTGCATGTACATCTGCTGTTTTTAAACAAAAAAAAATTTATAAAGTATTTTTTTTTCTCTTTAAAGTGTACCTAATAGAGATATGTAAACATATTTTTCATTACTTTTAAACTTTTCTTTAAAAAAAATGTTGAAATTAGAAGCTCTTTTTGACGCTCTAGAGTGGTTTAACCCCTTAATGAAAATAATTGAATTCCTTCGAGGAATTTTATTATTTATGAAAATAATTGAATTTAATTAATATTTTTAAAAATAATTTTATTCTTTCAAAAAATTTCTATAAAAATTGTATAAAAAATAATTGGATTCTTCCGAGAAATTTTATTATTATTAATAAAAATAATTGAACATTCTGGGATTTGAACTTTTGAGGTTTTAATTTTCGAGGAGTTGAACTTTCGAGGTTTTAAATATTCGGAGAGTCGAGCATTTAAATTTTCGATTTTTATAATTAATTTAATAATATAAATTTAAATGAATAAAGTTTATGTATATTGGTAATTGAATTTAAATTTTAAAATCAATTTAAATAATTAATTAAATAATTAATGAACAACAGAAAATTTTTTTGTCTGACTAAAGACGACTTATACTACTTAATATGAAGTTATAGCAAAAAATTAAAAATTGTTCCGTCTGACAAAATTTGTATTTTTTCACTTGACACACTATTAATATTTGAAATTTTTATGTCTGACTGTAACTGATTTTTACTACTCATATAAATACTGTTTTTTGTTAGAATAAAAATGTTAGAAAAGAAGTTTACTAAATTCTAGATTGAAATGCACTTTTACTACTTGTTAATAATTAATATTTAATATTATTAAATATTTATTTATATTTGTTGTTTTTTTCTTTTTTTTTGCAGATCCTTCGTGTGAAGACATGTTCGAACATGGGAATTATCGTAGACGAAGGCGCATGAAGCGACCGTATAGAAATACTTCATATCATCCAAAGAGTTTGTTTAGTGATCCTTATTCGACGAGTCATGTTCATTTGAGTGCAACTAGAAATCTTTTCGCCCATTCACCACCCTCTTATGCCCCTCCATATCCTCGCTATGACACCAGGTATTTATAATTTATTAATTTATTATTCATTGATTTATAATAATATTATTAGTTCAGAGACAATAAAATTTATTGAAATTATTTATTATAATTTAATTGTAATTAATAGGTGTATAGAATTAATCGAAATTTATCTACTTAAATAATTATTTTTCGCAATAATTGCAAAAAAAAAATTTGTTTTTCTTATTCTTTTTGTTTTCAGCTCCTGGCAACCGCAATTTTCCAGCTATTCACATTGTCAAGCGGTAAATCGGATTTTTTCTCTTCTCTTATTTTTGTTCTTCTCTCCATTTTCTTTTTTTTTCTTCAAATTTAATTTTTCCTTTTTTTCTTTTCCCATTTGTTTTTTTTTATTTTCAGTATTTTTTTATTCTGTCCTTTTTTCTCTTCTATTTTTTCTTGTTTTTTGTTGTTCCTTTCTTTCTTTATTTATTGGTTTTGCATCTAATTTTTTTTTATTTATTGAGTTCTTTTCTTCTTCTTTTCTCTAAAAATTCAAGTGAGACATATAAAACGTTTTATTCTTTTTTTCACTTCCTTTTTCAATTTTTTTCTTTTCTTTCTTCTTTTTTGAGATTCATAATTCATAGATAATAAAGTACGCTGGAAAAAAAAATTATTTGATTCAAATAACCGACTACTTGACTATTATCAATTTAATGTTTATTTGAATCAAATAATATTTATTGAAGTCAATTAAATGGTTAATTCATATTTGAACCAATAATTTCTCAGTATTTGAAGCAAATATGAATTGAACCATTTAATTGACTCCAATAAATATTATTTGATTCAATTAAATATTTAATTGAATGAAATAATATTTATTGGAGTCAATTAAATGGTATATGCTTCAATTAAATATTTAATTTATAATAGTCAAATAAAAGATTATTTGAATCAAATAAATTTTTCTCCTATATAATAAATAATAAATTTGTACTTGTAAAGATTGTTAATTCATAAATAATAAACAAATATCTAAATAAAAATAATTTTTTTTTTGCTTTGTTACAGCTGCAGCAACAATTGCAGCCAATGCAGTCAATGCAGATTCCATCGATGAATGGCTACGGACAATTGAGTTCATCGTTAGGTGAGTCCTCAACTTCTTTTAATACGACGAACGATATTCGATGATAGAATTATTCGACGTCCAATCAAAGCGTTTCAAGGGAATTACCTCGATGTTCCAGGCAGTGCAACGGGCTCGCCAGTTTCAATGAGTGGAAGTTCATTTGGTAGCAATTTCTCCACGTGCGGAAGAAGGTACGATACGAGTGCCTCCGTCGCCGCCGATTCCATGTCCTCCAGATATCCCTCCTACTGGTCCGAAGGTACATTTATCATTATCAACAATTTTTTACAATAAAATACCATTAATTAAAATATCAGGCTTCGCACTCATCTACTAAAAATTAAAATCTATTATTTACGACTCTTTTTGCAATTTTCTACTATTTGGATACTTTTTTAGATTTATGACACTTTTTCTTTTTTTTTGGAGAAATTTACATCTAAATTTAACTCACTAACAGTTGAAATAAAAAAAAATTCTAAAAGTTGTGATAAAATTCTTTGAAACGATTAATAATAAATATTAATAATTTATTAACTTAAATGAGACTAATCTGAATTTTTTCGTAATTAAAAAAATACATAAATTTTATTATAAAAAATCAAATTAATATGCAGATCTTTAATTATTTGAGTAATATTGATTCAATAAAAAATTTATAATTTTAATATAACGTATAATTAAATTTTTGCATAAAAATTAAATTAAATTTGTACTTTAATTTTGATTACAGTCATAAAAGAAGAACCGGGAAGTACGACAGTATCGCCGAGTGGAATGTCACCGCCGCTTGGTGTTGTATCAAATATGGTAGGATCAGTCTCATCACCATTTGTCGATAGTAACAAACGCTTATACTAATATAAATAGAAGAGAGAATGAGAGGGAGAGAAAGAAAGAAAGAAAGAGAGAAAGAAAAAAAATAATACAGGTACGTCGGAAATATTATCTAATTATTATTATTTAAAATATCATCTTCCAAACTATCACAATTGTTAAAAAGTAAAAAGAAAATCTTATTTTAAGAAAAACGTTTCATTAAAAATTAACTGAGTCTCGAATATTTATTAGCTTGAATTGAAATTTAATTAAATGGAAAAACTAAATTTAAAAATTGGTAAATTCAAATTTTAAAAAATAAATTCAAATTTCGTTCGTAAAAAAGAAGTAGTTTATTATAAGAGTAAATAATTTTGTTTTTATAATAAAATAATTTATTTTTGTAATACTTTACTTATTTTATTTAATAATATTTAATAATATTTTATCAATATAATATTTTATTTTCATAATAAAATAATTTACTCCTATACTAAAATATTTTTTATTGTGAATTAAATTTTCAATTTAGGTCTTCAAATTAATTAAATTTCAATTTGGTTTTTCGAATTAAATAAATTTCTATTTAATTTTACAATTTTACAACTTCTACACAATTCAGATAAATTCTTAATTTTCAAAAGAAAATTTCAATAACAATACAATAGGAATATTTCAATAAATAGATACATTTTTTAGGAATAATTTTCTATTTTGTAAATTAATTACATTTTTAATACAAATATATAAAAAATATTCTTGAAACGAATCTTATTCAGAAAATACAAAAAATGCTTTTTAAAATTTCGCTCTATAATATTTTCAACGAAAAAATAGCATAAAGGAAAAAAAAATTAAAAATGTAATAATTTAGTAAGAATTTACTAGTGACAAATATTTCCTTAAAATAAGAATTTCCTCTTAAATGGCAGTGATTGCACTTCGTGATGATTGAATCACGCGCCAATATATATATATATTAATACTTGCAACAAAATTCGATTAGCATTTTTTTTCCGCAAGATTTTACTCGCACGTATTTGTATATTCTGTGAAAACAATATAACGTATCCATTCTGATCTCTAATAATATTTGACGTCTCGTTATAAAATAAGATTTAAAGAAACAAACAAAAAAAAACAAAAAATGCGTCTAGTTATTAAGTTATAATTTTACGTTTATATATTTATCCTATATAAATTTGGCTGTGCGTGGCCCCTCCCCTCCCCTTTGTATTATTATTAAAAAATGTTGCAAACATTTAAGAAAAAACTTTCACGCCAAAAAAAGAAATCCATATTTTATTCTTTTAACTGTCAGGAAAAAATTGTATTTCCTTATAAAAAAAGCTTCTTTATAAATTTAATGGAAAATTCTTCAAGATATTAAGTAATAATTTATTATAATAATAATATTATTTGTTTTATGTTTTAGCTAAATATATTGGTGGAATATTCTTGGTAAATTTCATAGAATATTATTGAATATTATTTTATTAATAAATTTGTTAATATATTATTATTAATTGTAATTAATTTTTTTTGATTATTTTATTTTTCTTATTATTTCCCTTTGGAATTTGAGAAAAAAAAATAATGAAAAATTATTATTACTGTATTATCTGGAAATATCTCTAAAATATTCTTGAAATATTCCTTTGGAGTATTTTTCCGCATTGTTTAAAATACCGCGATGACAATTTTTTCTTGACAGTTAAATTTCGTACACTTATTAAGTGCGAATGAAGAAAATAAATTTAAAAAAGACAAAAAAAAATTCATTTTTATAATATTTATTTTTGGTCCTTTTTATATTTAAGGTACGCGGGTATTTTTCTCTATTTATGTTTAAATTATAATAAAATTTGTAATTTGCCTTGGAATAAATTGGAAAATAATTTCAAAATTTTGATTAATGTCACCGTTGACTGCGCCGTGCTTAAATTTAAAGTTTAATATATTTTTGCCGTCGAGCGCAAATATTCTGGAATGCAATTTGTTAACACCTATTTTGCAAATTAAGTAACAATTTTTAAACAAAACTTTTTCTCACAATTTGGCAAGAGAATAATATAATGAAGAGGAAAACTGTGAAAAATGGACGTACCGTAAATATGTAAAATATCGCAAATTCTTTTTTATAATTATTATTGCGTTAAATTAAAAAAATTAGAAATTGAAATTAAATTAGAATTTAATGTAAAGTTAAAAAAATAAAGTAAAAATAAATTTTTTTATTGTTTTTACTTTACATTTTCAAAAGTTATTGTGAAATAAAAATATATTTCGATCTGAAAAATATATTGAAAATAAAAATACAAAGTAAAAATAAAAATTAAAGTAAAAGTGAAAATAATAAGTAAAGTAAAAGTGAAAATATAATCAGTAAATTAAAAGTGAAAATAATCAGTAAAGTAAAAGTGAAAGTGAAAATTAAAAGTAAAGTAAAAGTGAAATTAAAAAATTCTTTGAAAGGTTTTAATAAACTTTTAGAAATGAATATTAAACATATTGCAGTTTAAGGCTGATGACTGATGATAAAGGAAAAAAAATTCTCCAAGCGTGTAAAAAAGTTTATCTATAGATAAAAAAAATGCAATAAATTTATTGCAAAAAGCGAATTTTCTGCTAAAAGCGAAAATTAAAAAGAAAAAAGTTTACAAACAAATTATAAAAATTTGGTGTAAATTTACATAAATATATTAAAAATTATAGAAGTGTATACGAGATTTTTATTCTAATGGAGCAAAATCACTTTTTATAAATAGAAACCAAAAATGGATTATTAAAATAAAACTAATAGCTGTAAATCGTTATTAATTTAATAATTATTATCATTATAAAATTACGTCTATCATTTTAATTTTTTTTTTAATTTAATTTTTTTTGTAAAAACATTCTTTCGCATTGTAAAGATAATAATAATTTCTTCATCTTCATTACATACAATATGTGTATAAATAATATAATATATATAATTTTTAGTTGTTTAAAATATAATACAATTTAAGTCGGAAAATATAATATAAAGAAAAATTCCAGTCAGGAATTTTTAATACTAAAGAAAAGTTCCAATCGGGAATTTTTAAAACTGAAAAAGTTTCAAATAAAAAAAATTCTAAATAGGAATTTTTAGAACTAAAAAAAAATTCCAATCAGGAATTTTTAAAACTAAATAAAAATCCCAATGTCAGGAATTTTTATTTTAAAAAAAGGGTAATAATAAAAATTGTTTAATTAAAATAAAAAAGAAACTATAACACCGTCCTCGAAATTCGTCAAAATGTATATACACGAAACACTTTGTTTTTTATGTTAAAAAACTAATTAATGTCTGATAGTGTATACGTGCTTTTCTCTGAAAATAATTAAAACAAAATACATGAAATTAATGTTTTCGTATTTTATTTATTGTTTTAATTTTAATTAGACTATAAATGTATATATTCGTTGATAGAAGTGAATAATTTTAATTAATTTTGATAATTTAATTAAAAATATTACCAAGAATAATAATAATAATACATTTTTAATTATATAATTAATTTTAGTCTTTATTAATTAATAATTTAGTTTAAAACATTAATACTCACAATTAATAATTTTCAATTTATTAAAATTTTGACTATTTTTTATTATTTATTAAAAACAAAATTTAATTATATAATGAATATTTAAAAATAATTTTAATATATAAAAATCCTGATAAAAATATAAGTAAAGTTTAAATAATATATTGAAAACTGACATAATAATATGAAATTTTCTTCGTATATTTTAACGTAATGTATATTCAATATATTGTTACCGCACATTAATTATAAGATTGGATTACGAAAGATTTTTACTCGATTCATTTATTTAATGAATGGCATCGAATTACATTTCGTTTTGAATCGAAGAAAAAAGTATTTATTGTTGAATTAATTAGTTCAAATTAACATTATCATTATTTTTAATAATGGTAAAAATAATAACAATAATAATAATATAATAATTTCTAATTATTAATAATAATAAAATAACAATTTTTATTATTTACAGCAATAGTAATAATTATTATTAATATATTTTTTTTATCTTGTCATAAAAATTAATAAACCTTGTGTTTGTTTATTTATTTAATCGATTTTATTGAAAGGTAAATACTTTTTTTTCCTTTTTTAGTGACATTTAGTGACAAGTTTAGATTTATAAAAATAATAAAAGAAAAAAAGAGTAAAAGAAAAAAAAATTGCTCTGCAACAAGAGAGATTGCAAACCAAGGAAATAACGGGAGAGAAATGGGTGTTACTATCGAGCTCCACCCACGAGAACAGGGAGCCAGTGGTTCTCAGTTTATATTTCGCCACCAATTTTTATTTCAAAAATTATTATAAAACATTGAAATAAAATAGTAAATTAAATAAAAAAAAATATTAAATTTTCCAAAAAAGAGAAAAATTTTTTTGCTCCAAAAAATTTGCAAAGGAAATGTCCAAATTTTTTACTCAAATTAAAAAATTTGTCCTCAGTAAATTAGTAAGTTAATTAATAAGTTTTTGTATGTTTTTTATTACTGCTTGTTTTCTAGTTTGCAAATTCAAAAATTTTTCCGAATTCAAACTATTTTTCGTAATTTAAACTATTTTCTAAATTCAAACTATTTTCCAGAATTCAAATAATTTCCAAATTCAAACTGTTTTTCAAATTCAAACTATTTTCCAGAATTTAAACAATTTCCAAATTCAAACTATTCTCCAAATTTAAAGTATTTTTCTTATTCAAAGTATTTTTAAAAAAAAAGAAATTTTTGTCCATTTTTTTGCAAATAAATAATAATTTTAATAAATAATAAAATAAAATATTCATAAACTCATATTATTAAAAAATATCAATAATAATTATTGTCAAAAATATTTATTTATTAAAATATTTAAACAGAAATACAAAAAAATTTACAAAATATTAGATTTGTGAAATTTTCCCACTTTTAATTTACCACAAAAATATTCAAACGATTTGTCTATAAAAAAAATTAATTAATTATAAATATTCCGATGTTTTTTATTTTTTAACAAAAAAAAAAGAAAATTCACGAGTCAAGAAAATTTTCAGGGTATTATGTTGTATATCAATTGATTGACGCACGACAGCTGAAAGTTTTCTCCGACACTTTAGAGGATTCGATGTCGACATTTCCGAATCGTATTTTTATTTTGATTGAGATTAAAGCGATTTTACTTTTTTTTTCTTTCTTCAAAAAAAAAAAATTGACTCTGTTTATTTATTTATTTTTCTTTTTCCGATTTCAAACGAGAATAATTGGTAGACCGCACTATTGAAACAAAAATATATAATAAATAATAAATCATATAGAATATTGAGAAAATGTGAAGAGAGAATAAAGAGGGAAAATTTTTTCCACTGATAATAATTATTTTCGGTAGACAATAATTAAAAAAATGTAAAGATAAAATTAGAAATTGTAGAGAAATAATTTTTTATTGTTGGAAAAAATAATATTAACTAAAATTGTATTTTTATTAATTATTATTAATTACTTTTTTACCAGTTCGAATCAGTTGCGATTAGAATTTAATTGAGAATTAAAAAATTCTCGAACACTTGAATTTTAATTTAGAATTTAATTATCAATTTTATTTTCCCATTGATTAATTATTGTATTTAATTTCCATGACTAATAAATAGTGGATAATAACATAAAAATAATGAATAATAATATAAAAATAGTTAATAATAACAAAAAAAAAAAAATAACAAATGATACTATAAAAAATAAAAATAGTAAATCGTAATACAAAAATAATAAATAATAATTAAAGAAACAAATAGAAAAAGATATTCTATTTTCCTTCCGACTTTTAAAATAAAAAAAACTCAATTCTTTTAAAAAGCATGACTATTTTCAATTCCCATTATTTTATTCAAGAATTATGTACTAATGACTTTTAGAGGGATTTTAAAGCTTACGCATGGGTAATTTGTTGTCAAGTGTCAAGATTAGAGTTATTTCTGTTTTCGAGCTGGAGGGTTTTAAGCTTCTTTACAAGCATTCTGTTAATTCTGACACGAATGAGTGGAAAGGAAGTTAATTAATCTCAACCTTTTTCCCCCCAACTTCTCTTTTGCACTGATTCTAAAAAAAAGAAATGAAGAGAAAAAAAAGAGAGGGAAAACTATTTTACATATATTATAAATTTGAAAATTAACAAAAAATCGTTTAATTTCTAGAAAAGAAAAAAAATATATTGGAGTACAATTTAATTATAATATTCCAGAATTTAATTTTGAACAATAAAAAAATGTAATTAATCGAATTTCAATTTATTGAAAGAATTTGATTTTTATAATCGAAAGATGAAAATCTTTCGATTATAAAAATTAAATTCTTTCAATAAACTATCTTTTCAAATTTGATTCGAAATTTTGAATAATAAATTTTACGCAATTTCCTGCTGTCAATATGTTCAAATTGTAATTCCAAATAATAAAATTCGTATAATAATTTCCTAAATGTAACTTCTCATATGCGGCGTTATATTTTTGTACCCGCGCACATTATTATAGAGAGATGATGAATTCTCGAGAAAATCATATAAAATTTCCGAAAGTGTTCTCGTACGTGCTGATCTACATCCGCATTTCTTCAGTTCAACAAAATTTTATCGATTAAAATAATGCATATATATATATTTAACGCAGAGAAGAAAAGGTTCATTGACTGCGGAACCATATTTTCGATGCTGATTCTGAAAATGTAGAATAAATAATACCAAGTTTTAAACGTGCTGATTTCTTCTCTTCGTGCTCACATCAACTGCTTCAATCTTCATTTTGCTGTGTTAACAAAGAATCATTCTTCTATAATAATTTGACACGAGCATGACTCACGTGCCAGTTTCTCTTTTTTCTGTTTCTTTACTTCCCATATTTTTTTTTCCTATTTCAGCAGCGTAATAAAATTGGAATTTTTTCTAATTAATTCCAACTCTGGAAAAACGAAAAAATTTTATATACAAATTAATAGGGAATAAATAATAAATAATTATTCGTAATTTAGTATGACATTAAATAAATTTTAAATAAATAAATTATAATAAATAAACTATAGTGAATAAATTATACAATTTGAATAAAATTATACATTAAAATATATTTTATTGAAAATTGTAATTCCACTTTCTTCGTACATGATTAAAAAAAAATCAATATAAAACTAAATACTTACTTATTTGATAATTAAAACTAAATTGTTTCTTTCCTATTTGATAGAAAATGTAAATTTTTAAAAAAAGAAAATTATTTCGAAGTATACCTACTAAAAAAAGTAGGTACTTTAAAAAATAGAAATTATTTACGTAAAAATTGAAAATAATTTCAGCCAAAGACGCAATTTTCTTTCTAAAAATCCGCAAATTTAATTGTCCGCAGTTGATAAAAAATTTGAATAGACACAATTTTTCAAAATAAATTGATCCGTTTTGGTTTACTTTCGAAACGCAGTATTCATATACTCTCTCTCTCTCTCTCTCTCTCTCTCTCTCTCTCTCTCTCTCACTCTCTCAATATTCGAGTCGAAAAGGGATTTTAAAAGAATAATATATTTTGCCTGAATACACGCACGTCTCGACGGTCACGTATGCGGCTCGTGCTAAATGCTCTGTTTTCTCGACCTCCGTTCACCGTGAACGCCTACACCCTTCACTAAATTAAGCGCGCACACTAATTACAGCGATTAGTATTATGTATATAAAGAAAAATTTTCTCGATTTTCCGAGAAAAAAAAATCTTTACATATACAAATACAAATTTTCTATTTTTTTTTCCTTAAAAGAGAAAAAGGATTTTAATTCCATCTCATTCCCTTTCTGTAATATTATATTAACAATATATTTTTTTCAATTTTTTTAATTACAATTTTTTGCGGTTTTTCTTTTCTTTATAAAGATTATGTAATAATAATAATAATAATAATAATAATATTTAATAACTTACGAAAATGTGGAATACGAACAATCATATGCGCGTAAAATTTTACACTCGTGTAATACTTTACTTATTTGTTTCTTTTAAGACCGTTTTTTCCCGTAAGGAATGATTTACAATTATTTTCTTTTCCTATATGTAAAAAAAAAAATTCGTGGTCTTCATGTGGACAGGATGAATATTGACGGAATCGTTAATTCACTAGTCGTCCACCAGAAGATCATCATCTAGATTTACATCCTGAAACAGAAGAGAAGGAAATTCAGTTATGGTATATTTTCGATTTTTGGAGTGGGAAATAAAATGTTATTCAATAATAATTTAGTAATCTAAATAAAAAGGTAGGTTGATTATTTTCTAAATTCAAACAATTTCCAAATACAAATTATTTTCAAATTCAAACTATTTTCTAAATTCAAAAACAATTTCTAAATACGAACTATTTTCCAAATTTAAACTATTTTCGAATTATTTTCCAAATTCAAAATATTCCCCAACTATTTTTCGAATTAAAACTAGTTTTTGAAATGAAACTATTTTCTAAATTCAAACCATTTTCAAAATTCAGAGTAATTTTCGAATTCGAACCATTTTTCAAATTCAAACTACTTTTTGGATTGAAAGTATTTTAATTCAAACCGTTTTTTTTTAATAGTTTTGAAACTATTCTTCGTACTATTCTTCGTACTATTTTTGAAACTATTCTTCATACTATTTTTCAAATTATTCTACAAACTATTTTTGAAATTACTTTTTATTATTTAATAAAACTATTTTTTATGGTAAATTTCTAACTTGCAAAAAAATAGAAGTCTGTTTTTTTATTCTAAAGACTACTTTTTAAACTATTTTCCAAATAAATTTTTATTTTTTACTAAAACTGTTTACTACAGAAAATTTCTACTTGTAAAAAAAGAAAAATCTGTGTTTTCTTTTTTCTTCTCTTCTCGTTTTTTTCTTATTATTTTTTGTTGTTGTAAAAATTACTTTTCAAACTATTTTCCGAACTACTTTTCATTATTCAAGAAAATTATTTATTCCAGAAAATTCCTACTTGTGAAAAAGGAAAATCCGTGTTCTTTTTCTTCTCCACTTTTATTTGTTGTAAAACTACTTTTCAAACTATTTTCCAAACTACTTTTCATTATTCAAGAAAATTATTTATTCCAGAAAATTCCTACTTGTGAAAAAGAAAAATCCGTGTTCTTTTTCTTCTCCACTTTTATTTGTTGTAAAACTACTTTTCAAACTATTTTCCAAACTACTTTTCATTATTCAAGAAAATTATTTATTCCAGAAAATTCCTACTTGTGAAAAAGAAAAATCCGTGTTCTTTTTCTTCTCCACTTTTTTTTATCGTAAAAACTATTTTTCAAATTATTTTCTAAACTAATTTTCATTATTTATCAATTCTTTCATAAATAATAAGAAATATTAATAAATAAATGATAATTTAATAAATAGTCATTCAATAATTCTATTTATTACAGAAACTTTTTTTTCCCTTGTAAAAAAAATGAAAAAATCTGTCTGTTCTTTTTTTTCTATTATTATTATTATTTTTTTTTGTTCTGTCGTAAAAATCAGTGGCGGATCATTACAGCAGTAGCGTGTAACTGATACAAATGGAAGAGAGTGAGCTTTTGCTGGTGCCTAAGGGCATGTTTACCCGATGGCAGTCACGGTGTATTTTGTTTACAGCGTTGTTGCCATAACACTCCACCGTTCGCCTCATAAGCGTCCCGGGGTTTTTGAGTTATATTCTGTATTAACCCCCACAAGTTCAAACCAGTTTGCTTCCACCACATTTCGCCAAGCTCTCTTGTAATTATTATTTTTCTTTCACATTATATTTCCCATATTATAGTCTTCATTGTTTTTTTTTTCATATTTCTCAAAGAAAATTTACAGCAATCCACTTTTCTTTATAACAGAAAAAAATATAAATAAACAATTCTTATCCAAAAAAGAATATGTAGCGAAAAAATAAATTTATGTTTATTAAAATTATTAAAAAGAAAAAAAAATACAAAAGTAAAAAATACAATTTAGAAAAAAGTACAGTTCAGTAAGAAAATACAGTTTAGTAACAAAAATACCTACAAAAGTAAAAAATACAACAATAAAAAGTACAGAAGTAAAAAAATACAATAGTGAAAAATATTCAGAACTAAAATAATACAGCAGTCAAAAATAGTTCAGTAAAAAATACAGAAATAAGAAAATATAGAAGTAAAAAAAACACGTAAAATAATTAAACATACAAAGAATAATTTGCAACGAGAATGTAAATTTTTCAAACTCAAAAACCGCAAAGTCGAAAATAGTAAAGAGGCAAAATTTACGTGGACTTTTCCTTGTTCGTTTTATTTCAGGACATTATGTGCGTTTAGCTGGATGGAAACCGAGACACGAGTGCCTATTTAACGATATATATGGAGAAAAGGGGGGCCCCTTGTATTGTATACTTATACATTAACGACATGTGCTCATTCAAAGGTGCCCATTGTGATAGTGTTGGGTCGCGTAAAACAAAATGCGTCAAGTAGCCTTTTTCTTTTTTTTTCTTCTTTTTTTTTAATATATATAACTCGCGCACAGAACTGCCTTTTAGTAACGCAATACTCTTCTAAAGTTACTCACATTTCTAAATTCAAAACTACTTCTTTTATTTCGCTATAGAAAAAAAAAATTAATAAAAATGTTCTCCTTTTTATTTCGTAAAATAAAAGAAAACTTACTTCATCTTCAGGAAAATCTGTACTGATGGCATGCAACAAATTAAAAAACTATTTTTTTTTTTTTCAAGAAAAGTAAGTTTTGAAATTTACCTTTTTACTTCTTTTACTGGTATTTTTTCAATTTTCATTATTTAAATTTAAAATTAACTAAAAATTTAAAAATAAAAAAAATTTCAAAGTTTGGAAAATGTTAAAATTCACAAATTGGGATGAATTGTTTTCCAAATTAATTAAAATTCAATTACACTAGTGTCGATGTTCTCGTCTAAATCCAAATCGAGATCCAGATCGTCATCGTCAACAAGAGACTTATTGGTGATTTGCTTCTCTTCCAGAACTTCCGTTTTATTAATACTTAAATTCGTCATTCTATTTGTAACGTCTGACGACATCATTTCCTCGTAAGGATTGCGTTCAGTGTTCAACTAAAATTTTTAGCAAATAATTGTAAAAATGTATTTTTTTTATATTTAAAAGTTTATTTCAGGCTTCACACTCGATAAGTAATTTTACAAAAGTATTAAAAAGTAGCTTTAATACTGAGAAAAAGAAGTAAAAATGTACCTATCTATCGAAAATTAATTTTAAGGAATAAAAAAAATTGTTTCAGTTTATTCACAAAAATTTTATTCAGTATTTCCCTGTTTTCTGATTTCCATAAAAAATATATTTTTTTTATTCTAATCCTGCTGAAAACTTCAATTCTAAATTTTTGAAAATTATTTTCTAAATTTTTATATAAAATATTCTTCAAAAAATACAATTGCGTATTTAAAAGTAATTTTTAAAAGTAAACCAATAAAATTAGTTAAAATATAAAATGAATAATTTTTTAAAGTCAAAATTTAAATGTTATTACCGTTTTACAACTGAAATTTTCAACGATTTCAATTTAATAATCTTTTAATATTATCTAAAATTTCAACTGAAATTAGTTTTTAAATCAATTCTTATTAGAAAGTTCCACTAAAATTCAATTATTTAAATACAAAAATAAATAATATTTTGAATAATTGAATGTTTTTCAGAAAATTTAATTCATATAAAGAATTTGTCAATTTTTTAAAAAAATAATTGAATTTTTGCGAAGATTTTATTTCATTTTTTTTTAAATAATTAAATTTTCTTGAAAAATTTTATTATTTGGAAAAATAATTGAATTTTTTAGGAGAATTTTATTTAATTCTTTTTTAAAATAATTTAATTCTCGTAAAAAATTAAATTCTTGAGGAACATTTTATTATTTATGCGAAAATAATTGTTTTTTTTTAATTTTCGTAATTAATTGAATTTTCATGAAAAATGTTATTGTTTGTAAAAATAATTGAATTCTTGCGGTAGAATTTTATTTATTTTTCTTTTTTAAATAATTGAATTTTTCAAAAGAATTTTATTATTTATGAAAATAATTGAATTTCTGCGAAAATATAATTTAATTCTATTTTAAATAATTGAATTCTCGTGAGAAATTTTATTATTTGGGAAAATAATTGAATTCTTGTGAAGAATTTTATTAAAATTTTTTAAAGTAAATGAAATTCTTGAGAAACATTTTTTTATTTATGCAAAATTAATGATATTTTTTAAAAGTTTAATAAATAATTGAATTTTTATGAAAAATGTTATTGATTGATAATTCAATTCCTGCGAAGATTTTATTATTTATAAAAAAAATATTGAGTGTTTGCGAAGAATTTTATCAAAATTATTTTGTGAAATTTTTTTAAAATTGTAGATATTGAAAATTATTGATTTTCGAAAAGTTTTTGAAAATGAAATCGTTTCAAAGAATTTTATTGCAACTTTTAGAATTTTTTTTATTTCATCTGTTAGCGAATTTAGACGCAAATTTCTTGAAAAATAAAGAAAAAAGTAGCTTTTAGAGCCAGAAATCTAAAAAATTATCCAAATTGTAAAAAAATTAAAAAAGTAGTAAATAATAGATTTTAGTAGATGAGTGCGAAGCCTGTTTTGTTTCTTTTTCCTACTTTCATAAATTATAGATTATTTTTGTCTGTTTTTTATTATTTTTATTAATATTAATCATCTCATAACTTACCTTGAGAGAAGGAAAAGCGGAAGCGGGAATTTTCTTCTGACTCTTCTCTCTCACGTATTGTTCAACATTAAGTGCCTCTCGATAGCCGGGGAAGAGATTTTCATATTGTTCAGGATCGGCTAAACTTTGACCAGCCTTTTCACTGACTGCCGAGAGTTTTTCCTTCCATATTTTAACGATGGATGAAATTTTACTAGGCGCATAGGCGCGTGCAAAAAATGCAGCCTCGGGAATTCTATCTGTCTTTATAAGAATCTCTAAGCATTCATCGACATCGCCAAGTAGAAATTTCGATAAAAATGCAATATTATTTTTTCCCGTTTCATTAGCAGCATTACCCAATTTTTCAATCATATTCGCATTTCCCGTACTTGTTGCCAATAATAGTAAACCACCAAAATCTTGTGCTTGATGCAAGCACTCTTGTGCTAATTGCAATTTGCCCTTTTGTGTGGCGAGCGTTGCCAATTGTCGCCATTTTTGTTGACTATTCGCCTCTTTTGCGAGTGTCAATGCCGTCTCAAGATTTCCCAATGCAAGCGCCAATTCGAATCTGTGCTCTGGATCTGTCGACACGGCGAGCGCTTGTTCTTTAAAGCCCTGGAAAAATTATACAATTAAACTATAAATATTATTGAAATTATAATTGATTATAAACCGAAAACATTTTGGACAAAAGTCTCGTAATTAAAAAATGTTATTAGTTTTGTATTACCTGCTTTTCTAAAAAGTGTGCGACACGAGTTCTGTGTTCTTTGGGAACGGTTGGAAGGACTCGATCGGCTGTTTCGAAATCTTTCCTCATTACCGCCGTTTGATATTCAAGAACGGAGAGCAATAGGGAATAGGAAACAATTGAGAGTTCTTTATCGCAGAGATATAATCTGTTGTCTCTCGGCACATAGCCCAGCAAGTACATTGGCCTATCGAGATGTGAGACGATGACAACTTCACCACCGACGAAGTAGTTTACTCTATTTACGCTATTCGTGTAAATAAAGCAGTCGCCAACCCAGAGACCAGTTTTTACAACTTCGTTCATCTCGGCCACCATCTGGTAAATTTTTATTTAATTCAATTAAAAAAAATTTAACAAGTAATTAAATTCCTGAATAATACAATTAATTTTCCTTCAATTATCAAAATTTAACAAGTAATTAAATTAATCATACAATTAATTTTCCTTCAATTATCAAAATTTAACAAGTAATTAAATTCCTGAATAATACAATTAATTTTCGTTCAATTAACAAAATTTAAAGAGGAATTAAATTAATAATACAATCCTTTCTCTATAAGAAAGCAATTAATTATTATTTTTTTTAAAAATAAATTTAATTTAATTTAAAAATTGCATTTTTTTTTGTTTTTATTTTGCGAATAATACCTCGAAAGCATCTTCAATGTCCTCTGCATTTTCCGGCGCATTTGCAACAACGTCTGCGTGATATTTGAGAATAAAGTACTGATCAGTTGTCGCCAGTGCAACGAGGGATGCATTTTCCGCCCAGTAAACATGTGTCGGTTGAATGTCAATGCGACGCACTAATTTCAAACTATCCCAATCGTAAAACGATAGGCCCGATCCAGATGATATTCCCAGCATAAAACCGCCAAAGATTCCTGGAAAATTGAATATTACAGAAAAAAATGGTAACGAAAAACAAAATACATATTGAATTAAAAAAAATAGTAACAAAAACAAAGCAAAAGAAAAAAATAGTAAAGAAAGAAAAGGAACGAAAAAAATATACTAAATAAACAAATAGTAAACACACAAAATTTAATTTAATTTAGTAAACCACAAAAATTTAATTTCGTTTCTCCCTAAAATTTCCCTGATTTCCGGATAAAATTTTGACTTTTTCCCTGAAACTAAAGAATATTCTGACACTAAAATGATTTTCACTCTAAAAATGACTAGATACTCAAAAAAATATTCTATTCCATTTATTCCATTTATCATTTCAATTAAATTATTATTTTCTCGAATTTTTAACTAAAATTCTTCTTAAAATCAATTATTTTTAATAATTTTTGATAAAGTTCTTTGAAAATTTTCAAATCCATTTAATTACAATTTAATTTTACAAAAAATTTCGATGATTCGAAAATTTTTCAGTTAAATATATTAGAAAATAAAAACTTCAAATAATATCAAAGAAAATTTAATTAAAATTTTCCAAAAAAAATTCATTCTACAGAATTGTTAGTTAAAAATATGAAAAATTGAGAATTTCAAAGATTTTAATTTAAAACCTTTTCAAAATTCAAATATTTCTACAAATTTACACTATAATGCTTTTAATATTCAATTATTAGGTAAAATTTTAATTGAAATTCATTTTTAAATCAATTTTTTTAGAAAATTTTATGAGAATTCAATTATTTGAATAGAAAAATAAATAATTTATTAAATAATTGAATTTTTCTCAAAATTGAATTTCCATAAAGAATTTTATCAAACAAATTTTTAAATAATTGAATTTCTTCGATAAATTTTAAAGTATAATTTTAACCCGTCAGCAGTCGCGCCTTTTTTAGTGTCTCACTTGCACTCTAAGAGCGCCCTATAGGTCGAGTAGTGTTGCGTGAGACTTTTTCTCAAGGCGCGACCGCTGACGGGTTAATCCAATTCCTCAAAAAATTTAATTATTCTTAAAAATTTAATTAAAAATAATTGCAATTCTGAGAAGAGTTTTATTATTTATGTTTCTTTAATTGAATTCTTTTGATTAATTTTAATAAAATTTTTAATAATAATTACATTTTTCGAGGAATTTTGATTAATATTGTATTAAATATACTTTAAATTTTGCAATGAGTTTTATTATTTATGAAAATAATTGAATTCCTAAAAAGAATTTTATTATTTATGAAAATAATTGAATCCCTGTAAAAAAATGTATGTTTTATGAAAATTTTTGAATTATTGGGAAGAAATTAAAAAAAAAATTTAATAATTGAATTCCTGTGAATTTTTTACTATTTATGAAAATAATTAAATGTTTTGTTTTATTTTTTATACAAATTTTTTTTAAATAATTGAATTCTTTTGGAAAATTTTATTAAAATAGCAGATATTGAAAATCATTGAATTGAGGAAAATTTTTGAGAATAATTGAGTTTTTGTCAAGAATTTTATTAAAATTTTTGAAAATAATTGAATTTTTACGAAGAATTTTATTAAAAATTTTCGAAAATAATTAAATTTTGGAGAAGAATTTTATTATTTATAAAGATAATTGAAATTTGGACGAAAATGTTATTAAATTTTTGTACTTTATTCTTCAAGAATAAAGATATTTAAAAAAAATACGTATTGTCAGAAGTAGAAAAAAATTCAAGGTTTTGTATTAGAATTCGTGATAATTTCATAGTTTGTGAGGCAATCAGAAAAGATACAAAAATTCAGAATTTTCTTATGATTTCTAAAAGTTTAAGTTTTTCAGTGCTTTTAATTAAAATCCCTGACTTTTCCCTGATTTCACTGACCAATTCCACTTTCCCTAATTTTCCCCTGAATTCCCTGGCCTGTGGTAAGTCTAAGTAAAGAAAAAAAAAATAGTAACGAAAAAAATAGTAAATAAAAAATAGTATCGAAGAAATTGGTAAAGAGAAAAAATAGTACCGAAGAAATTGGTAAAGATAAAAAATAGTATAGAAGAAATTGGTAAAGAGAAAAAATAGTATCGTAGAAATTGGTAAAGATAAAAAATAGTAACGAAAAATATATTAAATACGAAAATGCTAAAAAATAATATCATATCAGGGTGGCCACTTTTTTTGTAAAAAAAAATTCACGGTCATTTCCCGGTCCATTCCCGGTCATAAATTATTTTTCCCGGTCATAAATAATAACTCTGAAAATAAATTATTTAATGAAAGATTGAAAGAATTTCCTGATTTTTAGACAAAACTTTGACTTTTTCCCAAACCCTAAAAATATTTTAGTTTACTCTAAAAATAATTTTGAACTTAAATAGATTTTTTGAAATAAATATTTAATTATTATCCATTATTTTTTCATATAGTAGGTACTCAAATTTCAAAAAAAAATTCAAATTTCAAATCCTTTAAATTTGAATAATTTTTAAGAATTGCTACTGCAACTTATTAAAAATTATTTTCAAAATTTCAATTCAATTATATTCTAGAAATAACTAAAATATTTCTAAAATCCACTTGTTTACAAGACAATTTCATGAAATTTTGAATAATTTGAAAATTTTTCAATTAAATATTACATATTTAAAAACATAACTAATTTGAAAAAATGTGAATAAAAATATTTTTAAAGACTAAATTATTCAGAATTTTTAATTAAAATCTTTTACACTAAAAAATCGAAAAATTTGCTTATGAATAATTGTAAAAAAACTAATTGATATTAATGAAAAATACGGTTTTTTAAAATTTATTTTCTAAGAAAAGAAATTTTATTTATTTTTATTTACTTTATTTATTATTCAAAAATTCATTTTTATAAATTTCGTATCACTTTTGTTCTAATTAGTTCAAATTTTTAATAATTCTTATTTGTTTTGTTATAATAATAATTGCAAAAAAATTTTTAAATTGATTTATTTTTCATTATTTTATAGGATGTGAAATTTTTTCTCTTTGAAATTTTTTTGACAAATTTAATTAAAATTATATTTTGTTTAATTATTGTTAGAAATAGAAAGAATTTAAAATTAAATTTAATATTTTCTTTTTCTAAGTCTGTTATGTTGGACAACAAAATTCATAATTTTCTTATAAATTCTAGAAATTGAATATTTTTATAGTACTTTTTATAAAATTCTCTGACAAAATATAAATAGATTTTATAGAAGATCATTCAATCTTTTTTAATGAAATATAGTTAATACCTAAGTCTTAAAATAAATATTTCTATTTTTTCTCACAAAGTAATGTGTGTTTTTAAAAAAAAAATTCCAAAATCCCGGTCAAGATCAAAATTCACTGTCATTTCCCGGTTTTTCCCTGTCCAAAAAAATTCACTGTCATTTCCCGGTTTTCCCGGTTTCCCGGTCCAGCGGCCACCCTGCATATGTATAAAATAAATTACAATAAAAACTAAAAATTCTCACCATCGGCTCCAAAATCGGGCTTAAAAGTCTTCTTCTCCTTGAAATTTTTAAAAACCTTAACAGTCGTGGTGCTCTCACGAACCGCATACTGACTCGAATCGGCAGCCCATACAAATTCCGAAGCCTGACCAAAGGCCTTATTTCTTAATGCCATCGACGTGTAAATAATATATT
Source organism: Leptopilina heterotoma (assembly GCF_015476425.1). NCBI lineage: Eukaryota > Metazoa > Arthropoda > Insecta > Hymenoptera > Figitidae > Leptopilina > Leptopilina heterotoma. Next base: position 851,560 of record NW_025110818.1, read on the forward strand.
CCCCATCGCCACAAACAACAAGGAATCGACCATTGGGATTATGTTGAATCGTCTGAGGATAAATTTCACAAGCTCCCATATCCTTCACTGCCAATGGTAAACGTTCGCCATCCATTATTTCCTCGCCAAGTGCCTTTAAATTCACCTGTTGAATTTCGCTGTGTCTTGCCCAAACAATTTTACCGCCCATCGAATCCATCGATACTGCCGGCTCTTCGCGGCCAACTTTCACCATAACACTGCCCTCATCATAACCAATTGCCACATTATTCGAACCTCTTAAACATGCAATTGTCCAAACTCTCTCGAAACCATAATTCAGTGACGACTCCAAACGATAGGTACCCGCGTGCCATATACGCACAGTTCCATCCTCCGAGCCAGTGAGAACAATTGGTAATTCAGGATGAAAGCAAACGGCGGAAATATTTTGCGTATGTCCCTCCAATGTTTGTACGCAAGTTTTATTTTGATAGTCCCATATTTTGACGAATTTATCATCGGCACCTGATATTAGATACGGTTTATCGCCACCGTGATAATAATCGACGCAATTCACACCTTTCTCATGACCCTCGAGAGTGAAATTGGCAGTCGATGAGCCCAATTGCCAAACTTTTACTGTTCTATCCAATGATGCGCTTGCAAAGGTATTGTTATCCTTTGGATTGAATACTATTTGCATGACGTAGTGCGTGTGACCTTCGAATATTTGCTGGCAAAGCCATGATTTCTCCCAGTTCCATAGTTTTATTGACATATCGTCTGGAAAATGGTAAGTTTTAATTTATTTTTTATTTTATAATCTAAAATTATTGTTCCTAAAGCGAAAACAAAAGTTTTTCCTTTTTAAGAAAAAATACACAGGGTGTCTACTATTATCGTTTAACAAAATTCCCGGTGTTGTCCTAATTTTTCCCGGTTTTTTTTCATCAAATTTAAATTTATTTGATTTCGAACATAAATAAATCTACAAATAGCTTCAAAAATTTTTATTAGAGTTTTTATGAACAATTAAATTCTTTTAACGAGTTTCTTTAAATTTTCTGAAATTAAAGTTTTTTTCAATAATTTTAATTAAAAATTTTAAAAATAATTGAATTAAACAAAGATTTTTTAAAATTTTTAACATAATCTTGTCTGTTCATAATTATAATTGAAAACTTGATTAAAATTTATTGATACTAATTGAATTTCTGCAAAGAATTTGACTAATTATAAAAGTAATTGAATCCTTCCAAAGAATGTTAATATTTATGAAAATAATTAAATGTTTGCGTAGAATATAATATTAAAATTTTTGAAAATAATTAAATTGTGGAGAACAATTTAATTATTTTCAAAGATAATTGAAATTTTGAGAATTTAAAAAAAATTGTAAACATAATTTAATTTCTTCGAAGAATTTTATTACTTTTGGAAATAATTGAATTGTTTTTTTAGAATTTTATGGAATTTCATGAAAATAATTAAATTCTTGTGAAGAATTTTTTTTTTAAAAATAATATTCAGAAGAATTTAGTAAATCTGAAGACTTTTGCTATTTATGGAAATAATTGAATTCTGTAGAAGAATTTGTTTACAGTTTTTAGATATAATTGCATTTTTTCGACGAATTTTAATAAATTTTCTAAGAATAATTACATTTTTCGAGGAATTTGATTAAAATTGTATTAAAAATAATTGAAATGACTAAAATTAAAATTTTTAAATTCTAAAAAATACTTTTTTTATAATTAAAATTTAGTACTAGTAATTAAAAATAAACAATTTCTAAAAAATACATTTTTTTTAGAATTTTAAATCCTAGTAAATAAAAGTTAAATAATTTTTTCTAATAAATATTTAATAATTACAATTTTTTTAAAACAATAATAAATTTATTGTTCAAAACCTTCTGAAATTAAATTATGTTTGAAATTTGCAACTGTTATTAACTATATTAATTTCTTGTGAAGAATTTTATTCAAACTTTTTTAAATAATTGATTTCTCGAGAAAAATTGTATTATTTATGAAAATAATTGATTTCTTGTGAAGAATTTTATTCAAATTTTTTTAAATAATTGAACTGCCATAAAAAATGTATTAGTTGTGAAAATAATTGAATTCTTAAGAAGAATTGTATTGAAAATAATTGAATTATATAGGAAAATTTTATTAATTAAATCTTGTAAAGAATTTTGTCAACATTTTCTTAAATAATGGAATTTTTAAAAAAGTTTATTTAAATTTTTCGGAATAATTAAATTTCTCAGAGCTTTTTTTTTAATTTTCTGAATATATAAGGATTCCTTCAAGAAACTTCATTTAAAAATTAAAAATAATTGAATTGGTGCGAAGAAATTTATAAAAAATTGATAAGTAATTGAATTCCTGTGAAATTTTTATCCAATTTTTTTTTAAATTAATTGAATTCTTTTGGAAAATTTTATTAAAATAGTAAATATTATAAATAATTGAAATGAGGAAATTTTTTGAAAATAATTAAAATTTTGCCAAGAATTTTATTAAATTTTTTGAAAATAATTGAATTTCTGTAATTAATTGTTCTTCAAATTTCTATTTAAATTCGTTAAAAATTTATATTTTCTAAAATTTCAAATTGAAACCTGTCAAGTTCATCTATTTATGAAGATTGTAAATGCAACTCTTTTGAAATCCAATTAATTTTGAAACTTTTGAGTAAAATTATTCATTAAATAATTTATAAGTAATAATTTTATGATAGTTCTTTAATAATTAAATTATATTGAAAGAAATTATTATTAGAAATAGAAAAAATTGTAGGGTTTATATTAGAATTCTTTGCAATTTCATAGTTTATGAGGCAAACAAAAAAGACACCAAAATTCAGAATTTTCTTATAAATTCTAAAAATTTAATTTTTTCCAGTACTTTTAATAAAAATCCCTGACTTTTCCCTGATTTCCCTGACCAATTCGAATTTCCCTGACTTTTTCCTAAATTCCCTGACCTGTGGCAATCCTGTAAATTTACATTTAAAAATTTTTCTTTAAAACTTTTGATAATTCAATTATTTTGAAAATTTGTAATTAAAATTTTTGATAATTCAATTATTTTGAAAATTTGCAATTAAAATTTTTGATAATTCAATTATTTTGAAAATTTGCAATTAAAATTCTTCAAAAGTTGATTTTCAAAAATTCTAACAAAATACTTAAAAAAATTAATAAATTTTACAAAATTTCAATTATTAAAAATGTTTTTAAATGTATATTTCAAAAATTTAAGTAGTAAAATGATTCAAAAATAATTTTTGCAAGATTTGTTTATAGTTATTTTTCGTAATATAAAAATTGAAATGATTCACATTTAATACTAAAAAATATGATATTTTGTTGTAATATTTGGAAGAAAAATCGAGAAAGTCGCAATTTTTGAAAATAAGTCGAAAAAAATCTCAATTTTCTAAATTTTGCTGACTTTATTGACAAAATTTTTGTTTTACTGACATTTCCCTGACTTTACTGACATGTGGCCACACTGATTATAAATGCTGTGAATTTCACCGATTTATAGTTTTTTTTTTAATTCTTTTGGAAAACACCGATACAATGCATAGTTAAGATTAAAAAGTTAAATTAATGAAATTAGTTAAAAAAAGATTAAAGATTAAAATTAAAAAAATACGTACCACTACTGGTAAGTATACAAGGTGCCGTTGGATGTACGGCAATACATCGTACATAATCACTGTGTGCATCAAAAGAATGTACGCGTTCGAGAGTGTTGTAATTAAAGACTCTCACTTGCATATCATCGGAACCAGTGACAACCCAATTTTTTCTCGAAACAAACTTCGCCGCTCTCACTGGTAAATCACAAACTTCAAAGGTCTTCACCAAAGTTTGCGTTTCATGATTCCAAATATTTACATTGCCTTGATATAAAGAACAAAGCATCCATGGTTCTGTTGGATGAAGATCGACACTTTTCACTCGATCCGATCTCGCTGTCAATTTACGCTTAATATCCAAACGTAAAGGCTGTAAAACAATTTTTTTTTCAATTCAAATTCAATATTTTCCTAAAGATTTAAATTCAATACTAATCAATGTGGAAAAGTTTAATAGCAAAAACAAAAATCAATCGTCACTGAAAAGACGAGAAGTTGACCAAAAAGGTAATAATTATTTAATTATAACAATTATCCTTTGGAAATAGTGTGAAAAAACCCCTCGTACAGTATGTTGTCATTTAGAAAACAATTTCCAATATAACAGAAATTAAAAAAACGTTTCGAATTTAAAGCATAGATTTTCAATTATGGGAAAATTTATGATAACATTAATCGGAAAATGTTTTACAAATCCAAAATAAAGTCAATAGTGAGTTTGACGTGTCAAAAAAGCAACTTTAGCAAAAAAGTTGTCAGTGAATGTGCCGGTTTCTTTATAAGCAAAGTAAAAACACTTAAACTCCTAATTTCATTCTACATACCATTTTTAATTGATGATCGAACAATTTTTTTCGTCACGATATTCAATTCAATTTGAGAAGAAAACTATTTATTTTATTTTTGTATTAAAACAACTGTTTTAAACAAGATTCGACAGCCATGAAGTTAGGACGTGGCTCATCAGTCAAACATGGCGATCTCCACACACCTTTTTACAGAAGAATAACACACAAATCTGCAAACAAATATAATATTCTAATAAACAAACAAATTAGATTTCAATCAATTATTAATTATTACTAATCAAATTACATGATTCTAAGATAAATTTGTCTGATGCAATTAAAAAATATTCGTAGCACACAAAAAAAGTCACGTCAAAATTTTTCTATATTGAAACGTGGATAATATGGGTTAGGTACAACAGCGCTTTAAAATCGACTGGTGACAATTTTTGGGAGTTTATTGATTATTTACTTAATCGGTAAGCGTGTGCACAACACATCCGATAAGAAAGAATAAGTCACGTGATTTCAGTAAGTTTTAAAACCTTCCCTGGTTTTTAACCGTTTTTTCTTCTCTCTCAAAAAAAAAAAAAATTCGGGATATTTTTGTCTTTTTAAAATTAGATTTGTTCGTGAACAAAATTTCTTATTTTGGTGGTTTGTTCATTTTGAAATGATTTCATTTATAAAATGTTTGTTTACTCCGTTTTACTCTTATCACATAACCTTAATCTTTGACAATTTATATATTAAACCGCGATAAGATGTTTTTATTATAAAAAATAAGATTACAAAATTAAACGTAATAATCAAAATTGAAAGTATAAAATGTTCCAAAGATTTCTTGGTGGTAATTTAAAGAAAATTTCACAAAACTGGTGAGTTGAAATAGTTTTCAATTTTTGAATTTAGATTTTTGTCAATTTTACTAATGTTACCAATTTTACAAATTTTACACTATTGAGAGTTTTTATTTTAGTTTCTCGTGTCATCTGTTAAGATTACAAAATTCCGATTTAGATTCAATCAAAACGAGGAAAATGTCAACTTTTTTTGAGAGGAAAACACAATTACGGGAAGTTTTTAACGCTGGAATAAAAGCAGTTTTGCCGCAGAATCTAATAAAGAGTAATGTTACGATTGTTGAGGACTGCTTGCAAATTGGCAATGAAAAATTTACTCTGACAGAAAATATTTATTTAATTGGTTTTGGAAAAGCTGTCATGGGAATGGCAATTGCCCTTGAAAGTTTACTCGGCGATCGTTTGAAGAAAGGAATTGTCAGTATTCCAACAGGTTCGAAAAATGATATTTGGAAGGAGGAAAATTTGACGAATTTTCCAAAATTGTCAGGTGTTATTGAATATCGTGAAGGTGCTTTACACAATCAACCTGATAAAAATTCTTTAGAAACAACGCACGATATTTTGGATTTAGTCGAAGGATTGAATGAAAATGATACGCTTATTGTTCTCATCTCCGGAGGAGGTATTTTTTTATTTATTTACTTATTTATAATATGAATTTCATAAATTTCATAAATATAATTTTCTTTAAAGTTTTTCAACTATTTTCGACTATTTTCAAAAAATTTGATAAACTAATTTTGATAAAATGAGACTTTTCCGTTTTTTCATTTGCAATAAACTTTCGAATAATTAAAATTCTGTAACATTAAATTGAAGACAATTTAATTTCAGAAGATTAAATTAACTTATCACAATCATTAAAACTTTTTCATTTAAATAATTATTGAATTCTTAAAAAACTTTCTGAAAATTATTTAAAAATAAATTTTAATAGTTCATTTTGAAAAGAATTTTAAATAAAAATTCTAGGCAATAATTGAATATTATAAATTCTAGTTTTCTTGTTGACAAATTGTTGTAATAAGTTTTTATTACTTGTTTGAAATAATTAAACTAGAAGTAAAAATTTAATTCCAATTTTAAAGAATTTAGTTTTTTGAAAAATTCCAGTTTACATTTTATTTTAAATCAGTTGAATTTATAACTTTCAAATAATCGAAATTTTGTAATATTAAATTGAAAACTATTTAATTTCAGAAGAATTTGTCAAAATAACTTTTTCTTTTAAATAATTATTAAATTCTCGAAAAACTTTCTGCAAATTGTTTAAAAATAAATTTTAATAGTTCATTTTGAAAAGAATTTTAAATAAAAATTCTGGAGAATAATTGAATATTACAAATTTTAGTTTTCTTGTAGAAGAAATGTTGTAGTGAAAACTTGTTAGAAATAATTTAATTTTTAGTAAATTTAATTCAAATTCTAAAGAATTTAATTTTTCAAAAAATTTCAGTGCAAATTTTATTTTAAATCAGTTAAATTTATGAATTATATTATTATTTAATCAAAAAACTTTCGAATAATTGAAATTTTGGAATATTTAATTCAAAACAATTAAATTTTATTAGAAGAATTTTAAGTAATTAAATTTTGGAATAAGTTCTTGATAATTTTTGAAAATAATTAATTTAAAAATCAATTTTAATTTAAAAAATCTAGAGAATAGTTGAATATTAAAAAAGTGCTATTAAATAGTTGTTTTAAAGAAATAATTGAATTTTGAGTGAATTTAAATAAAAATTGCAAAGAATTTAAAATTTCGAAAAATTTTAGTTTCAAGTGTTTTTTTTTAAATTAATTGAATTTGTGATTATAATATTTTTTAATAAAAAAAACTTTGAATTCTCGAATAAGTTTTTTAAAATTATTTAGAAATAATTAATTATTAATTTACAAAAGAATTTTATTTAAAATTGTAGACTAAATTTAATTAAAAATTCGGTAAAATTGATTTTTTTCGAAACATTTTAGTTTAAATTTTCTTGAAATTAGTTAAAATTGTGAATATAGGATTATTTAATCAAAAACTTTCAAATAATCCAAATTTTCTAATAATGCATAAAAAACAAATTAATTTTAGAAAAATTTGAAAAGAACTTTGTATTAATTTTTTAAATAATTGAATTCTCGAATAAATTTCTGAAAATTATTAAGAATAATTTATTTAAAGAAGAATTTTAGTCAAAAAAAAATTCTAGAAAATAATTGAATTGAATTTTGAGTAACTTTAATTAAAAATTTAAAAAAATTTAATTTTTTGTAAAATTTTAGTCCAAATTTTTTTGGAAATTAGTCGAATTTGTGATTAAAATATTTTTTAATGAAAAAACTTTGGAATAATTGAAATTTTCTAATATTGAATTGAAACAATTGAAAAAACAAAATTTTGTAATATTAATTAAAGTTAACGGAATTTTTGAATAGTTTAAAATTATTGAATTCGCGACTAACTTTCTTAAAATTATTTTAAAATAATTATTTTACAAAAGAATTTTATTTAAAATTATGGAGGATAATTGAATATTGGGAAAATGTAGTAAAAAGTTTTTAGAAATAATTGAATGTTTTGTGAATTTAATTAAAAAATCCAAAGAATTTATTTTTTTGCAAAAATTTTAGTTCAAATTTTGTTGAAATTAGTCAAAATTGTGATTTAGCCAAAAAAAATTTAAGAAAATAATTGAATTGAATTTTGAGTAAGTTTAGTTAAAAATTCTCAAGACTTTAGTTTTTTAGAAAAAATTTTACTTTAAATTGGTTTGAAATTATAATCTGTGAATATAAATCATTTAATTAAAAAGCTTTCGAATAAACAAAATTTCTTAACATATTAATATTAATTAAAATTAATGGAAGTTTTGAAGAATTTAAAATGAACTTTGTTTAAAATAATTGAATTCTCAAATAATTTTCCAGAAATTTATTAAAAATAATTTATTCAAAAAAGAACCAAAATTAAGAATTGCAGATAATTGAATACTGGAAAAGTTGTAGTAAAAAATTTTTAAAATAATTAAATTTTAACTAACTTGAATTAAAAATTCCAACGAATTTAGTTAATCAAAAACGTTCGATTAATAGAAATTTAGTAATATTGAATTGAAGACAATTGAATTTTTAAAGAATTTTAAGTGAACTTTCTTTTAAATAATTGAATTCTTGAATAAATTTCTGAAAGTTATTAAAAATTATTATAAATTATTAATATAGATAATTTATTTAAAGAATAATTTTAATAAAAAATTCTAGAAATTAACTGAATTTGGAAGAAGTTTTTGTAACAATTTTTATAGAAATAACTAAAGTTCAGAAGGATTCGGAATTAAAAATGTTTGACAATTTCAATTAATAATATTTAAATATCAATTAAATTATCAATCAATATTGAATAATAATATCTAAATACTCATTTAGAAATATTGAATAAATTTTGAAGAAAATTCAAGAAAAGAATTTAGAAGAATTATATAATTGTAATTTCGAGAAATAATGGAAGTTTTATTTATTTATTTCATCTTTTATGCTCCTAGGGTTTAAAGTTTTATTATTGAAATACCTATATTTTTCTGTTTTAAAAACTCTTATAACAATTTTTAAAAGTAATCGTGTCTTTTTAAGAAAATTATTACTTATTTTAATTTAATAATATAATTTTTCAGGATCAGCTCTTCTGTTCATGCCACGGCCCTTAATTTCCGCCGAGGAGAAGCAGGAATTTTGTAAAAATCTCCAAAATTCCGGCGCCAATATAATGGAATTAAATACAGTGAGAAAAAAATTGTCAATGGTAAAAGGAGGTGGTTTAGCAAAAATTGCATATCCAGCTACGATAATAAGTCTTATAATATCTGATATAGTATCAGATCCAATTGATTTAATCGCAAGTGGTCCAACTGTTTTCAAAGCGAAACCTCCGAAAGAAGTTTTGGAAATTGTGAAGAAATACGATCTCTTGAAGGACGTCGAGGGCGGTTTAAAAGCTCTCCTAAATTCTAAGGAATCAAAGGAAAAAAAAGAGTTTCTCAACAAAAAAAGCAATTTAAACACGTACACAATGTTATTATTGGAAACAATTTAATTGCCATGAATGCAGCCAGAGAGGCAAGTTTGAGAAAAAATCTCCAGTCGATTATTCTACGCAACGATGTTCAGGGTGACGTTCAACTTGTGAGTAACGCTTACACGCAATTTACATTCCTCGTTTGTCTCGCTTTGGAAAAATTAATAGATCGTCGGAATTTTTTCGAAAATATCAAAAGTGATGCAATTCTCGGTGTCGATGCGCGAAAGGTCGATGAAATTTTCGATGTTCTGGAGGAGAATAGCGGACAGGGGATTATTTTAATCGGTGGCGGTGAGCCGACTGTAAAAAGTAATGGGTTCCGGAAAAGGAGGAAGAAATCAAGAACTTGCACTCTACTTTTCGCTCGATTGGCTCCTGAAAGTAAAAGAACATCCGAATTTATCAAAATATGAAATTATTATTCTAAGCGGTGGTACTGACGGTCAAGATGGTCCAACCGATGCGGCTGGTGCTTTCGGTTATCCTGCGATTGCTCCCATAATTCTTGATTTACAGGAAAAAGTAAGAAAATTGGAAAAAATTCGAAAACTCCCCCCGGGGGATTTTAATACACCATTTGTTGATTTTAATCTGGAAAATATGCCAAAAAATTTGGCGTCAATCGCCAAGGAGATTGAAAATCTAATTCCCATGAATGTTCTCAAGGAAAATGACACATACAATTTTTATTCACGTTTCAAGAAGGGTGAGGATTTAATTAAAACTGGACTCACTGGTACAAATGTAATGGATCTTCATCTTGTTTACATAAGAAAACGACAGTGCGAGTGTTCTATTGATTTTTCAAGTGAGAGCAAAACTTTAAATCTATTTGATGAACATGATTTGCATAGTCGTTTGGAGAGTGATGAAATTATAAAAGAGAAAGTGTCAATCGATAAGGAACTCGAATTAATAAATATTAACATTGACGATGTTGATGATAATTTTGAATCGACATGTCGCAGTAGAAAAGACAGGAAATAATTGCTGGAAATTAATGGAATTCTTTATGAATGGCAAAGAAAAAAACAATGCGGAAAATTATATTTTGTCTCTATTTTCTGTAAGTAAATTTGGAATTTTAATATTTTATACTTAAATATTTTATATTTAAATATTTTATATATTAAATATATTTTAATAATTTTTATTCACTTAGAATTTATACATTAATTACTATCTTATTATCAAGTAGTTTTTGTACATTTTCAAATGCATGCTGTTAACACATTTTATGCATAAACGAATTTTTAAATTGTAATTATAAAAGAATTCATTTTTAAATTGACTGATGAATTCAATTTTTAAAGAATTTTTAAAGAATTAAGAAAGTGATTAAAAATGTTGATTTTAAAACTAACTGAAATTTAAAATTTATATTAAAACAAATTTAATTAATTTCGATTCAATAAAATTTTTAATTTAATCTAAATAATTTTGATCTAATTTAAAATTTAATTTAAAATTTAATACAAAATTTAATTTAATTAACTTTAATAGATATCTACAATGTAAAATTAATATTTTTATATATTTGTTTCAAATTCGATACGAAATTTAATATTCCTAATATATTTAATTTAATTTAATTCATTTTGATTTAATACAAAATTTAATTTTTATTAATTATTTTCAATGTAATATATAAAATTTAATTTAATTTAAATTAATTAAAAATGTAAAATAAATTTAGTTTAGTTTGATCAATTTTAATTTAAAATAAAATTTTTTTAAATTCATTTTAATAAGTACAATGAAAAATTAATTTTTTTCTATTTGTTTGAAATACTTTATAAACTTTAATATAAACTTTAATTTAATTTAATCAATTTTGATTTAAAACAATCAATTTTAATTTAATTAAAGTAGTTTTAATTAAATCAAATTACTTTGAATGTGATATAAAATTAATTTTCTTCGCTTTGTTTAAAACATTTTTCGAAATGAATTAATAGGACGGATATGGACGTGAATGAAAAGTTCACAGTAACCACTTCTATTTTGATTTCCCTTAAAAAACAAAATGCAGAAAACTATTGAAGCAATTTTCACTTTTCTAAAATTCTTTTAAAACTTTTCTCTCATTTTTCGAAAAAAAAGATAAAAAATTGGATAAAATGGCAATTTCTCTATAAACGTTATTGAAACAGGGAAAAAAGATTCCTTTTTAAAATTCAATATGTTAAAAACGAAATAAGAGATTTTTAAAAAATCTTGAATAGTATAAAATAGCTTGTTGATTGCTTTCTTGTAAACTTTGGCGTTAAAAAGTTTTTTTTACGATTAGTATTTAAAATACTTTTGTTTTATGTCTTTTGACAAAAAAAAGAGAAAAAGTCTTTTTTCTTTTTTATAAATCCCAACTAAACAGATGATGTTTCACAAGCATGTCACGAACTCCATCTTTTAATGGCTGTGATTGTTCCTTCTTTGGTGGCAATTCCCAATCAGGATTCAAATTAAAAGCAAATTGACTGAGTATTCTTAATTCACATTTCACCTGGACCCATCCGGGACTATTGACAAAACTCCATGGTTGATACCTGAAAAGGAATTAAATTACTGTATAAAATTTTTGTTTATTGATTTTATTTGTCGATTTTTTATTTTAGAAAAATAGTCATTAAAATATCTATTTTATTTACATTCCACGGTACAAATTAATCAATAAAAATTATAATAAATCAATATTAATTTTAATTATAAAATTTATTTTAGAATTCTAAAAACTCATTCAACTAATTTTACAATTTATTGAGTATTGTCTATTTCATTCTTTTTGAATATTTTTTGAATTTCTGTGTCAGTTTCAAGCTGGAGAGTTTTTACTTTGAAATATTTTAAAGTTAATAATTTAAATTTATGTCTATTTACTATTTTTTTTATTAATCTATTAAAGTTCTGAATAGAAATAAAAATAAGATTTTAATCATTTTAGATAAAGGATTGAATACCATTTTTGCACGATTTCAACGCAGGAGCACAAGACCTCGAGCCAGAGATGAAGAACTTGTTCATTGAGTCCGAGACAAATGAGAGAACGTAATTTAACATCCATTTGGGCGTGTGCATTGTCATGGCTTAAATTAATCGATTGTACACAACGATAGAGCAACTGAAATTTAAACAAGGTGAGTTTAATTATAATTTTAAAATTATTTTAAATTTTGATAATTCAATAGTGTTGAATTAGAAAAGGGAATATTTTGTTTGAATATTTACCTCTTCCGGTGTGAGAACTTTGCCATCTTCGTCGAGTCGATAAGTTTTACAGAGAACCAATCGACTGTAAACGGAATTAAAATCCTTTTCAACTTCTCGCGTTGATGCCTCCTCAATAAAAAGCCATGGATGACATGGACCACCTAGAAAGCTCGGCTTTCGCATTCCCTGCTCTAAAACGGCTTTTATTGCCGGACATAAAGTTCCTCGCACTAAATCCGTCACCGTTTCACTCACAGTATCATCCCCGGCGCAAGTATATTGTTTACTTCGCTCGTCCAATAGTTCGACAAACTTTGCGGGAAACCAACCTTTAATTGGAAAATTCATTGTCTTACATTCGTTTCGTTTTAAATCATTTTTGTTTCATTTCTAATTAAAATTCAAAATTATAATTTCATTTATAATTAAAACTAAATTTATAATTTCATTTCAAATTACAATTTAATTTGTAACTATGCTTAAAATTATAATTCAATTTGTAATTATAAAAATTATAAATTAATTTATATTTTCTTTTTTCGACTCGTATTTAAAATTTTCTTTACCTCGTAATCCATTTAACTCTCCCACCCAGCAGTGCTCATCTTTCTGACTAATTATCGTGATTATGTCATTTTTTCGAAAACCCAATTCATCATCATCGTGTCGTTCAAAATCTATTTAAAGAAAATCTATTAAATTTTATTCTATAAATTAAAAAAAGAAATTGGAAATTATTCCATAAATTTGAACAAGAAATTAAAATTCTCACCCAATAGAGCCTTTGCTCTCCTCTGACGGATTCGCGAGACATTCACATAATTATCGTGATCCTTAGCGTGACTCTCCATCATATAATCGGCGACTAATGATGAATTACTTAATTTTGGATCGAGATTCATAAAATGTCGTGCCACTTGTAAAATTGCTTCTCTAAGATCGACTAAAAGTTCTGTATAAAAAAAAAATTTTCTCCTATTAACTGGAAACTATTAAATAGCAATATAATTACTAACAAAATAATTACATTTTCGTAAAGTTCTTCGTTAATTAAAAATAAAATCAATTCTGTATTTTAAAATCGAGAATATTGATGGGATAAATTTTTTACCTGTTTGGCGAATATTTTTACATTTGGCATCGTCCTCTGAATTGTCATTGCCAAATAAAATTGTTTGAATTACTGATTTACTTCTTTTCATTTGACGACGATTGAGATGTTGTTTTGGTAAATTTGGTGACGCGTCTGGATTTCCCACAAGTCCACCTTGATCGACCATTAAATATGCCAAATGCCGTCTTCGATGTGTGTCAACCAAAACGTCTGTCAATGATCCACTGACTTCCATAGAAACCTGAATTATTTTTTTAATTAAAATCACAAAAACAAGGTCAAAAAAACAATTCGATTTTCAATCGATTGATTATTATAATTTTATTACATTCTATTTACTTTGCTACTTAAATATAAACTAAAAAAAATTAACCAAAATAAACTTAAATTGAAAGAAAATCAATGGACAATTTAAATACAGAAAATTTATAAATTAAATTGAGAAATGCGATAAACATCGACAATTTACCCTAAATAATTGATCGACATCGTCAATGTCCCCGGGAATATCCGATAAGGCATTGAAAATTTGAGCGGAATTCTCAACTTGCTTAACTTCACCCTCTGAAAAAATATTCAGACATAATTATTTAATTTTTCTTTTCTTTCATTTAATTTTATTTTTCTATAAGAAATTCATTTTTCCAGCGGTTGAATAATTTTTCAAAAAAGTTAATTCATTTTTCTACTGGTTAAATAGTTTTTCTATTGGTTCGTGAATTTTTCTACTAAATAATTAACTTTTCTGTTAGTTAACTAATTTTTTTTGCTGGCTGGCTAATTAATTCCAATTTTTCATTATTTCTTTTTTCCCTTTTTTTTGCAAATAATTTTATTCAATAAAAAGAAATTAATATTTTTCACCTTTAATTTTCAGCATTCCGAGGGTGACTTGAAAGAGAACAATGGAACCGTCAAAGAGAAAAAGATCCCAAATTCGGAGAAGAATTTTCATATGTACAACTGAGGCAAATAAAGTGAGGAACCAATTCAATGATATGAGACTTAATTCAATGTCGTGTTGAACAAGAACGTGATCAATGTCCGGTAAGTAGTTTGACACTAATGTTCGTAAAACTCTTTGGTCTGCTTGTAATCCTAGAAGAATTATATTTTTATAATATTAAAGAAAGAAAAAGTTTTTAAAAAATAGTAAAATATTGAGAAATACAATCCATCCTCTATGAGGAAGCAAAAAAGAAAAATAAAAACAATTTTTTTAAAAAGAAGGTTAAATATTAAGAAAAGAAAGAAAATTTTTACCTAATAATGTGGAGGAATAATAAGAAGCTGGTAACAAATCTTCAACAATCGTTGCCATCATCCAAAATGCATCTTCCTCCTCTAGTAATAATAATAATGACGCTGCTATTGTTCCGGTTCCTTGGCAATATCTATTGCGAAAAGAAAAATTATTATAACTAATTATTTTAAAATTTAGTATATGTTGAAAAAAAATGAAAATTAAATGAAATTGCCATAAAATTAAAATTTAATTAAAACAAAATTAAAAATAGAGTTTAAAATTCGAAATTTCTTTCAATAATGATAGTGAAGGAATTATTTTTGTTTGAAACATTATTTTTACGATTAAATTTTACCCAATTTCGGGATAAAGCCAAGCGAGGCCTCGCATTAATCTTCTTAATCGAGGAATTCCGGTGCTGTGCAAATGGCTGAAACATGCATTCGCAGGCATTGTACGTAACAAGTCTTTTTCAATTTGTTTACTTGTCATTAGAGCGTCATTACTCGAGGCTTTTACAATATCTCGATAGGTAGTTTCCGAAGAAATTTTCTTCTGCAACGCTCCTGAAAATGAAGGAAAAAAATTTTTTATTTACAGAAAAAGAAAATTAAACATAACTTTATTAAAAATTACCACTTCATCAAATTACTTTTTAAATGTATCTTTAGGTATAAATTTAACTCCTATTTTTTTATAAATAAACAAAATTAAACTATTAAAAATTACGATTTTATGAATCTATTTTTAAATATATTTTTTAATTTAAATTATCAAATTTTCGTAAATTTGATTCCTTTTTTTTCTACAAAGTTTTCAATTTTTTTGTTCTTACCGGACATTCGCATCCAAATTTGTGGCCGAAGCGAATGAGGAATTCCTTGATGTACCATTTCACGTAATTTATCACTTCTCGGCAATCTTCTGTCGACATGCTGCCATGATAATTCAGATACTTCTTTATTGTGACTAAATTCTAAAAGTGTCACCCACTGTAATCTAATTTAGAGGGAGAGAGAGAGAATATTAATTAATTATTGACATTTCTTAAGAATTAAAACTATTATTATTTTTAGCAAACCTGTGCTGAGGGTCTTCGACGAAAGGAACACCTAATAATTTTTTCGAACTTTGCTCTGGTCCATCTTCCTCGTCCACACGAAATCCAAATTCGTCAAATCTATAATCATAAAGTAGTATTTTTTACCGATTTGTATTTTGTTTTTAATTTATAGTTTTAATTACCTATGAAGTCAGAATTATTTTTAGTTTCTATTTTTCAATTTTAGTTTCGTTCTTTAACTATAATTTTTACTTCAATTTACTTTTACTCTAATTTTTTAATTCAATTCTTCCACCATAAATTTTTTACTTCAATTCTTTAGCTCTAAATTTTTACTTTAATTCTTTTGCTTTAGTTTTTCGACTTTGAAATTTTTACTAAAATTTTTTGGAATTATTTTAGCTGGATGAAAATACCTGTACTCCGGTTGGGAATTCGGATCGTCTGGTTGATTCAATTTTGCTAAAATATCCTGAGGCCACATTGAGGGTGTAAGAGCCGAAAAAGGACCTCCAGGTGCAGGAGATAAAACTTCACCTGACAATCCCGCTCCTTCCAATTCGTACTCATCGTCCGAGACCGCAGTTTCTACCTTCTTCTAAAGGTGAGAATAAAATTTTAAAATATTATTTTTCACAAACGAAAACACCAGATTAGATTACAAAAACAATTTTGCTATATTGCTAAAATAAATTATCTATTAGTTAGAAAAGTTGAAAGTAAAAAAGAAACGTTTAGCACTAAATACTTTTCTAAACATTTAAACTTGCTATATTGCTAAAATAAATTATCTATTAGTTAGAAAAGTTGAAAGTAAAAAAGAAACGTTTAGCACTAAATACTTTTCTAAACATTTAAACTATTTTCGCTCTTTTCTTTCCTGTTTTTAAAATGTAAAAATATAAATTACATTATGATCCTCTCTGCCAACATAACCTTCATGGTTTCGTACTTGTAGAAGAGACTTCGCAATTTCCATTTCTCAATTATTTTTTCCCCGCTTAAAATAACACCTCTAATTATATTAACGCGTATTTTGTTTTTTAATTCCTCTCGTTCCACATGTTATTGATTATTGTTTACGGGACAGTTTAAAAGCCAGAAAGTTTTGACAGATTATTATATTTGATGATAAATAGAGAATTTTCGAATAAAATTCACACGCTGTTGGGAAAATGTCAGGTCACTGATTATTTTAAATGGTATTAATATACACAATCACAATATAATAATATACTATAGCAGATGCTCCAGATGGATATTTAAACATAATACAGCATAATAACGAGTGACGTATGTAGACGTGTAACTAATAAATCCTACTATGTGTGTGTTTGTGTGCATATAAATAGGGCCGTATACATTTACATTTTATCCCATGGAGAATAAAAATTAAATTCGCTAAAAAGATTTTTTTTCCTCTTCTTTTTCTCAAAGTGAAAAAAAATTTCTTTGCTTCTAATGTGTCAGTAATTTGAGAATAAAACGATGTTTTATTTTTATTCTTCTCCAATTTACTCCATTTGGAAGAAAAGTTTTTTTTCCCTAATCGACCAGACTATTCAGGGACGTGTCTATTTTTATAATAACCAGGGTTCAGTGAAAACTGTCACTTGCATAATTTTTTCGAAAAAAAAATTATTTTCCACTGCATCAGTCATTTTTGAACAAAGGAAAGAAATTGAAAATTTTAAATTAATATAAAATATTTTATGGAATCAATTATATAATTAATTTTTCTATTAATCTCGAATAAAAATTCCAAGAATTCCTTCTCAAAGAATTTTATTATTTAGGAAAATATAACTAAATTCTCCCCATTTATTAAAATTTATTAAAATTTTAGAAAAAAATTGAATTCTTTCGAGGAATTAAATTAAAATTGTTTTGAAAATAAAATATGAGCAGTAATAATTAATTTTGTACTTATTAAGTGGATTTTTTAAATTTTAATTATGAAATTATTTAAAAAAAAAATTATTTTATTATTATATTTAAAAAATTATTTTATTATTATTTAAAAAATAATAATTTTGTTAAAGTATTTAACTCATAGTACATTATTTCTTCATAATTATTTCTTTTGTCGATATAAAAAAAAGGGGTGAGGGTTCAATATTCTTTCGTTACGTAACTGACTCTTTTGAAAACCGGTCTAATTTTCGGCTGATATTATATAAGTTATTATTGATATTTTCCATTATCTAATTAAATTTTCGTGAAAATTATCAAGATTATTGCAAAAATTCGGTACTTTCTTGAAAGGAATAATAAAATGATGAAACATGTGGTAGGGATTGACAAACTTGTCTAAACTTGCTCAGTTCGCTTGACTCGTTTCAAGAGGCTGTTTGCCGGTACAACGAAACTAAAAAAAATCACGTTCTGACTCTTCAAATAGTTTCGATTTTAAACTCGTCTGATGCAACTTTCGCGAATTAAATCAAATAGAGAAGACTTTATTGCAAAGAAAAAAAAATTCATCGGTCAGTGAAATTGAATACGGATAATTTAATGAATTAAAATAAATTCAATATAGAGAAAAATTTAGTTACTGACACGTGGTCGATATAAAACGCAGTTCCCACGACTCACTTTTGTTTCATGTCGCGTTCGTTTTTAAATAGAATTTTCAAAATTTATTTCATATAAAACTAGGTATTTATCGAAATATTTTAGTGATTTTGAACGTAATTTCTAATTTTTAAATTAATTTTTATTAGTTTGAAACTAATTTTTAATTTTTAAAGAAATTTCCAGTTCTGTATAAAAATAGTTTAATTATCAATTAATTAATGCCAGACGCTGAAAAATTAATTCAGGTAAATATTTTTAAAAAAACAGTCAAATTTTTAAAATAAGATTTTAGACTTTTTTCTTATGATGAAATCGGAATTTTTATCAAAAGTGCAAGCTTTTCATTTTTCCTTGTTGAAAATTATTTTTCATTGCTAAACTTTGATTACGGGAAAAATATAGAATTTTAATTATAAATAATCAAACACCGGTTTTCGAATTATTCCCAGGAACATAATATCTTTAGGTTCTTTTTTTGCGATTAGAGAAAAAAGTTTGAATTTCGTTAAAATTTATAATTTTAAATAAGAACTCAATTTAATTTCGAATGATTTAAAATTCACAAAGGTAAATTTCTTTATGGTGAATATTTGATAAATTAGAAGCAGTTGATTGCCTTTTATTGTTCTGGCACCCTTTTAATACGCTCCTGCAATTTAAACATGTGAATGTGGTAACGTGGTTGCGCGGGAAATAATTTTATGGCGTCTCGAAAGCTGATTGGCGGAGATTTGTAAATGAACAATGGAGGTTATGTTGGCACCATGTGAATTGGACTTAGGAGAATTTTGCGATTGGTTAGCGTGTCTGCGAAGGCCACCACCACAGTCAGTAGTACCGCTTCGCCAGAAGCGAAGTTGGTCGAATTTCCTATATATTAAATAAATAAGTGTAGATGTTAATTCGTGCTAGTGTTGCCATTATTAAAAGACTATATTGGCATTAAAAAAAATTGAATATTCGTCGGTAAGGATTGAATTTGAAGTTGTTAAAACTCTCATGATACCAACATAACCGACGCTTTGCTCTTTCTTGATACTGCGACAGTACATATCGAGCATTGGGTGTGACGGATTTATCTCGTGCTGTGTGAAATTGCGTAGTGCTTCTAGTGTCTTGAACAACAGCAGTATTTGTTCAAGTTATTTGCATTTCCTGTAAACGAAGTGGTCTATTAAAATTTTTATTGGATTTGTGCCTAGTGCCTCCTTGTTTTTTAATAAATAAGAAAAAAAGGATCGTGTAGTTTTTTGCTCCGCCATTGTACGCTGCCGCAAAATCGCGAAGGGAGCCGCTCGCTGCTGCCTCGTTCTTCCGTACGTTCCCTCTCACTCACTCATACATTCTCTCTCTTTCTTTGTCTAACTGTCTCCTTTCAACTCGTTTAAAATGTTGGTTTAACTCTCTTGCACGCACGCTTTTGCCATCAGTCGTACCCGCCTCACATTCGACCGCTCGCCTGATTATCGTTCCCTCCTCTCTTTCCCCGTCGCTCGGCGCTCACAGTTTTTCCTTTGCCAAGAAACCAAAGGAACTTCTCGCAATATTCCCAAAGCGCGTACGTGGACGCCCGGTAATTTTACCGCCGGGGCAAACGATTCTTGCGCGTCATTATGCAATAGACTTTGTGACCTAAAGGAAGACAAGGCCAGGCAGCCACTCAACTTTCCTCGGGGAAAATCTCAACATTTTTTTTCTGGTACGCATTTTTCCCTTTTTGTCAAATGCCAAAGACGAGTCGACTTTGTTCCCCGGGAACTTCCTCTCTGTGCAGGTTCGACGAGATCGTCGATCACGTGGGGATGCGTCATACGAGTACCTGCGATAGATAACCCTGTCGCATTGACGACGCCTCTTGAGTTTTTTTTTCTTTCTTTTTTTTTTTTTAGTGATTGTGCGATTTTTCCTTTGTTTTTCTTTGTATATTCCCTAACGGTATTAACGGAAGACCTTACGAATTCACGCCCTTAAGGTTCTAGTTCCCTCTCACTCACTCTTGCTTGCTCCTCCTCCCTTGAAAACGCCACCCGTCGATTTCACTGTCTTGCTCTTTCAAGTTCTCTCTTTTATTTATCTCTGTCTCTTTTCAATTCTCTCTCTTTTACTGCAACTATCTTTTTTCCCCTCTTTCACTTTCTATTTCTTTCTCTTTCCGTCTTTTTTTTCCCATTACCGGCCGCTGTACAAGTCTTTTTCTATTTTTCACATTTCGATTATAAATTTGTTTACTTCTTTTTCATTTTTTTAAATCATGAAAAAATTTAACAAATTTTCGTTTTTTTTCCTTTCTATAGAATATTCTGCTCCGAAAAAAAATTGTCGAGTGTCCCCCCCTCCCGAAAAAGCGAACAACAACGTTTAAGGTGAGTAATCCTTTTTTTCGAACAAAAAAAAATCCGGTTTACTTGTGACAAAAAAAACAGAAAAGACCGGTTCTAATTTTCTTTTATTTATAGAAAAATTTTTCTATATATTAACTAGGGTCTCGGAAAGTCTTTTTTTTTCTTTCTTTTTATGAATTCTATATATGATTTTGTGTAATTCTAGTTTTCTTTGAAAGTGGTGGTGTGCCGAGTGCAGGAATCGATTGAAAGCAGCGTTTGTGAATAGTGTTGATTCTGGAAAATTTCCCCTCTCAAAAAGTGCTGTTTAAATAATTAATTGCAGAAGAAAGGAGAGGAATAAAAAAAAGAAAAAAAACACACACACAAGAGTGCAGTAAAGTGATTCGAAGCAATTTAAAATTGATTTTGAAATAAAGACTATTATTGCTATTTTGTGCATAACAAGAGGGTCAATAATTGGAATTTTTGAAAGAGATAATTTAATTCTGATGTTTTTTTGTATTTTTTTTTGCTGAAAAAATAAGAGTGAAATGCAATTTTTGTTAAATTTGAGAGAGAATTGACAGAAATTACGTCATGCTGGATTTAAAGATTTATTTTGTGTTTTTTATTGACTATTTATTTTATATTGAACATTAATATAAATTATTAATTTTTATTACTTTTAATTAATTTATATTAAATTTTATAAATTTTTCTTAATTTATAGAATTAATTTACATAATTAATTTGGTCATTAATAATTTGCATTAATATATAAATAATTATATAAATTCCCTTCTACAATTTTGGTGCTAATTTCTCTAAATTGTTTTCTTTTACTAATTAATAAATTAACTTTCATTAAAATATATAAATTTCCTTTTATTTAAAGTACAATTTTGGAGCTAATTTCTTTAATGAAAGGTTTCTTTTACTATTTAATTTATTTTAATTAAATTATATTTAATTATAATTATTCTAATTAATTTATACAGTAATTAAATTTATAGAATTTACAGTAATATAAAAATGTCCTTCTATTTATAGTACAATTTTTCTACTAATTTGTTTAATTAAGAAAATTTTAATATTAATTTGTTTCAAGCTTGAATTTAATTACTTTCTAAAGACAGTTTATCTGTTTACTAATTAATTTTGTAATAATTTGTCAATTTTTTTATGTTTAATTGTCTTTGCCTTTTATTTTTCCAAATTATCAATTTTACTGTAATTTAATTACCTTTTTACTGTTACTTAATTACTCAGAATTAATTATTTTTTATTTAGAAACTATTTAATTGTTCTTTTAGTTTTTTTAGTCTTTTTGTTTTCATTTAAATTTCTTTTTTGAATTTAATTTATTTATTATTTTTTTGTTTTTCTTTTGTGAATTTATTTTAATAAAATTGTTATAATGTGACTGTATATTGTATCGGTAACGTTGTTTTGAGTTGATTGCTTGCGCTTTGTACACTCCAATAATTATCATGTAAAGCATATTATACATTATTCTATTCCCGCACGAGATTTCTTGGTATTTACGACCTAAATAAATAAATAAATATACAGAGGAATGATAGTTTGCAAATTCGTAATTTTAAATTTATTTCTAGTCTAGGGGGATTTTTTTTTCTTTTTAATAATTTAAAGATTTTTTGTGCTCCAAAAATTCGGAATTTTCGAAATGAACGAATTTTTTAATATTAATATTTTCATTAAAAAAGTAAAAGTAATGCAATAAGAATCAAAAAGGTGAATTAAACATTTTGAAACTTTAAAAATGGTTTTTTATTATAATAAATTATAATATATAAAAAATTAAATTATAAAATAATTATTAAAATCTGCCTCTAATGTTCCGATCGTTTACATAAACGAAACTAATTTATTTTCTTTTCAAATTTTGTTACAATAATATTGTAACATAAGTTAAAAAATAATTTATAAAGTTTTAAAATGTTTAATTTACGTATTTAATTTTTATTGCAATCAGTAATTTTTGAATTAAATGAAAATTATTTCGTTTATTTGAACATTCTTAAAATTTTAAATTACATTCAGAGTTGCCGCAGGTCAGGGAAATCAGGAAAAATTCAGTTGAATTTAATTAAAAATACTGGAAAAAATAGTAAATTTTTAGAATTGATAAAGAAAATATATAATCGAATTTATTTTAAATAATTCAATTTTTTATGAACTTTTTTTAAAAAATCATTCATAAATTATTTATAGAATAATTTCCCTTGAAAATTCAAAAATAATTTAATTTTGGTTGCCTTTGTGATGTTTATAAATAAATTGAATTTCAGAATAAATTTGAATTTAGAGAATGATTTTACTTGAAAATTCAAAAAATAATTGAATTTTGGAAGAATTTCCCTTCCGATTTTTATAAATAATTTAATTTCATAAGATTTTGAATTTAAAGAATTTAATTTTTTTGGAAATTCAATAAAGTAATTGAATTTTTGAAATATTGCTTTTGATTTTTATAAATAATTGAATTTCTTGAGGATTTGAATGTAAAAAATAATTTTACATGAAAATTTAATAAATAATTGAATTTTGCAAGAATTTTCTTTGCCATTTTTATGAGTAATTGAATTTTGTAAGATTTTGAAATAAGAGAATAATTTCCCTTAAAAATTTTAAAAATAATTCAATTTTGGAAGAAATGCTTTTGAGATTTTTTGATAAATATTTGAATTTAGAGAATAAATTTACTTGAAAATTCAAAAAATAATTAAATATTAGAATAATTACTTTTGTAGTTTTTATAAATAATTGAATTTCTTAAAATTTTGAATTTAGGGAATATTATTATTATTTATTTATTTCTTTGACAATACAATACATTGTTTCTTGTCGAATTTAGGGAATAATTTTACTTGAAAATTCAAAAAATAATTGAATTTTGGAAAAATTTCCCTTACGATTTTTATAAATAATTTAATTTCATAAGATTTTGAATTTAAAGAATATAATTTTATTTGAAAATTCAAAAAAGTAATTGAATTTCTTAAGAATTTGAATTTAAAGAATAATTTTACTTGAAAATTTAAAAAATAATTGAATTTTGCAAGAATTTTCCTTACGATTTTTATAATTGTATTTATTTTGTAAGTTTATTGTTTGGAATAATTTTACAATTGAAGATACAAATAAATAAACATTAGAAAAATATAAAGTTTTAAACTCTTCAAATGAACGAAATATTTGTTATTAAAAATATTTTCGTAAATTAATAATTGCAATAGAAATTAAAAACAATATTTTCTTTTAGAACCTTTATAATTAATTTTTTTTTGCGAATGTCGCAAAATTATTGCAATATAAATTTAATTTCAGGAAGAAATAAATAAACGGATTTATTTTGAACCTTCAGAACTATAGAATAATTTAGAAATTGATTAATTAAATTTATTTGAAACTTTCCTGACGCAAGAAAATTCCAAATAAATTTAATTAATCAATTTCCTGATTAATTAATTAATTTCCTGACACAAGAAAATTTTTCTGGCAACTCTGATCTTAAATTGCTGAATAATTATTAAATTAATGGAATGATTGTTAAAATATAGAAAAATTATTAAATTATAGAATAATTATTAAAATACAAATTACTAAAGTATAAATTATTAAAGTGAGTTTTAGTGTAAAAATTTGACTGTAGATTTTTTTTCAGGACTGGAGAAAATAATCAGTGGATCCCTTGGGAGAGAGTAATGCAGTCCACCTTTGCAATGTGATGCTCTCGCCCCCAAAAAATTGCTTCTGGATGAAATATTTCGTGATTATAAATGGAAGATAGGGAAAAAAATTGAGAAATAAGCGAGGACCAAGTTTTTTTTTCCGGCAAAAAAAAGAGGAATCGAGGGAAAAAAAGGCGAGAAAATTGAGATGGAAAGTGTAAAAATCAGCCAGTAATGGATGAATGGGATTGAGTAGAATTGAGAGCAGTTTTTGGTGTGGGTGCAGAGGGCACAGGTGGGAGCCTCTGGATGTCGAGGCGGCAGAAGAATTGTCAACGTCAGTGGCAGTGATGGCCCCTGCTCTGACGGAAGGCGGTCCTCAAAAGCCTGAAAATTTACTCCCCACCTTACCAGTTGGATTCCTATCACCAAAGCAGGCCTCGGATATTTGTAATAATCGTGAGGTATTAGCAAAATTTGTCGTCTCAGCAAACGTGAAACCATCAAAAATTGATGACCAGTTCCTTCTTGGTATATCAAAGGATCTGATTCGTGATGTCATCAATTCAAAGTACGCTCACAATCTTGATCAATTGTCTGGATTTGGTAACAACGAATCAAACTTGATTATTGAGGACAATAATTTTGAATTGGAAGACGAGAGACCGATCGTCCCGGACATTGTACCGTTGACGACAGATATTATAATGAACGACCCATCTATGGGTGATCAAACGGATAATATGTGTTTCCTGAAATCTAATGTGGACGTGCCTTTAACGGACTCTGCTGTTGATTGTGATAATAAAACATTGGACGATGTTGATGATATAATGGGTTTCACTGATAAAATACAAGTTGATTCTAATGTTGGTGGTGTTAATGACATTGGACAGAATGTTGAGGAGATATTGCAGGTTATTAAATCGATGGAGGGTGCTGCTAATGTTGTTAATAGTGAAATATCATCGTCATCACAACAAAATGTAAACGATGGTGTTGTTGAAATGTTTCCCGGTTCAGAGATATTTCCATCGTTTGAACAAAATTTACTCGATGAGGATTTTGTTGGTTTATGCGCTGATTATGCGAATCCACAGGAGGACATTGAACAAGTGAAAGTTGAAAATTTAAAGCCACATGAGGATTTAGTTGTACAAAATCAATATGAAAATGAGAGGCGATGTGCATTTTTAATGAGACGACTGCGTAAATTGCAAGCGCGACTTGTTGGTAGGCATGTGGCTGAGGAGAATACGAGTGTACTTCAACTCGCTCATAATGGTGTTAAGCAATATTTCTTTCAAGAATTATCGGGTATTAGTTCAAAAACAGCGGCTAAAAGTAGTCCTGAAGTGAATAGTAGTTTGAGTAATTTTTTGGAGAATATTGAAAAGACATGTGTGGCTCAAAGTAGCAGTGTTAGTAGACAACGTGTTATGTGCCGGTATTTTGGTGCCGGTTCAAGGGATAATTCAAGTACTGGAAGTGGCAGTACAAGTCGACATCCTGCCTTTGCTGCGTCACAGATTAATATCAAAGGCGAGGAAGTTGAAAATGTTGCTGGGCCTTTGGCCTCACATTTACATTTAGTGGAATCCAAATTGGATTCAGATTGTACTGCATCAAGCAGCGGGGGTGAAAGTTGTGATGAGATGCAGACGTTTAATAATCTACACCAACAACAATTGCCCATGTGAGTGTTTTTCTTTTTTCTTTTTCAAATTATTATCGTTAATTAATTCGCGAGCTATTTCCTTAATTGGCGATAAGTGGACAATTGTATTTTTTTGACACATTTTTAATATTAATTAAATATTCTCTCATTTTCAATTTTAATCTCGTTTCGATATTTTATTTATTATTTGATATTTTTTAAATACTTTTTTATTAAATTAACAGTTTCTTTTTACAAACTATCTATTCAACAGTTATTTTAAAACTGAAACGAAATTAAATTTACTAGAATTTGTTTTAACGAAAATGAAACACGATTTCTTGATCGTATATATTAAATATCTTCGTACCTGTTGTGAAAAGTTGCAAAATTAACTAGCTTTTAAATAAGAATAATATAATCAAATACAATTAATCAAAAAATAAACAAAAAAAAAAAATAGAAAATAAAAAAATAATAGAGAAAAAAATAGAAAATAGAAAAAAATAAGAGAGACAAAAATAGAAAATAACAAAAAATAGTAGAGTAAAAATAAAAAATATTAGAGAAAAAAAAGAAAATAACAAAAAAATAATAGAGAAAAAAATAGAAAATAGGACAAAAATAATTGAGAAAAAAAGTAGAAAATGGAAAAAATAATAGAGACAAAAATAGAAAATAAAAAAAAAGTAGTAGAGAAAAAAATAAAAAATAGAAAAAAATAATAAAGACAAAAATATAAAATAACAAAAAAAATAGTAGAGAAAAAAATGGAAAATAGGAAAAAAATAGTTGTAAAAAAATGTAGAAAATGGAAAAAATATAAAATAGGAAAAAATAATAGAGAAAAAAAAAATACAAAATAGAAAAAAATAGTAGAGTCAAAAAATAGAAAATAACAAAAAAATAATAGAGAAAAAATGGAAAATAACAACAAAAAATAGTAGAGAAAAAATAGAAAATAAAAAAAATAATAGAGAAAAAAAGTAGAAAATGGAAAAAATAGAAAATTAGAAAAAATAGGAAATAGCAGAAAAAAGTCTAATTTACAGAAATTATATAATTATGTTAATTGAATATTAATTTACCCGAAAAATATATCTCAAGTACTGAACAAAAAAATAAATAAATAAATTGATATAAATTTGATCAAAAAAGAATAGCACCCGTTTTTTATCGATCGAATCAGAAGATTAAAATGATTGTGTCAAGTTCTTTTAAACCGAATATAATTAACTTGGCTCGGTTTAAAAGACTTGTAATTAACAATTGATTAGAGTAGATAATTCGTGACTTTTATTTATTATTTTTTTTTAATGAAGGAGACATATTTTGATTTGGTTAACTGGACCAGAAAAGTTTGTCGATATATTAATCACCGTATAAAGAAAAAGAGAGGAAAAAAGAAATTATAAAATGAATAATTTGAATAAAATTATCTAGAAAAAGTTACATAAGTTTTTTATCATTGACGATTATTGTAAACAATTCAATTGCATATTCATTATTTCCATCATGCAACATTGTATGGAAAATAAATTTCAGTTTTTAATTAATAATAGTGGAAACATTAAAAAATAATAAGTAGTGGGTAAAGAGAAATAAATAATAATTGAAATTTAATAATTTTAATATATTATTAATTAATTAATATTATTATTCAAATAAATATAATAATAATAATAATTATTATTATTGTAATAGTAATAATAATATAATAACAAATATAATATAGTAATAATTATAATAAGAATAGAAATTAGAATAATAATAACAATAATAATTATGATAGCAATAGTATAATAATAGATTTAATAATAGTATAATACCAATCACAATATAATAATAATTATAACACTAATAATAATACAATAATAGTTATAATAAACAATAAATAATAATAATAAATAGTGACAATAATAGAAATAAATAATAAAATTAATAATAATAAAAATAATACAATTCTTCTTAATTTTAAATTAATTTCAATTTTTTAGTTTAATTTTAATTTTTTAATTGAATTTAATTAGTTTTTGTTTTTATTTTTCATTTGTAATTTTTCCAAAATAAAGTTTTTAAATATAAAAATAATAAATTTTGTACGCTAAGTAATTATCAATTCTCATGACATTGATTTCCTCAGAGTTATCAAAATATAAAACGAGAATTTCTTCGCATAGATGACGAATACTTTTTTTGAACAATTATTTCATTTCGTGTATTTAAAGAAAAATGTTCTTTATTTACTTTTTTTGTTTATTACATAAAATTTACATTTTTTTCTATTTATATTTTGTTGTGAATGTAATTATTTTTTTCATGATAATAATATAGAAATTTTTCTATAATTTCTTATACATATATAAATTATATATATGAGAGTGTTTTGTTTTATTATTTTTAATAGAAATTTTTGATCATTTTTTTCCCCAAAACTATATAAAGAATCAATTTTATCAACTTTATTATATTATCAATGTTTACTTTAGATTGAGCAACTGACAAAAAAAAAAAAAGAACTAGGTGGTTTTTGTGTAATTTGAAATGAGATAGTATCGAATCAAAATATATTTTTGTTTGATTTTCTTTTTCTTTAAAATAAAAATAATAGTTTTATTGTATTTATTTTTACTTTTTTCTTAGTTATTTATTACGTAACTAATTATTATTAGTTAATAATAATAATAATTATTATTATTTTATTAATAATAAATTAATTAATAATAAATAGTATTTTAAAAACTATGAAGAATTTTATTTTATTTTTGGAAAAAGATTTGTTTATTATTCCTTTTTTTGTATAGATTGGGAAAAAAGTATATGCAAGCAAAGAATGATAAAATAAACGTTCTATTTACGCGTGGATATTATTAAACAAAAATACATTTGTTTATAAAAAAATATGTAGAAACGTGAAAGGTTAAATTATTATTTGTTCTTATTTTTTTACTTTATTTTTTATTTTATTATTATTGTTATTACTGTTATTATTGTTATTATTATTATTATTATCACCTATTTTTATTTACTTGAAAATTATTATTTACTCCTTAACATGAAAATGGAGTAAAAAGAAATTTGGTCCATTAACCGCGATTATTCGACAAGAAAGAATAACAATAGGAAATTATCTTTATTAAGAGAATTTAACAAAAGTATTGAGAGATTTTAAAAAAGTACCGTAAACCGGATCTACTGTGGTGCAAAAAATCATATTTTTCTCATATCTGTTTAACGTTTTCTTTAAAAATAAGAAAAATAATTTGAAAATTGTTAATATTATAAAAAATAATAGAAATAAATGAAGTAAATTAATTAATCAATTAATAAAATAAAATTAATAATAAGAATAAAATCGAATAAATTAAATTAAATTGAAAGAAAATATTAATTTAATAATTAAAATTTTTGTTTATTTTTGGAAAAATTACTTATTCAAATTATTTGATTTTTGTGGAAAATTATTATAATTGTCTAATGAAAAAATTGAATTGAAATGAAGAATTATTAAAATTAAATTGAAAGAAAATATTATTTGGAAAATTGAAATTTTTGTATATTTTTCGGAAAATTATTTTAATTAGAAAATTTTAATAAATTGAATTAACTTGAAAAATTAAAATTAGATTGAAAGTAAATATTAACTTAAAAATAAAAATTTTTGACTATTTTTGTAATAAAATTGAATAAATTAAACAAAATTGAAGAATTAAAATTCAAATTGAAAGAAAATATAAATTAAATTAAATTGAAGAATTAAAATTCAAATTAAAAGAAAATATTAATTTAAAAATAATGTTTTTTTAATTTTTGGGAGAAACTTGTTTAAATTAATGAAAAAATTCAAATAAAATTTATGTTTCTAAAGTTTTGAACGTTTAAATGAATAATGACAATTTTTTGCTTCTTTGAAATTGTACTTTTTAAAGAAAATATTATTTTGTATATTCAGAAAATTAATTCTTAACCTATATAAATGTCTAATTATAATCATTTTTTATTCTTGAATGGTAATTTTTAAAAATACTTGAGCAGAAAAAATTTCATTCATTTGAACGTTCAAAACTTGAGGAAAATATAAAATTGAATAAATTGAAATTAAATTGAATAAATATGATTCTTTGAATGTTCAAATGAAAGAAATATTTTTTTATCAAAAACATTTTCATAAATTACTGATTGCAATGAAAATTAAAAACATAAACTTTACTTTTAGAAACTTTACAATCAAATTTTTTTTTGATAAACAAATTAAATTATTATTTATTATATAAAAAATGATTGCAATAAAAATTTAATTTGAAGAAGAAGTAAATAAATTTCGTTCATTTGAACGTTCAGAACTTTAGGAACATGAATAAATTGAATTAAATTAAAATTATTCAAATTCAAATTGAAAGAAAATATTAATTTCAAAATAAAATTTTTTGTCTATTTTTGTAGAAAATTATTATAAATAACTTTATTTCTGGGGAAAATTATTCCAATTAATGTAAAAATTTGAATAAAATTGAATAAATTAAACTAAATTCAAGAATAAAATTCAAATTGAAAGAAAATATTAATTTAAAAATTGAAATTTTTGTTTATTTTTAGAGAAAATTATTTAAATTAATGAAAAAATTTAAATTTAAATTGAAAGAAAATATTAATTTCAAAATAAAAATTTTTATTTATTTTTGGTGAAAATTATTATTTAAATTAATGAAAAAATTCAAATAAAATTGAATAAATTGAATAGATTGAATGAAATTGAATTACATTGAAATTAAATTGAATAATTTGAATTAAATTGAAAAATTGAAATTGAATTGAATGAAAAGAAAAATTTTTGACCACAATAATTTCTGGTTTGCGGTAAATAAAAATAGTCCCTAACTTTAAGTCCAGTTGCTCTAAGAAAAATGAAAAAAAAAAAGAATTTGGAATGGATCGAGAGTTTTGTTGCTTGCAGATCGAAACGTGCAGCATGGCGTTTTGCTCAAGATCGTGCAAGTATTGCATCACGATGGACCTGGTTACAAGCGCAAATATCGGATTTGGAATATAGAATTCGTCAGCACAATGATCTGCAACGTCATATTAGAGCGACAAAGGGCTTGGTGATACTTGACAATGCCGAAACTGTTAATGGTTACAGTGGTGTATTACCAGGATCCACAGGCCGATACAATAATAATCCTGCGGATGGTGGTAATAATGGTACTGGTGGTGAATCATCAGCAAGTCGTACCAGGCCGTTTGTTTGGACAATTTACAAAAAACGAAAATTACTTCAAGTCGACAGGCTACATGAAGTCTCAAAGCGTGCAGCTAAGGCATCGACAATACGTTGTGGTTGTGATCATGTATTGCCATCGTGTGCACTTTGTACCGGGAGACTTGATCCAACACAACCCCAAGAGCCACTTGAACAACTTTCTGTCCAAGAGCGAGTGGCCCTCGTCGATCCTGGTTTCCATCCGGTCCTATCCTTCCCGGATGGTAAATATCTCTTCTCTTTTTTCTCACGTGAAACATGAATTTTGTGCATTGGGATCGTGGAAAAAAACTTTATTTTAAATCTACAGGGATCACAGTTTGTCCCCTTTTTTTATCTAATCCCATTTTTTTCCTTTTTTATCTGTAATCTGTTCCTAAAGTTCTAAATGTTCAAATGAACGAAATTTATTTATTTTTTCTTCAAATTTAAATTTTTCAACAATATTTTTACAATTTTTTGTCATAAAAAAACAAAAATTATTAAATCCCTAAATGTTCAATTTAAGTTTTTAATTTTTTATTACAATCAGCAATTTATAAAAATATTTTTAATGGGAAATATTTCTTTCATTTCAATATTAACACGATTTTGCCACAGATCAGGGAATTTTATCAAAAGTATTGGAAAAATATTCAATTTTCAATATTCTGAATTCTGAACTTTACTGAATTAAAATTTTAAAAAATTCAACTTTAATAAAAATACTTTCAATTTTAAAATTAAAATAGGTATTGAAAATCATTGAATTCTTGCAAAGAATTTTATGAAAAAAAATTCAGAATAATTGAATTTTTACGAAGAATTTTATTATTTATGAAAATAATTGATTTCTTGCAAAGAATTTTATCAAAAAAATTATTTGAGTGTAATTGAATTTCTCCGAAGAATTTTATTATTTATGAAAATAATTGAATTCTTGAAAAGAATTTTATCAAAAAAATTATTTGAAAATAATTCAATTTCTCCGAAGAATTATATTATTTATGAAAATAATTGAATTCTTGAAAAGAATTTTATTTAAATTTTTGAAAATCCAAATTAAATTCGAGTTCTTAAATTCACTTAAAGAATTTTTTCAATTTTTTTTTAATTAAAGGAGTTTTTTTTTAATAATTTTAATTAAAAATTTTGAGAGTAATTGAATTTTATGAAAAATTTCTTTCAAATTTTTAAAATAATCGTGTTTCTTACTAATTGAAATTAAAGAATTAATTTATTGAATTTTATTACAATTTTTAGAAGATTATTAAATTCTTCTCAGAATTTTATTAAAATTTCCTAAAATAATTTAATTAATTTAAGGAATTTTGTTAAAATATAGAAAATAATTGAATTCTTTCTTTATTAAAAATTTAAAAAAAGTGAATTGTTTTGAAGGATTTTTTATAATTTTAGAAAATAATTGAATTCTTTTGAAAAATTTTATAACAAATTAAGAAAAAAATTGAATTCTTTCGTGAAATTTTATTGAAAATTATTGAATTTTTGCAAAGATTTTACTATTTAAAAAAGTAATTGAATTGTGAAAGATTTCTTGAAAATTTTTAAAATAATTGAATTATTTCGTGAAATTTTATTAAAAAGTTAAAAAAAATTAATTCTTTCATTAAATATTTTTGAAATTGTATTAAAAGTAATTGAATTTTTGCAAAGAATTTTACTATTTATAATAATAATTGAATTGTTTCGAAGGATTTTAAAAAATTTTGAAAAGTAATTGAATTCTTTTGTGAAATTTTGTCAAAAGTTTTAAAAAAATTGAATTTTGTAAAAAAATTTACTATTTATAAAAATAATTGAATTGTTTATTTTTAATAAACTTCAGTAAAATTCTATGCAAAAATTAAATTATTTCAGATTTAAAATTGTAAAAAGTTACAAAAATTACAAGTAATATAAAAATTAATTCAAAAAAACATATAAAAAATGTTATATTTTAAAATAGAAAAAATTTCATAAAATGAACGCAAAATCTTTGAAATACAAATTTTCAGAATATTAATTCATGTCAAAATTCTAATTTTTATTGAAATTTACTTCGAACATAGTAAAATTCATAAAATTTGAAAATTTTTTAAATACAAATAAATCATTACAATAACTTATACTAAATTTGAAAAATTCCCTTTTCTTTAATCTGAATCCATTTTAAAAATAATAAAATCCCCTTTTCTACCTTATATTACAAAATCACTGTGATTCCTGAAATTAGAAAGTTTTATCGTTTTTAAAAAAAGCAGTACAAAATTTAGTTTCATATTTTATTCATATTGCTCGTTGCCCTTTTATTAAAGTTCCGTTTTCATCCCTTAAATAGAAGTTTTTATTCTTCAGATCGACTTATTTGTCATTTGCAAATAGTTTCTGTCAAAATTTATGATTTTTTAATACCGATAAAATTTATTTACAAAAAAAACTGGTTTTAATCATAAAATTTTTTCGAAAATCAAATATTAAATCGTGACAAGTAAATAAAAATTGAGGATGCAGATCAGTTTGAGAAACGCTTTTCTTTTTTGCTATAAACGACAGATTTATTGGTTTTTAAAAACGGATGAATTAATAAACAAAAATTACTGCTTGATTAAAAGAAAATAGGTACTTTATACGAATAATGCACTTTCATAAAAGGTCATATAGAATTCTCTTTCTTTTTATGTAAACAAACAATAGGAAATTTTTTTTGTATTCAAAAATTAAGACAAAAAAAATCAATATCGACATGTTTCTAAAGTTTTAAAGGTTCAAATGAACGACGATATTTTTGTTACTTTTTTAATTTGTATTTTTTTTTATAAAAATGATATATTTTGTATATATTAAAAAATTAATTTGTCTATTATAAGAATTAATTCTTAACTAATTACATGTTTTTTAAAATTACTTTTCATTTTAGAAAAGTAACTTTCAAAAAATATTTCGTTCATTTTAACGTTGAAAATTTTAGGAAAAGTCGAAAATTTATAGATTAGTAATTTCTGTAATTATGTTCTTGTTTGTTTTTGAAATTTTAACTTTTAATTACAAAAAGTACGTAGTAGAAAATAATACGTAATAGATAATAATTAATTAAATAGTTAACTATTAATTTGTTATTAATTATTAATTTACTATTGATTAATAATTAATTAATTAATTATTAGTTAATAAATTATTATTAATGTTTTAAAGAATTGACTGAGGAAACTAATTGAATTTTTATTTTCAATAGATACCCTGCAAGGCACACACTTGGAGGCCATTATGAAGTCGGTAGATTGGCAGCAGAAAATGTTACGGGGTAATGTTCGAATGTCGAAAATCAAGGATAAGGACGCGAGCGAGAAGAGAAGTAAAAAAATTGCCGAGCACAGAACAAAATACACATCACGATTGAAGAAATCTACTTCTAGTATTGTCACATCAAGTGTGTATTTAATTGCGCTATTTTCTTTTTCTATAAATATAATTTTAGTTCCCTTCAATTATTTTCAATCGAATGGAAAAATTATGAGATAAATTGCTGATAATCTTAACGTTCAAGTTTTATTTTGTTCGATTTATTTCTATTTTTAATTTTATTTGTGAATTTATTTTTAAATCGTTAGAAATCTATTTCTACATTGTTACATTTATTTCTAAATTATTAAAATTATTTCCAAATTGTTAAATTCATTTTTAAATTGTTAAATTTATTTATAAATTGTTCGAAATTTATTTCTAAACTGTTAATCATTTATTTCTACATTGTACAAAATTTATTGTTTAATTATTAGCAATTTATTCTAAGTTAATTGTACCTAATATAAATTTTAAACTATTAGTAATTTATTGTAAAATTGTGAGAAATTTATTTTAACATTGTTTATTTAGATTTTGATATTAATTATTTGGAATTTTATTAGTAAAATTATTTATTTAGAAATTTATTTACTTATTATTTATTTATTTTATTTATATATAGAAAATTTTTGAAATTTATTTAGAATTTTTTTTTAAATTATTTATTTATTTCTATTATCAGTGTTTGATGAATGGAATTAAAAGTAATTATTTATTTTCGATTTAAAGAATTTATTTATTTTTTTACGTTCAATGTTTGACGAAGGGAAATAAAAAACTTTTTTTACTTTCAATTTTAGGAATTAAGAGAAAAGTATTGAAAGGAAAGAGAAGTAGACTTAATCGTGAAAGAAATGTTCATGGTCTTAAAAAGCGAGTTCCGAAGTTGTCGCATGTGGAAGATGACGAGGAAATGAGCGCACTATCGAGCTCAAGTAAACATTCATCGCCAGTGCCTTCTCCATTGCAACACACTGCAGCATCCTCGGAGAAAAATTCTGCAATTAAAGAGAAAACATCCACCTCGCATGGGTAAATTCTTTTTATCCTTTTTTTTTTTTGTAAATTAAATTATTCTTTCATTCGGGATAATGACCGAGAATCAAAATTAAATTTGAATCGAAAATTATAATTTTATTAAAAACTATTTTCTATTGAAAATTATTTTTTATTATCATTTTATTTGAATTGTAAATTGAAATATTATAATTATTAAGTTCTCGAAATACTGAAATATTTAAAATACTGATTTATAATTTTGTAATTAGAAGAATTTGAGATTGAAATATTGTTGTAACTAAAAGATTTTTAAAATATTTCAGACGGTTGAGACAAAATTCCTACGACATCGACAATATTGTCATACCGTACAGTGTCGCCGCCTCGACAAGACTGGAAAAATTACAGTACAAGGAAATTTTAACACCAAAGTAAGTTCTATAATTAATTAAAAACCAAAATCTATATTTACATCAAGAGAGTAATAAAAATACCAAATTACTTAACATCTGAAATTTTAAGTAGACAAATTGAATCAATTATTTTAATTAAACTATTAAAATCGATTAGAATTAAAATTTATAAATTTTGTTACAGAGTAAAATATTTTGTTGTAATAATTTTAACCATTGAACAAAATATTTAATTTATCATTCAATTTTTTCTCTCTTTATTTTTACTTTTTCACTTTCTTTTTATTTTAATTTTTAATTCATAAATCTTTTAATTATAATTAAATTTCTAAAAAGTATAAATAAAAATGATCAAATTTTTGAAGAATTATAATTATAAACAGGACCATGATTTGTCAAAAATTTTCTTAAAAGAATTTTTGTATAATTTAAAAAAACTAATGACTTTTGATTAATTTTAATTAAAAATTTTGAACATTATTGTTTTCTCCAAAATATTAAAAATAATTCTAAAATGTTATTATTTTTAAAAATATGTAATTGAAAATATTAAAAATATTGAATTTTAAAAAATTAGAAGAATTCAATTATATTCAAAAATTAAAAAAAATTCTGTTCATTTCAATTATGTCTTTAAAAATAATAAAATTCTTCTCCAAAATTCAATTATGTTCAAAAATTTTTTTTAAATTCTCGTCAAAATTTCAATTATTTTTATAAATAATACAATTCTTCTTCGAAATTCAATTATTTTCAAAAACTTTAATAAAATTCTTGGCAAAATTTCACAGGAATTTAATAATTTACAAGATTTTTAATAAATTTCTTCGAAATAAATCAATTATTTTCATAAATAATAAAATTTTCACAGGAATTCAATTATTTAATATAAAAAATTTCAAAAAATTTTTCGAAAAATATCAATTAATTAAAAAGAATTTTATAAAATTCGTCACAGGAATTCAATTATTTAAAAAAAATTTAACAAAGTTCTTTTCAAGAATTCAATTATTTTTAGAAATAGTAAAATTCTTTACCGAAATTCAATTATTTTAGAAAAATTTTAATAACATTTTTGGACAATTTTTTAATTATTTTCATAAATAATAAAACTCATCGCAGGATTTATTTTTTAATTTAAATAATTGAATTCTTCTAGAATTTTCTAATAAAAATTCATTAAAAAATGAATTACCGAATAATCGATTAATTATTTATGAAAATAATTAAATTATTGCAACGAATTTTATTACAATTTTTTCAAATAATTGAATTTTTTCAGAAAATTTACTACTTTTTAAAAATAATTGAATTCTTGCGAAGGATTTATTTAGGATTTTTGTAAATAATAAAATTTTTTTGAAAAATTTCATTGTAATAATATTCTTTTAAATTGTTGAATTTCAAAAAGTTTTGAATTTGAATGTCTTTAAGAATTTTAATTCCTACAGAAAAATAATAATGATTAAATATTTACTTAAAAAAGAAATTATTGATGTTTGTGAATAATTTTACAATTAATGAAATTTGTTAATAAACACTGTAAAAAAATCTTGTGTCAATTTACAATGTCCGACGCTGGAAAGTTTGGCCACTAGTCCGACGTTGTATTTTTACACGCCGACTGTAATCTACATAAACTGCAAATATTTTTGAAATAATATTTTCTATCGTAATTTTTTGTATTGATGAAATATAGCCCAAAACTTTTTGTAATATTATTATTTACTTATAAATTAGCATATACTTTCTGTAAATGTACATTATATACACTTTTTTAGAGTTATTTATAAAAACTTAAAAAATTTTTGAAAATTTTGAAGGAATAAGAAAATTGAGAAAATTACATTCGCTATGTAATTGTACAGTTCGTGCGACGTAATATGACGTAAAAATGTAAAAATACACGCAATGTAAAAATACATGTTGGACGTGTGGCCATACTTTCCAGCGTTGGACAACGTAAATTTACACAAACTTGTTAAATTACATAGTCACATTATGTAAAAATACTGTGAATAGTAAAACTACATTTTGGAACGAAATAAATTTACTACGTACAACCTATAATTTTGATGTGTGAAATTACAAGCCTCGTGTTATTCTATACCAACTTTTTTTACAGTGAATGTAATAGAACATTTTTTTGAAAGTCTTTTTTTATTTTTAGAGTAAATCAAAATATTTTTTAAGGTCAGGGAAAAAGTGAGAATTTTGTCTGGAAATCAGGCAAAAGTCAGGGAAAAATGAAATTAAATATTTGTGGCAACCCTGATTATAGTTATTTTTTGCATTATAAAAATCAAAATAAGTTGCACCTTTTTACAAAAAATTTACTAAAAATTGTGTTATGTATTTTGTTTCAATGTTTGGAAGAAAAATCGAATAATAAAAATAAATAATTCATTTGGAATTTCCATGTAATTGAGGTTAATTTATGTTTTTTAACTTTCAGATGGAGGCTGTGCGACGAACCTGTAAAAATCGATGTCAAAAATGGTGTCATGCATAGGCCTAGTCAAGATAGCGATGTAAGTATTCTAATTGAATTTAATTTATGATGACTCACTTGTACAATAAAACGTCATCGATTGAAACGTAATGTTTACTTCATTTTATTGTTTGCGGTTTCATTTTTGTTGTTGTTATTTTAATCTTCATCTTTTGTTGTTTAGTGTGAAGATGTGTCGGATGAAGCGGTTGTATTGAGGCACGGGCGAAGCGAAAAGGAAGAATACAAACGATTTATGACATTTGCAAATCCCCCCTATCAGTCGAGAATTCGACATAATCGACGGACAGATAGTAGAGCGGACAGTGGCGCAAATACACCAGGTATATTATTATTTTATTGCACAAATAAAGAACATGGAAAATTTTTTCTCTTGAAAATTATGTCATTTATTTCTATCATTTTATTTATTAATTTAATTCATTTACTACATTATCAGATAATTATACTTTTACTATAATATTTTTATTTACTAATTTAATCAGGGTTGTCACAGGTCTGGGAATTCAGGGAAAAACAAAGTTAAATTTTTGTGGCAACCCTGTTAATTGATTTTATTATTTATTTTCTATTTTATTTATTAATTTTAGTTTCATTTATTTACTATTTTACTTATTATATTTATTCTGTTTTTTACTATTATATTTTTATTTACTCATTGTATTTATTTTTTATTTATTACTTCTTTCGTTCTTATAAATTCTCTAATCTGTGGTAAATAAATAATTTATTTTGTTTATTAATTTAATTAATTATTTTAATTGAATTTAGTTCTATTTATTTCTTTTTTATTATTTTATTATTAATCATTTGAATTTTCAGATCCAATGTCACCGCACGCGAGTGACTTTGGTGGCGATACCACGTCGCCAATTACGTCTCCACCCGCGACACCGTCGAATAGTCACGACGCTGAACATGTGGACGCAAATCGTCCTCCTCCTTTGCAGCATGTTCTCCGACGTCGAACACTTTCGTCCCTGAGATTTACAAGAGAAGACCGAGAAAAGGACAAAGAAAAAGAAACCATAACGTCTAT
Organism: Leptopilina heterotoma; assembly: GCF_015476425.1. NCBI lineage: Eukaryota > Metazoa > Arthropoda > Insecta > Hymenoptera > Figitidae > Leptopilina > Leptopilina heterotoma. Next base: position 891,349 of record NW_025110818.1, read on the forward strand.
TGTTGACGAAGAAAGAGAAAAAGAGGTATTTCTTTTTATTTTAATAAGTAAACTCAATTTTTTCTCATGGGAAAAGAAATTTTTAAGAAATTTAAAATTGTTTATTCGTGAAATTGAAACATTTTTATTTTTTTTATAATTTAAAATAAGTATTTCTTGATTTAAAGAATACTTTTTTAACGATTAAAAAATTAAATACTTTTTAATTTCACTAATTAGAAATAGGAAACTTTTAAATTTCAATAATTGGAACTAAATACATTTTAATTCTAATGATAAAAAATAATTATTTTCGTTTAATTTTTCTTCTAATGTGAAATTTGACTTTCGATTTAGGTTCCACCGTATGAACCGAGAATGTTTCCATTACCCGAAGATGTGTATGATAAAATGTTGGAAGTGATGCCGGAAGGACACTGGCAGGCTTCCTCGGCGTCTGTATGCTCCCGAGAGGAAGATAAAATCGATAACGTAAGTTTAATCGATTCAATTTAAATTAATTTAAAAAAATAGAAACAAAAAAATATTGAAAATAAAATAATTAAATTTTATTAACAAAATTATTCAAATTTAGCCGAATTCTGAAGAATTTTAATCACAAATTTAAAAAAAATTGTAATTGAATTTTCAAAAGTAATAATGAAAAATCTGTAAATTAAAATATGAAAATCAAAGTTACTGAGATATTAGCTTCAAAAATATTATATTAAAAAAATATCGTTAGTAATTTTAACAACTTATTCGTTATAGAATATTTTTAAATTTAATTATTTTCAGTATTTTTAATTAATTTCTGAAAATTCAAATATTTAGAAAGAATAATATTACATTAAAGTTTAAAAAGCATTCTACTTTTATACAGTTATTAAAATGTCACAAAAAAAAATATTTTCTAAATTTATAATTAAAATTCTTTAAACAATTGAATTTGTTTTTTAAATTGTACTTTATTTTTTTTAAGAAATTCAATTATTTTTGAAAAAAAAATTACAATATTTTTAAAACCCTAATTTTTAGAATATTTTTTAATTATAATTTTTTATATTTTAAAAATCAGTTTTTAAAATATAAAAATCAGTTTAAAAATTTTAAAAATCAGTTATTTTTAATAATTCAGCTTAATAACTTTTTTTAAAACTATGAAGAGATACTGTTATTATTATTATTATTGAAAAAAATTGAAATTTTGTACTGGAATAATTGTATTCTTAAAGAACTTGTGAAAATTATTATTAAAATAATTGAATTCTCAAAGAACTTGCGAAAATTATTATTAAAATAATTGAATTCTCAAAGAACTTTCGAAAATTATTGTAAATAATAATTGGATTTTTGTATTTAAATAATTAAATTGTCGAAAAATTTTCGAAAATTCTTATAAAAGATTGAATTTTTGTATTTAAATAATTGAATTCTTAGAAAACTTTCGAAAATTCTTATAAAATAATTGAATTCTCAAGGAATTTTCGAAAATTATTGTAAATAATAATTGAATCTTTGTATTTAAATAATTCTATTGTGTTCAAAAATTTTTTTAAATTCTCATCAAAATTTCAATTATCTTTAGAAATAATTAAATTCTTCTCCGAAATTGAATTATTTTCAAAACTTTTCCTCAATTCAACGATTTTCAATATCTATTATTTTCATAAAATTTTCCAAAAGAATTCAATTATTTAAAAAAAATTTAATAAAATTCTACACTAACTTTTAATTATTTTTAAAAAATAATAAAAATTTCACTGAAATTTCATTATTTACACATTTTTTTTATAAATTTTTTCGCAATCGTTGAATTATTTTTATAAATAATAAAATTCTTACGGGGATATTATTTTCGTAAATAATGAAATTCTTTTTAGGAATTCAATTATTTTCATAAATAATATAAAACTCATTGCAGAATTTCAATTATTTTTAATACAATTTTAATCGAATTTATCGAAAAAATTCTTAAAAATTTGATTAAAATTCGTCCAAAGAATTCTGTTATTTAAAAATTTATGGATAGAATTCTTTATGATAATTTTGTTCTCTTATTTTTCATTTTTGGTCCGTAAAGACCGTATTTTTAAATACTTCCACTGGTTCGAACCCTTCAATATTGAGTTAAATTAAAAATATTATTAAATTAAATTAAGAATAATATTAAATTAAATAGAAAAATTTTGATTAACTTAATTTCCATTTTCTTTCCTTCTCTCTCTCTCTCTTTCTCTCTCTCTCTCATTCAGGAGGAAATGGATTTAGATTCTCCCGAATCGGATTCAACAGAATCGGCATATTGCGAGGTGGAGGGCGAAGATCCAAACGATCCGGAATGGACGGTCGCTGACGATCGTAATACTGAAAAGGAAAGAATACGTCCGACTGCTAAAAGATAGGAAAAAATCATTATCAATTGCAGATTATTCGTCATTAATAAAAATGCGAATGTCACCTGTCAATTGTTGATTATTACATGGTTAAATGACATGCATCTATTTGTCAAAATGGTTGCGAATCTGTAAAGTGTATTATATTATATATTATAAATTTTATATCTTCATTCTGCTTCTTATATTAATGGGAAACCTCGTTTGCGTGTGTGACTACTCTGGCCAAAGCAATTTTCAAGCTAGATTTAAAAAAAAACAAAAGCGGTACACTTTTACTTACCAATTTACAGAAAAGAAAACACTTCGCATCTCTTATTCGTTTAAAGAAAAGAGAGAGAGAGAGAAAGAAAAACAAATCAGCGCTAGAATCTCACCCACTTTTTTTCTTCTTTTTTTTTTGTACAAAATAACTTGTATTTATATTTTAGAGAAAATTCACACTACTTAAAAATAAAAGTGCCAATTAAATATTTTGTTACTTTTTTTTTTCTTTTTTTTTTTTTTTTTAAATTCGTGTATTCTTTAACTGTATATTTTGCCTTTGGCGTGGTAAGTGATTTTTCTTTTTTTTAAGAATCGAATTTCTTTTTTTAGAAAAAAAGGAATGAATTTTAGATTCTTTTCTTTTTTCTCCTGCGTTTCATTGCGCTTTCACATGTATGTACGTAAAAATAATATAAGTGTAAACCGAATGTATCATGTAATAAGTTATTCATGATCTGCAGATCCTCTTGTTTTATTCTTTTTTTTAAAAAGGTATAGATGTATAAAAAAAATTTTTATGTATTACGTAAAAAATACGTGATGACAGTTTTCAAAAAACTGTCTTCGTCAAAAAAAAGAAACTTCTCGTTAAATAATTTCTTAAAAAAAATTGTATTTTTATTAAAAAAAAAAAATTTTCCAATTGTAAAACAAAAAAAAACTCTCGACAGTATTAACAGAAAAGTGAATGAAAAAAAATGTAGTTACGAATAAATTGGAAATATTCAAGCCAAACAGAAATACAAAAGAAAAAAAAGGTGTAATTAATTTTTTCTTTTTTTTGAGAAAATGAGCGAGAAAATGAAAAAAAATATGTAAATTGCAAAATTTTTTGAACAATTTGTGCGAGTTTGTTATATATAGAGAAAGAAATGATTTTGCACCAATTAAAAATAGCTTTACGATGTTAACGTTTTGCAACACTATTTACGAACAAGAGGACGAAATTATTCAAATTAAATGTGAGAGAGTCGAGTCTAGACATTATTATCGTGCTGTTGACACGAATTAAGTTCATCGGTTTCATCAGATTACATCCAATAGTACACTGTAAGGCGAAGCACATAAATTGAGATTTTACCAAAGTTGTAAAAAGAAAAAAACAAAAAAAATCGCTTGGGTACTTCATTGTAATGTTTGAAGCATGTTACCTTCAACGTTCTGTGATACTATATTTAACAAAAAAAAGAAAAAGTCCTGAATAAAACAGAAAACGAATTCACTAAGTTTAATTTTCGTATATTTTATTATCGCGAAATTATAATTTTTGCTAAGAGAATGAAAAATTGTAAACATATTTTTTTTTTGGAGTAATTTTTGTAAAATTCGTTTTTAAAAAACTAAAAGTTATTGTTTTAATAATTATAATATTTTAGTAAATATATTTTAGTGACTATAATATTTTAGTAATTATATTTTAGTGACTATAATATTTTAGTAATTATATTTTAGTGACTATAATATTTTAGTAATTATATTTTAGTGACTATAATACAAATATGTATAAAAAAATTAAATATTTTAATTGAGGGGAAAAAATTCACCTGGTTTTAATTTTTGAGCACGAAAAAAAAAAGTTTTAACTAGTTCCAAAGGAAACAGTTCGTGTTTCTAAAGTATCGAGATCAACAAGAACAACGGTTTTTGTAGTGGAAAATTTTGGAATGCAGATCAATCTCACGACTTGTTTGTCTTCACCTGAAAACAAAAAATAAATAGTTAATCATCCGGAATTAGTAATTTTTTCCAACTGAAAAGAAATTTTTTTTATAATTATTATGATTATTTGAAACTATTTTTTTTAATTAAAATTTTTACAATTGTTTTTTAACTATGAATATTTAAAAATATTTTTTTGTAACTACGTTTAAAACTATTTTTATAAATTTTAATCATCAAGACTAAATTTTAATTAAGACGTTTTTTAAATTTTAATTATTAAGACATTTAAAACTTTAATTTTGAAGAACAATTTTTTAAAATTTAATTAATAAAAAATGTAGTTTTGTTTATTGATTGTAAAGAATATAAATAATAAATAAAGTTGAAATGTTAAAATTGTAAATTTACTTTATGGATGTAAAAAATATGGAAAAAATTAAACTCACCTTCCCATAATTTAGTTTCGAATTTATTCATATTGCCAGCGAAATAAATATTTGGACATTCCTCCATAATAAATAAATCCTTCTCATGATATGGATAACATGGCAATGTATCGGGAGCTGTTGGACAGAAATGTCGCCAATTTAATGTTCTCTCGAGCCACTCGATTGGAGATAAATAATTAGCTCCACTGACTTTAATTAAATCCTCGATTGGTTGTCCGCTCGTTCCGGAAATAAGACGATTTCCAATTTTGCCAATCCAAGGATTTGTCGCTCCACTCACCGAATTGTATCTAAACGAAACGAAAATAAATAAAAAGAAGAAAAAATAATACAAAAAGGTGAAAAAATTACCTTCCAGACCGAAGAATTACAACAAAAAAATTGCCATTATAACAAAAGGAAGAGTGGATGGAAAAAATTACCTTCGAGATTGAGGGAACATACAAGAGTGCAAAGGTTTCTGTGGCATCATAAAAGTGGCAATATCATGCTGTCCTGGCATTAAAGTAACACAACAAAATTTCGCCAATTCAGAAAGTAAATCGTCCATTTTTTTCGTGCCAATCGCAATTTCCTTGGTGACGGCTAGATCGAGAGCTTTTCCACCCTGAAGGCCTTTATTAACGTGACTGTCGGAAGTTCCTTTAATACTGTTTCCTGTAAGTATATATTTTTGTCAAGTAAAAAAGGAAGTAAAATTAAATAAATTAAATTAAAATTATAAATAATGCAGCAATTATTTATTCATTTGTTCTGAAATTAAATTGTTTTTCTCATTTGTATAGGAAATAAGGAAAGTTATTTCTTTTGGGAAATAATTTTGTAAATACCTGCAATAATAACTCGTACGACTGAAGCTCCTTCTTTTTGTGTCGATGAATCGCCTAACATTCCACACAACCATTCTACTAATAAATTTAATTCTAAATTCACTTCGGCAGTTGCTAATTCAAGACCAGAGATTAAAACTATTTTTCCCTTTGTTGGTGATGAGATTTTCTCCTGTGGTAAACAACCCGGGAAGCACCACTCTTCAACCTGAGAGGTAAGAAAAATAATTAAAATAATCTATTATTATTTAAAACGATTCAATAAGAAAAACGAAATTTGTGACAAAAAGAATGTACAAAAAGAAAACGAATTCAGATAGTAAAAATAATGCAATAACAAAAACAATTTAGTGACAAAAAGAATTGAGTAACAAAAATAATTTAGTTGTAAAAACAATTCTATAACAAAGACATTTGAAAAAAAACAATTTAGTGACAAAAACAATAATGACAGTAACAAAAAAATTCGATAATATCCATCGATGATGAATTTAAAGCATAATAAAAATAAATAAATTTAAAAGCAAATGTTAATTTGTATATAATTGAAATAGTGTGAAAAATTTGAGATTATATAGTAGAAATATAATTCAAAACACCTTAAAAGAACTGTTCTGGTCCTGTCGTCCTAGGACTGCACAAACAACTCCAGTCACGGTATCCTTAATATTAACATTTCCCACTAATTTAATACGCGATGTATCGTCCTCGAGATAAACTAGATCATCGTCCGAGCAATAATCATCTTTGACAACTGGCAATACCAATTGTTCGTCTTCACTTAATTCCTTCAATATCGATGGTTTATTCTGCTGATGTTTATAAAGTGTTCCAATTATTATACAACGTTCGTCTTCACACTCTGCCAATTCAGACAATTGCATGATTTTTGCAGTACCTGTAAAATTTTCAAATTAAAAAAGAATTTTGCAACAAAAAAAATCATTTATTTACTAACTATACAAAAAAAAGTGTTTCGTACCCCATTTTTTTCTCGCTTTCTCAGTCAACACTTTTGATAATTCTGATATTCTTGCGGTATAAATTTTAGCAAATTGTTTTGAATAATTTTCATAGTCTCCACGATATTTTGATGAAAGATCTTGATAATCGGCTGATTCTCTTTGAAATACTTCATTACACGAAACATCCGTTTCCATCGGAGTTTCCTTATTTTGAACCATTTTTTTAAACACTATCTAGGTAAACTTAAAAGTAATTTTTATATATATTTTGAAGAATAACAGAAGAGAAGACGAATGTTGTTGTTGTTAGAAAAACATAACCTTACATTTATATTCTTTCCCGCCAATCTCCCCTCCACACAAAAAAAATCATGCGTAATTACACAAACTGTGAACTAAGCCTAAAGTTTGAGGATAAAGGCGCATACACAGGACACAGCTCGGCCGCCTGCCTGCAGCTGTAGTTTGTCCAGTTTGTCAATGTAACTTGTTAAATAATAATAATATAGTAATTCAATTTAAATTGTTAGAAATAAAATAAATATTAGTTATTAAAAATCTTGGTAAAATCTTAATGAATAATTTTATTAATGAATTAGAAAGGGGTCTTCCATTAACCACGTGGCGCTTCAAAGGGTTGGGGGGACCACGTGGTCCAAGCATGCTACCTGAGAGGGGGGGGGGGTTGAAATTTCAAAAAATGGGACCACGTGGTTTATGGAAAACTCAAAAAATAAAATAATCAGCATAAATTCTTCCTTCTTTTTAATGTAAAACCGTACTATTTTATTTCATTTTGTCGAATTTTATTTTTAATATAAAATTTGAGTGCCGAAAATTATTATTGAAACTTTTGAGAATAAAATAATTTTCGTATTTAGTCGATGTTGAAATTATTCGGAATTTGTACAGAGGAAAGTTAATCCCCTATTGTAAACAAGATAACGATCCTTGACCATTGTTAATAGAAGTTGTTTTCATTCTGTCCTTGTCTATCTTATCTTTGAGGGTAATAAAAGTACGAAATTGAAATTGAGCCCTTTCCCCTTCTTTTCTTTTCTACCTGCATCATTTCTCCCTTCTACTTTTCTGAGTATGCCATTGCGTCGCAGTTCTTCGATATCCTTTGATGAGGTAAAGTTTTATTTCGTCTAAAATAACATTAAACATTTCTAATTGCTCATATTAATTAAATTAAAAAAATAATATTCACTTTTTTCATTTGAATAGGATATCCAAGAATTCTCCAAACAGCAAACACATTTTCAACGAGGAAGGTTCCTCCAATTTCCGCGTCATTTCTGATTTAATGAGTGAGTACAAAAAAATTTATAAAATATAACTTTTTTTTAATAAACAATTTCTAATTATTATTTGTAGTTCAAATTATTAACAAAATACCAGCCATTGAAAATAGTAATTACAATAATTACACTAAATGTAGAAAAATTATTTTAATTATTTGAAACTGTTTTTCCTTCCATTATAATATTAATAAAGAATTTTTTTTGATATTTTGAAGATGATTGAAAAATTAATTTCCAATTCATATTTTTTTATTTCATACTGATACATTATTTTAAATATTTTAATAAACAATTTATTTAATCAAAAGTTAAATAGTTAATAAAATATTTTTGTAAAAAAATTTCTTTACTTTACAATACTAACTATTAATTATCAATTATTTAAGAAATAAATACAACAGGTATCCTTGCATATCATAAAATTATTTGGTTGAATTCTACAATTATATATCACTAATTTTAGAAAATTATCTTTGCAATAGCATTTAAAAAGTTTTTTTTATAAAAAACAATTTTTAATAAAAAATTACTCAAGTTGTAGGAATTAATTACAACAATTTTAATGTTTTTATTGTACAATTTATTACAAATTTCTTTTACAGACACGCATCACACCCCAGTCTTAAGAGAGATCAGATAGGAAAGAGCATTTAACAGGACAATGCAGTTATAATGCAGTTATAGTTCAATCATCCTTTGCAAGACTACAAGGAAAAAGAAAAAAAGATTAATATGAGTAAGTCATAAACTATCATTAATTCGCAAATTTCATTACCATTTTTAAAAATAATAATGTTAACTGCCGTAAATTTATATTCACAATACTTAAAGTTTATAATTTTTAATCTACTCAGGTACAAGTACAGACTTTGAAAAAAATATTGAACATTTTTGATAGCCATAGATTTGTCTTAAAGTAGTCTTTTTAATGAAATCCCCATTTTTCACAAATTAATGTGAACTGCTTTTTTTCAAAAAATTAATGTCAACAGCTGTACATATTATAATCAATAGCTATTAGTTATAATTTTTCTCTGACTCAGTGACATGAACTGTGTTTGGAAAAAAATATTAGACATTTTTGACAGCTGTAGATTTGCTTTTAATTAGATTTTTTAATAAAATTTCATTTTTCAAAAAATTAATGTCAACTTCTGTACATATTATAATAAAAAGCTATTGGGTATATTTTTTAACATACTCAGGAACTTTGTACTGAGGTTGGAAAAAAATATAAGACATTTTTGATAGCCGTAGATTTGCCATAAATTTTACTTTTTAATAAAATTTCCTTTTTTTCAAAAAATTAATGTCAACAGCTGTACATATTATAATCAATAGCTATTGGATATAATTTTTCTCTGACTCAGTGACATAAAGTGTGTTTGTAAAAAAATATTAGACATTTTTGTTAGCTGTAGATTGGCTTTTAATTAGACCTTTTATTAAAATTTCCTTTTATCAAAAAATTAATGTGAACTGCTGTACATATTATAATCAATAGCTATTAGTTATAATTGTTTATATACTCAGAAACATGTACTGAGTTTGGAAAAAAATATTAGCCATTTCTGTAAGCTGTAGATTTGCTTTTAATTAGATTTTAAAAAAAAATATCATTTTTCAAGAAATTAATGTCATCTGCTGTACATTTTTATGAACAATTGTTATAGTTTTTAATTGTTTACATACTCAGGGTCATTTACTGAGTTTGGGAAAATATAGTAGACATTTTTGTTAGCTGTAGATTTGCTTTCAATTAGACTTTTTATTAAAATTTCCTTTTATCAAAAAATTAATGTGAACTGCTGTACATATTATAATCAATAGCTATTAGTTATAATTTTTTATATACTCAGGAACATGTACTGAGTTTGAAAAAAAATATTAGACATTTTTGTCAGCTGTAGATTTGTTTTTAATAAGAATTTTTAATAAAATTTCATTTTTCAAAAAATTAATGTCAACTGCTGTACATATTATAATCAATAGCTATTGGTTATGTTTTTTAACATACTCAGGGACATATACTGTGTTCGGGAAAAAATAGTACACATTTTTCTTAGCTGTATATTGGCTTTTAATTAGATTTTTAAATAAAATTTCATTTTTTAAAAAATTAATGTCAACTGCTCGACATTTTTATAAACAATTGTTATAGTTTTGTATTTTTTACATACTCAGGAATATGTACTGAGTTTGGGAAAAAATAGTAGACATTTTTGTTAGCTGTAGATTTGCTTTCAATTAGACTTTTTATTAAAATTTCCTTTTATCAAAAAATTAATGTCAACTGCTGTACATATTATAATCAATAGCTATTAGTTATAATTGTTTATATACTCAGGAACATGTACTGAGTTTGGAAAAAAATATTAGCCGTTTTTGTAAGCTGTAGATTTGTCTTAAATTTTACTTTTTATTAAAATTTTCATTTTTCTAAAAATTAATATCACCTGCTGTACATATTATAATTAATAGCTATTGGTTATAATTTTTTACATACTCAAGGACATGTACTGAGTTTGGCAAAAAATAGTAGACATTTCTGATCGCCGTAGATTTGTCTTAAATTAGACATATTATGAACAATAGCTATTGTTTATAATTTTTTTCCTTTCTACGGAAATGTACTGAATTTTGGTAAAAAAGTAGTGGTCATTTTTTATAGCTTTAAAGTATAATGTTTATAATATTTCTTATTTTGCGAACTTTAAAATTCTACTGCTGAACATTTTTTTTATATTTTTTTCATAGTCTGGATATTTGCTGGGTGGCCAAAACTTGCTCTTGTTTTTAATACCCTAGATTCTGTTTAACCTTTAAAGTGCTATGCCGGTCTGACAGACCGCTATAAAAATTTTCTTTGCTTGTAACTTTTTTTCAAAGTAAGATACGAACTTGAGCTTTTCAGTAGCTTCATATTTTATAAAAATCTGTTAAGTGACAACTTTTTCAAAAATTTTTTTTCTTTAAATTTTGTATTGTAAAATATGAAAAAATAAAAAAAATTGAATCAAATTAATGTAGAAATGACTTTTTTTGTTAAAAAGTGAAAAATATTTACAATAGTTGTCTTTAGAAAATTATAAATTACTAAAAAACCGAAAAAAAGGGAATAGCGGTCTGACAGACCGGGGGTAGCACTGAGCGTGATTTTTCGGCACATAGCACTTTAAAGGTTAAATTAATCTTTTTTCAAAAAACATTATTTTTTCGACTTTAATGTCAACATAATATGTATAGTAAAAAAAAAACAATTAATGTTTATATTTCTTTACATACTTTGGTACATTTCAGGATTTGCAATAAAAAATTGTGATCTTTTTTAATCCTGTTTAGATCGCTTTAAATTAAACTTTTTTGAATAATTAATTTTATTTCGAAATTAATGTAAACTACTGTTCAGTTATATAAACGCAATAATTATTGTTTATATTATTTTTCCATATTTAGGATCATTTGAGTAGTTAATAAAAAAATTGCGAACTTCTCCACCTCTTTGTATTATTCCGTTTAAAGTCTTTTTAAAAAATGAATATTATTTCGACATTAATGTCGACTAATGTGCAGTAATATAAACTGTAGTTATTGTATATATTTTTTTTCATAGATTTTCAAAAGTTGAATGCCTCATATTTTTTTTCAAATCATTATTCCTAAATTGAAAAATTCTTTATTTTATTCTATATTTTATTCTTTAAATATAATTATTGTATTTGAAAAATAATTATAAAACTTATTTTTGTAAATGAAGTTCTATTTGAAAATGTTAGTAACTAATATATTAGTTAAACAAAAGAAATTTGCATTTTTCTTTTTTTTATAATTTAAGAAATATTATTTGATTCTATATTTTTAATCTTCTGTATTTTATATTCTTTATTTTTTTATTAAAAAATATGAGTGGAAAATTACTGAAAGTTGTGGAATAAATTAATTTCAAAATTTACAGTCAAATTTTGAATATTTCATTATTAGAGAGCAAATTTAATCCTCTATTGTATACAAGAATGATAACGACCTTAGGTATTGTTAATAGAGGTTGTTTACATTCTGTCCTTTTCTTTTCTTCTAACGATAATAAAATTTCGAAATTCAAATTGAGCCCTTTCCCCTTCCTTCCTTCCTTCCTGAAAATTGTTTTCTCCTTCTACCTACACGAAGAAAAATATAAAGTAACTTTTACTACTTTTATAGTAAAAAATTTCCGGTAAAGCATTTCTGGTAATTTTTACTACTTTTAGAGTAAACTTTGCTACTTTCGAAATAAATTTCACTAATTTTTACAAATATTTACTTCGAACGTAGCGAAATTTACTCTAAAAGTAGTAAAAATTAGAAGAAATGCTTTACCGGAAATTTTTTACTATAAAAGTAGTAAAAGTTACTTTATATTTTTCTCCGTGTAACGAATTTAATCATAGCGTTGCTGCGAAGTCCTTTGAAATCCTTTAGTTCGGTAAGTTTAATTATTAGCACAGTTATAATTCAGTTAATGAATTTTCTTAATTAATTAATTGTCTTTATATATTTTTTCATTTCATTTTATTATTTATAGATTACTTTATGTATGGTAATATTTTTAATTTTCTTAATTAAAATTATAAAATGTAAATAATTTATTTCTACGTAAATTACATAATTTTGGTAATAATGCCTACTTATTATTTAAATTTTTATAATATCAATTTATGATAAAATTAAAAATGTTCTCTAATAAAATTGTGTTCTTATATCTAAGCAAATATGTTATCAGTTTTAGTAAATCTTTTTTTTTGTAAAAATACTTTTAAAATTAATTTTTTATATAAAGAAACAACTTTGAATAAAATAAACAACATTAGGCGTAAAAAATAATTTTTTTTCTTGTTGAATTAATTTAAATTTTTTTTGCAGAATCGCATCACATCGCAGTCCTTTTAGGGGAGATATGGGAGGCAAACAGTTTTCAAGAAGAGACGAAAAAATTTTGCAGACTTCCCCAACATTTTGATTTCAAGGCGCTGAGGAACGTAAAAAAGGTAAGTCAGAAACTATCAACAATATAATCCTTTTTATTGTTTCATGTACAAAAAACATTGATTTATTTAAATGAATTTTTTATTTTCAAAAGTACAAATTCTTCTATATATATTCAATAAATATTTAATATTAGTTAATGCTTTAAATATTTAAACAAGAAAATTAAATAAAATTGTTTGTAATTAAAAATCATAAATTATCCAAAATTAATTTGTAAATTTTATTTAATATTTTCAAATACCAAAATAGTCACTTATAAATTAATGTAGAAAAAATAATGTTTAATACTGCAAAATACGGTTTCAAAGAATTTTATTAAAAACTTTTGAAAATAATTTAATTTAAATTTTACTGAAATTTATTGAATTATTTTAAAAAATTGTATAAAAATTTTTAAAAATAATTAAATTCTTTCAAAGATTTTCTTTAAGGGGTTACACCACCCTGAACGCCTGAAAATTGGAAGGTATTTCAAAAATAAATTTTGACAGAACTATTAAAAATACAATTTTTTACTAATTATAGTATAAAGATAAATATATTTGACTGTAAAAAAAATTTTGAAAAATAAAAAAATATTCAAAAATGGCGAAGATATGGCGTTTTTTCGAAACTTCTTTTTTTTGGAACGGTGTACATGATTTCTCAAAAACCACTCAACCGATTCTCAACCGATTCAAATGGGAGCACTTAAAAAAAGTCTAAAATTTTGGGTACAAAAAATTTTCTTTAAAAATGTATAACTTTTTTTAAAAAAATCATATCAAAAAAATCCTACGTCATGCCATAGAGAATGTTATTGAGCAGTTGTGTACAAAATTTAAAGAATCGGTTGAGTAGTTTTTGAGAAATCATGTACACCGTTCCGAAAAATGTAGTTTCGAAAAAACGCCATATCTTCGCCATTTTTGAATATTTTTTCATTTTTCAAAATTTTTTTTACAGTTGAATATATGTATTTTTATACTGTAGTTAGTAAATAGTTGTATTTTTAGTAGTTTTGTCAAACTTTATTTTTGAAATACCTTCCAATTTTCAGTCGTTCAGGGTGGTGTAACCCCTTAAAGTTTCGAAAAAAAATAATTTAATTCCATCAACAAATTTTAATAAACATTTTAAAATTAATTAAACATTGTTTCGAACATTTTATTGAAATTTTTTGAAATAAATAAATTGTTTTAACAAATTTAATTAAAAATGTATTAAAAATAATTCAATTATCTCATGAAATTTTATTAAAATTTCATTGAAAATTATAAAACAAAAATATAAAATTTATAAAAATTGTACTAAAAATAATTGAAAACCTACTTCTAAAGAATTTTATTTTTATTATTATTTTATTTATTATTTTTAAAAATAATTGAATTCTTTCAAGAAATTTTATTAAAAATTTAAGAAAATAAAATTAATAATTATAACTGAAAATTTTGAAAGTAATTCAATGTTATGAAAAATTCTTTTTAATTTTTTAAAATAATCGTATTTGTTTATAATTGTAATTAAACATTTAATTATTGCATTTTATTAAAATTTGTAGATAATAATTAATTAAGTTCTATTGAGAATTTTATTCAAATTTTTAAAATTACTAAATTCATTAAAGGAATTTAATTAAATTTTTTAAATAATTGAATTGTATTTAAAATTTTCGTTACCCGTTAATAATTATTATTAAAAATTTTGATTATTGAATTTTATTAGTCTTTTGGGAAGAACTCAAGTCTTTCTAGAATTTCATTATAATTTTTGAAAATATCTTTAATTTTTTTAATCATAATTTTGAATTGAAAAAATAACTGAAAAATTTTTAAGTTGAATGTATACATAAATAAATAACAAATAAAAGTTTTATAAAATAATAGGAAACTTTTTTCATAATTTTGAATTATGAATCTCCTTTTTTAAAAAAAAATATTTGTATCTTTTTACATGATTTCTATTTCTTTCATCAGCATCTGTTAAAATATTCAATATTGTGTTTAATAATTATTATTAATTATTAATTATCTATTTTTTATTTCTTCGTTTCGACAAGTTTTTAAATTTGGTATAAATTATAAATATTTGAGAAATGAGAAATTCAGCAAACTTTTTTTCTTTGGTTTTAAGGGAATATTGTCGATTGAGAAAGAGAAATTCTGTAAATTGTATTCCCAATGTCAAAAAAGTTTTTTTGCGTTAAACACAGAGTGACTGAATACTTATTCTATGTTTTCTAACTATACTTTAATATATGTTGCAGTGATTTTTTCAACATCGTATACTCCTTTAGAAGAGGAAAGAAAGCAGGATATTCAAGACTATATTGTTAGATAATTATATTATAATATTATATTTTACGATTATTATTATTGTACTGCGATTTAAAAATACTGTAATATTGTTTAGATAGTAATTGCGATATATATATGTATTAAATAAATAAAAAAAAGTGTCTGAAGAGGACAAGAAAGAAGCGGAAGGAATCGAACAACGAACGAAGACTGAACATCTTTTGCCGAACAGGAATGGTATTCAGAGTGAGTTTTTAATCTTGATATTTATTTTTTTTATATTTCTAAGGTGTTACAGCGGCTAACCCACATTCTATTGATTTTTTTATTATTTGTTCTTAAGGTCATTCTTGGTATATTTACAAAATTAAAAAAACTTTGCATGTTTGAAAAAGTGAAATATTGAGAAAAATTTCTGAGAGAATAGTATACTTTGAATATAAAAGAAAAATAGTAACATGAATTAATACTAGATTTATTTTCAAATCAAATAATATACATAATTATATTTAAAGCTAGAATTATAAAGAAATTGTACTTTTACTTTTAACATAAACTTATAATTATTGCCGCTGTGATTCCTAAATGAAAAAATTGCAATCCCTTCATTATCCCTTGAATATAATATAGAAAATAGATGGTTTAATATTTTTTGTGCGAATAATTGAAATCCTCTATACAATAAGAGGACGTTTTTGCGGTTTCAAGGGATAATACAAGTCAGGTAGCAGTGAGTTGCTCTTTGCTTGTCACTGCTACCCGACTGGTATTATCCCTTGCGACCGCTGGCTACTTGGGGTAAGTACCTATATTTTGAACTGAAATATTGTAATATTAAAAAATAATTATATCATCCCTATTTACACTTTAAATGTTTGAAGAAAAAAATATGATTTAAAAAAATGACGTTCATGTTATTGTCAATTTAAAAAATTAATTAAAATTAAAAAGACAAAAAAACTTAATAAATTGGTTTCATGAAGTCAAGACATTATTGTAAAATACATAATTAGTTTTAAAAAATGTGTGAAACAAAAAAACATAAAAAATTTAAATTTTAAATTAACTTGTCAAAAAAATGACTATAAAATTACCCCTAATTCTAATACAAAACCTTCCCATTTTTTCTATTTTGACCAAAATAATTTTCTTTTAAATAAATTAATTCTTCTAAAACTATAATAAAATTATTAGGTTTAAATTATTTAATAATTAATTTTACTTAAATATTTCAAAATTAATTTTATTTTAAGGAGTTGCGATTACAATTTTCATAAATAGGTGATCTTCAAAAGTTTCAATTTAAAATTTTTAAAAATTTCAATTTTTAACCCTAGAAGGAGTATGTGAAATTTACTCAGCCTCTACGGAGTAACTGGGATGTCCCGACACCCCACGCTTTAAACTTGTTTTATAAGGTTTCTATTTGACGTAAAGGAAATTATGTGCAGTGAATTTAATTGGTTTTTTAGTAAGGAATACAATAATATTATTTATATTTTGATAAATTAAAAAAATTTTGAAAAAACCGTAAAAACGCCAAAAAATTGCAAAATTGACTTTTTTCACAAAAATCGCTGTAGTTTCTGAAAAATTTGACTAATTTAAAAACTATTTCAGGTTTTTAAAGTTAAATAGATACACTTTTAGGGAATAAAAATAGTTTTTGTATTAGTTAAAAAAACAATTATTTGAATATCTGAAGTGAAAGAAATTTAAAACAATTGGCGAATAGTGAAAATCATAAAAATGAACTATAAAAATAAAATGGACTTTAACAATTAATATTTACTAAAAATGGTGTTATAAATTTAAAATTTTACAAACTTAATATATCTGAATATATAAACATTAAAATTTATAACTTTAAAGTGATTCTGTAAATTAATTTTTTATCAAAGTTTTAATTAACAATTTGAAATACCTCTAATATAAATACTTTATCAGATTATTTTAACTGATTGAAAACGATTTTTTTAAAAAAAATTGAATTTACGTATCTTCATAACAGAAGATAACAGAAGATAGAGCTCTTCCTAGAGCAAAACTAAATTATCAACGGGTTGAGAGCGTAAAAAAATTATTGGTTAAGCCAGGGGAATACCTTGAATTTTGCTTGGAGTGTCCAGACACCTCAGTTACTCCTTTTAGGGTTAATGATCTTAAATAGATCATCATCTTATTTATTATCTTTATAAATTATAAATAATAATACTTTTCTCCAAAGTTAAATTATTTTCCAAAATTTTAACAAAATTCTTGAAAAATTGTCAATTATATTCAAAAATTTTTACTCAATTAAAAAATTTTCGATATCTGCTGCTTTAAAAAAATATCCCAAAAGCATTTAATTATTAAAACAAATTCTAATAACATTTTGCTCAAGCATATAATTATTTTTAAAAATAGGGAAAATTTCAAAGGAATTGAATTCCCCAAAAAACATTAATATATATCATTAAAAAACCGCTGCCAAGTAGTATATATTTTTTATAATTTTGGTGCTCATATCATAAACACATTGCCTCCTTATAGAGATAAAATAATAAAAATATATGAATATATAGTTAAACAAAAATTTCCAAACAAAAAAGTTGAGAAAATATCATTTTCCACAATGTTTGGTTTTTAAAATACCAATAACTTCGAAATTTATTATCGAATTAAGTTTAAAAATAGGTCAATCAAAGGGTTTTTTTAATGCTCTACAAGTTGGTAACGATAATTTTAAAGCTACTTCTACATTTTTCAACAAAATTTTCAAAAATTCGTGATTTTTAAAAATTTAATATCCCCGGTTAATATGGACGAAAAATGTTCAATTAGGGCTCAAAAGATGTGTCTATAAGAACTCTACAAAATTATGGAAAAACATTTATAGGTGTCCCAATATTCTTTTAAAGTTATGAGCAAAAAACGTTTTTTTGCAAAATTAAAAATAAAAAAAAAATTAAGTTAAACTTTATTAATCTTTCACAAAGTACTCTCATCTTATGTCCGCAGGTGAGATCTACAATTTAAAAAAAATTCAACCCAAAAGCTTTTTACGATTTCGAGATATTTATGAAAAATTGAAAATGTAATGTTTGCACACACACACATACATACATACGGAATGACATTTTTAAACTCCTGAGGTCAAATAACATAAAGATATGTCACAAAATCGAACTCGAAAATTTTTGGTATTACAATACTTCCTCTAGGAGGAAGTAATTTTATTAATTGAGGGGCTGGATGCTATAATGTGTTACGCGCCATTCACTTAACATGGCGCGTAACACATTATAGCATCCAGCCCCTCAATTGTTGGTGGGATGTTGCTAAACAACATCCTAAAGTAAAGAAAATATTGCAACTTTTAAGTAGTAACAGGTTCCACCCGTTCATTATATCAGATGTAAGACTTTCCATGATAATAATCTAAGGATATTATGAGAAGAAAGTGAGTCAAAAATATTCACTTAAAACAATTAGATTACTTTTAGCTTTTATTCGATTGATGTAAAAAGAATCAATTGGTTAGAACGAGGGGTTTCGAATTAGACCGTGACGCAAGCTCATGAACATCCGTTGGTATATCCTAAGCTGGCTTTGAATTGAGCAGTCACACAAAGTTTATGAACACTCCCAATATTACTCATTAACTGGTAGTCAGGGAACGAAATATGTATTTTAATTTGATGACGAATTTTTGACTAACTTGATTCCTGTAATTTAATATATAAAAATACAAAAGGCATAAAAAATTTAATAATTTACTCTCAGATTTAAGAATTTATAAAATATTTAGAAAGAAAAAGAGTTTATTGATAAATGATGATAAATTTTCCAGTACAATTAAAATAAAAATCAATGACAATCGGTAAAGGAATCTCTTCGCGGAAATAAATCGGTTTTGTCTCGTGAAAAGCTAAACGATCTCTACCTTCCGTTTTTCGCAAAAAAAATACGGTTGTGGTCCCGAAGTCTTTTCTCAACCCGTTTCGTAGTTTTAAAAAAATGGAGTGTTAGTCCGACACTAATTTTCATAAGTAGCGTAAACATTACTGTAAAATATACAAATATCTCAAAAATATGCTAAACCTAAAACTTCTCAAAAAGATCAAACTAGCTAAAAAAATAAGAAACATGAATAAACAAAGATAAAAAATTCAACTTAAATTTATTCTCTTTCACCAAATAAGGGAGTCAACAGATTTCACTTTAAAATAACATCGAAATCAGAGTTATTTAGATTAAATCCACGATTGACATGAAGAAAGTCGATCATTGAGCAGAATTAAGACCCGAGAAAACAAATCGGGAGGATGTGGATGGGTTAAGACTTATCTCTCCAGCGGGTTTTTTGTTAAACGTTTGGAAAGAGCAAATAGAATACATAAAGTTGATAAATAAAAAATAATTTTTTACAACAATATCTGATGACGGACGTTAATTAAACCACCTGAGACCAATGCTCTCTGAAGGGTCCACGATGGGTATTGGATTCATCTTGGTGAATCACACACCCTAAAGGGTACTTAATAGGAAAAAAACATTCGGTTGACATGAATGAATGTCATTTTTGCAAAGTAATACCTGTTGACTCTCTTATAGGTAGTATTTTGACAAAGATGTCTTTTTAATTATAAGGAAAGGAAGAAATTAGCCTTTTGCTGCTACTTACAATTAACATTTATTACTTACAATTGATTAAGGAAGAAATTAGCCTTTTGCTGCTACTTACAATTAACATTTATTGATTATTATTGAATATTTGTATATATTACATTTTTTCTTGAAGAAAATTCAAAGTGGCCTCCCTACTTAGTAATAGCATACGGAATTACTTTGTTAAAAGTAAAAAAAAAATAAAAACCAAAAAAAAGAAACCAAAAAAGAAGAAGAAACCAAAGACAAAATAATAAAAAAATATAAAAAAATTCAATTATTTCACACTAAAACTACATGATATTTTACATTATTTAGAGCCTGAAATAAGCTAGGGTAATAAATGCAAAAGTAACCATTTCAAATATATATAATCAGCTTGAATCGTTTATAATCGGAGATTTGCGGCAAACATTATATATTTAATTAAATTAGTTTTATATTATTAAAAATATTGATCCTTGTATGAAAAGAGTAGATATGCAAATTAGGTAAAGGAAGACATTCTTATGATATTCGTTTTGGAACGAGAAAGAAAATACATTCTGAAATTTAAAAGAGATATTCTAATAGCAAGTCTATAAAAATATTGTAAATAATTGTAAAAAATTGTCATAGATGTTTATTAAAAGTACTGGAAAAAATTAAATGTTTTCAATTCATAAGAAAATGATGAATTTTGCTGTCTTTTTTGTTTGCATCATAAACTATGAAATTACCACGAATTTTAATAGAGAACCTTCAATTTTTTTTATTTCTGACATTAATTTTTTTTAACCAACTTAATTCTTGAATGACCATCATAAAATTATTATTTATAAATTATTTAATGAATAATTTTACAAATTTTTTTATAAATTGATTCCCAATAATTCAATTATTTTCATAAATAGTAAAACACCACAGAATTTCAATTATTTTTAATACAATTATAATTTAATTCCTCGAGAGGCGTAAATATATATGACTAAAGATTTTATAATTGAACCCCTTGATGCAAGAACCAGACATAGAGCATTGAAATTAAATGGGTTGCGTCTGGTTCTTGCATCAAGGGGTTCAATTGTGTGTATTCATTTCAGTTAGATAGAGTGCATGATAAATTTAATATCAAATATGAGATTTTAAAAATCAAAAGTTGCAGAAAAACATTAATATCAAGCGCAGAATTTATAATGATAATAGATTAATATTAGTAGGGTATTATTGATGAAAGTAATTGAGAAAAAAGTGAGAAAAATTGAAAAAGATTTATGAGAAAAAAGTGAGTCAAAAGCATTCTCTTAAAACAATCAGATTACTTTTAGCTTTTATTCGATTAATGTAAAAAGAGTCAATTGGTTAGAACGAGGGGTTTGAAATTAGACCGTGACACAAGCTCATGAACATCCGTTGGTACATCCTTAGCTGGCTATGAATTCAGCAGTCACACAAAGATTATGAACATTCCCAATATACTCGTTAAACTGGTAGTCATCAGGGAACGAAACATGTATTTTAATTTAATGACGAATTTTTGACTAAATTGATTCCTGTAATTTAATATATAAAAATACAAAAGGCAGAAAAAACTTAATAATTTACTCTAATGTTTAAGAATTTATAAAATATTTAGAACGCTAAATAGTTTGTTGATAAATAATGTTTTTTCCAGTACAATTAAAATAAAAATCAATGACAATCGGTATTAAAGGAATTTTTTCACGAAAATAAATCGGTTTTGTCTCGTAAAAGTTAAACATTTTCTGCCTCCCGTTTTCCGTAAAAAAATACGGTTGTGGTCCCGAAGCCTTTCCTCAACTCGTTTCGTAGTTGTTAAAAAAATGGAGTGTTAGTCCGACACTAATTTTGATAAGTAGCGTAAACATTACTGTAAAATATACAAGTATCTCAAAAATATGCTAAACCTAAAACTTCTCAAAAAGATCAAACTAGCTAAAAAAATAAGATACACGAATAAACAAAGAAAAAAAATTCAACTAAAATTTATATTATTTTACCAAATAAGTGAGTCAACAGATTTCACTTTAAAATAACTTCGAAATCAGAGTTATTTAGATTAAATTCACGATTGACATTAAGAAAGTCGATCATTGAGCAGAATTAAGACCCGAGAAAACAAATCGGGAGGATGTGGATGGGTTAAGACTTATCTCTTCAGCGGGTTTTTTGTGAAACGTTTGGAAAGAGCAAATAGAATACATAAAGTTGGTAAATAAAAAATAATTTTTTACAACAATATCTGATGACGGACGTTAATTAAACCACCTGAGACCAATGCTCTCTGAAGGGTCCACGATGGGTATTGGATTCATGAATCACAGACCCTGAAGGGTCTTAATAGGAAAAAAACATTCGGTTGACATGAATAAATGTCATTTTTGCAAAGTAATACCTGTTGACTCTCTTATATTTTGTATTTTGACAAAGATGTCTTTTTTATTATAAGTTAAGGAAGAAATTAGCCTTTTACTGCTACTTACAATAAACATTTATTGATGGATATTGAATATTTGTATATTGACAAAAATACAAAGTATTTACTTTTATTTACTTTTTAAAGTAATAACCAAAAACCGTTTTTTGCAGAATTAAAAATCTAAAAAACATAGTTAAACTTTATTAATCTATGCCAAAGTACTCTCATCTTATGTCTGCACATAAGACCTACAATTTAAAAAAAATTCATTCTTAAAGTTCTGCATGATCTCGAGTTATTTATAAAATTGTGATATTTACACACACATACGGAATTACATTTTTTAAATAAATCATTTTTGAACTCCTGAGGTCAAAAAACAAAAAGATATGTCAAAAAATTGAACTCGAAAAATTTTGATAATACAATACTTCCTCTATGAGGACGCAATATAATAAAAATATTGTAAAAAATTGTCAAAGATTTTTATTAAAAGTACTGGAAAAAATTATGAATAATGAATTTTGCTGTGTTGTTTGTTTGCATCATAAACCATGAAATTGCCAAGAATTCTAATGAAAAACCTGCAATTCATATCAATTCTGTCAATAATTTCTCTTTAACCAACTTATTTATTGAATAACTAATTTAAAATTATTCTTTTTACATTATGTAATGAATAGTTTTACAAATTTTTAAAAAATTTCTTCCCAAGAAGTCAATTATTTTCATAAATAAGAAAATTTTTTCTAAACTTTCAATTATTTTCAAAATAATAAACTTCTTTTTAGGAATACAATTATTTTCATAAATAATGAAACTCACCACAAAATTTCAATTATTTGAAATACAATTAAAATAAAATTCTCTATTCTTCAGGATTATGTAGTGCTCAGTCCCTACCAGAAATCAGATAATTTTTAGATGATTAGATTTATTAAATTTAAAAAAAATAAATTTTTAATATTTTTTTCACCAAATTTACTTTGTCTGATAAGGTACGGATGGACCTGCTAATACTTAAAAATTGAAATAAAATTCTATATTTTTAAGGATGGTGTAGGGCTTAGTCTCTACTAGAACTCAGGTCATTTTTAGATGATACGATTTAGTAAATTTAAAAAAAATAAATTTTTAATATTTTTTTCACCAAATTTACTTTGTGTGATAGCGTACGGGTGGACCTGCTATTACCTAAAAATTGAAATAAAATTCTCTATTGTTCAGGAAAATTTTGATTATCTGATAGCGTTCGGGTGATGGTAAAAAGAGTCAATTGGTTGAAATGAAGGGTTCAAAATTAGACCATAACGCAAGCTCATGAACATCCGTTGGTATATCCTTAGCTGGCTTTGAATTGAGCAGTCACAAAAAGTTTATGAACATTTTCAATATACTTGTTAACTGGTAGTCAGGGAACTCAGCATGCATTTTAATTTAATGACTAATCTTTCGACTTACTTGATTCCTGTAATTTAATATATAAAAATACAAAATGCATAAAAAATTTGATAATTTACTCTGTGATTTAAGAATTTATGAAATATTTAGATCGCTAAAGGGTTTACTAAGAAATGACGGTAATTTTTCGGTACAATTAAAATATACTATAAAAATCAATGACAATCGGTAAAATAATTTCTTTGCAAGAATTTATCGGTTTTGTATCGTCAGAAGTTTGACGCTTTCTGCCTCCCGTTTTCCTTAAGAAAGACTGTTGTTCCGACACTAATTTTGATAAGTAGCTCAGGCATTACTGTAAAATATGCAAGTATTTCAAAAATGTGCTAAACCTAAAACTTGCCAAAAAATGAAAAGCTCAAATTAACTTGCCAAAAATAAGAAACATAATGAATAGCCAAAGGAAAAAAATTAAACTTAAATTTATACTATTTTACCAAATAAGTGAGTCAACAGATTTCACTTCAAAATAAGTACGAAAACATAGTTATTTAGATTCAATTCACGATTGACATTAAGAAAGTCGATCATTGTGTAGAATTAAGACCCGAGAAAACAAATCGGGAGGATGTGGATGGGTTAAGACTTATCTCTCCAGCGGGCTTTCTGGACGTGTCAGTCGTAGGATATTAGCGCCTGTGCAGTTGAGATCTACCTTGGCACTGTGCAAAGCGTGGATCTGTTCTGGAGAAACCATCTCAACCGCTACCGATCAAAAATGTAGACTTAGTAAGCATTAAAGATTAGTTTAAAGCAACCGAATTTGGCGTTCTTTTTGTAATGGTATAATCTGTTGTTCATGGTGTCAATTATCTCATTTGTTACAAAAATATTTGAAAACGGCGTTTGGGAAGTCACCTGAGACCAATGCTCTCTGAAGGGTCCACGATGGGTATTGGATTCATCAATGGTGAATCACACACCCTGAAGGGTCTTAATAGGAAATAAAGTATTCGGTTGACATGAATGTATGTCATTTTTGCAAACTAATATCTGTTGACTCTCTTATATTTAGTATTTTCACAAAGATATCTTCTTAATTATACGGAAAGGAAGAAATTAACCTCTTCCTGCTACTTAAAATTAATATTTCTTGATTGATATTGAATATTTGCATATTTTACACTTTTGTCTTGACAAAAATTCAAAGTGTCCTATTTAGTAATAGCATACGAATTTACTTTATTAACTTTCAAAATAATAAAAAAACATAGAAAAATTCAATTATTTCACACTAAAACTACATTATATTTTACATTATTTAGAGCCTGAAATAAGCTAGGGTAATAAATGCAAAAGTAAACATTTTAAATATATATAATCAGCTTGAATCGTTTATAATCGGAGATTTGCGGCAAACATCATATATTTAATTAAATTAGTTTTATATTATTAAAAATATTGATCCTTGTATGAAAAGAGTAGATATGCAAATTAGGTAAAGGAAGACATTCTTATGATATTCGTTTTGGAACGAGAAAGAAAATACATTCTGAAATTTAAAAGAGATATTCTAATAGCAAGTCTATAAAAATATTGTAAATAATTGTAAAAAATTGTCATAGATGTTTATTAAAAGTACTGGAAAAAATTAAATGTTTTCAATTCATAAGAAAACGAATAAGAATAAGAAGATAACGAATTTTGCTGTGTTGTTTGTTTGCATTATAAACCATGAAATTACCACTAATTCTAATAAAAAAACCTTCAATTTATTTCAATTCTGACAATAATTTCTCTTTAACCAACTTATTTCTTAAAAACTAATTTAAAATTATTTTTTTAAATTATGTAATGAATAGTTTTACAAATTTTTAATAAATTTCTTCCCAATAAGTCAATTATTTTCATAAATAAGAAAATTTTTTTATAAACTTTTAATGATTTTTAAAATAATAAACTTCTTTTTAGGAATTCAATTATTTTCATAAATAATAAAACTCACCACAAAATTTCAATTATTTCGAATACAATTAAAATAAAATTCTCTATTCTTCAGAATTGTGCAGTGCTCAGTCCCTACTAGAATTCAGGTAATTTTAAGATGATTAGATTTATTTAATTTAAAAAAAAATTTTAATATTTTTTTCATCAAATTTACGTTGTCTAATAGCGTTCGTGTGAGGGTGATATTACCTAAAAATTAATATTGTCAATGATAAATTTAATATCAACTATGAGATTTTTAATTCAAAGTTTCTAAAAAATGTCTTATAACAAGCTTAGAATCTATTATGATAATAGATTAATATTAGTAGGGTATTTTCCATGAAAGTAATTGAAGGATATTATGAGAAGAAAGTGAGTCATAAGCATTCTCTTAAAACAATTAGATTACTTTTAGCTTATATTCGATTGATGTAAAAAGAGTCAATTGGTTAGATCGAGGGGTTTGGAATTAGATCGTGACACAAGCTCATGAACATCCGTTGATACATCCTTAGCTGGCTATGAATTAAGCAGTCACACAAAGTTTATGAACATTCCCAATATACTCGTTAAACTGGTAGTCAGGGAACTCAGCATGAATTATAATTTAATGACGAATCTTTTGACTCACTTGATTCCTGTAATTTAATTTAATTTATAAAAATACGAAATGTATAAAAAACTAAATAATTTACTGTAAGGTTTAAGAATTTATAAAATATTTAAAACGCTAAAGAGTTTATTCAGAAATAAAGGTAATTTTCTGGTACAATTAAAATAGACTATAAAAATCAATGACAATCGGTAAACGAATTTGCGAGAATCAATCAGTTTTGGCTCGAGAAAAGTTCAATGTTTTCTGCCTCCCGTTTTCCTTAAGAAAGACGATTGGTCCGGAAGCCTTTCCTGAACTCGTTACGTAGTTGTTAAAAAAATGGGAGTGTTAGTCCGACACTACTTTTGCTAAGTAGCGTAAACATTACTGTAAAATATACAAGTATCTCAAAAATATGCAAAACCTAGCTAAAAAATGAAAAGCTCAAATTAACTTGTTAATAAATTAAGAAACATGAGTAAACAAAAAAAAAATTCAACTTAAATTTATACGTTTTCCGTAAGAATGACGGTTGGTCCCGAAGCATTTCTCAACTCGTTTCGTAGTTAAAAACAGTGGAGTGATTACTGTAAAATATACAAGTATCTCAAAAATGTGCTAAACCTAAAAGTTGCCAAGAAATGAAAAGCTCAAATAAACTTGAAACATGAATAAACAAAGAAAAAAATTAAACTTAAATTTATCCTATTTTACCAAATAAGTGAGTCAACAGATTTCACTTTAAAATAATTCGAAATCAGAGTTATTTAGATTCAATTCAGGATTGACATTAAGAAAGTCGATCATTGATCAGAATTAAGACCCGAGAAAACAAATCGGGAGGATGTGGATGGGTTAAGACTTATCTCTCCAGCGGGCTTTCTAGACGTGTCAGTCGTAGGATATTAGCGCCTGGGCAGTTGAGATCTACCTTGGCACTGTGCAAAGCGTGGATCTGTTCTGAAGAAACCATCTCTAACGCTACCGGTCAAAAATGTAAATTACTTAAACAAAAATAAAGAATAGGTAAAGTAATAAAAAATATTTAACGAGTTTGAAGCTTTAATCAGTTACGGAACAAAGTAGCTAAATGGCACATCCTAATAGAACATCCCTTTATGGAAATAGTAAAAATAAGAAATGATTGTTGAATACATAAGGTTAACAAATAAAAAGCAATTAAAGAAAAATTAATAACTAAGAAATAGAGAAGTATTTAATGAGCTTGACGGTAAAAGTAGATACGGACAATGTTAGAGTAATGCCATCCATCGCCTAATAGCACATCTCTTCAAGGAAATATTAAAAATAAAAGATAATAGAGCAAATAGTTGAATACATGAAGTTGGCAAATAAAATATAATTAAAGAAAAATACTGAGGAATAAAAAATAGTTGAAAAATAACTAGTAGAATGCTCGATGCTTCTAAGCAGATATGGGTCACGCGTCTCTTCTTACAGCACATCCTCGAGAGAAAAAATTCAAAAAATTATTAAATAATGGGAACATAGTTGGAGAGAAATAAAAAATAATTAACAGTTGAAGAATTAAAAATTTGTTCTAATCGCAAAGTAGTTCGAAAACTTAGTAAACATTAAAGATTGGTTTAAAGCAAACGAATTTGGCGTTCTTTTTGTAATGGTATAATCTGTTGTTCACGGTGTCAATTATCTCATTTGTTACAAAAATATTTGAAAACGGCGTTAAGGAAGTCACCTGAGACCAATGCTCCCTGAAGGGTCCACGATGGGTATTGGATTCATCTATGGTGAATCACACACCCTGAAGGGTACTTAATTAGATAGAAAGAATTCGGTTGACACAAATGAATGTCATTTTTTCAAACTGATACCTGTTGACTCTCTTATATTTGGTATTTTGACAGAGATATCTTTTTAATTATAAGAAAAGGAAGAAATGAACCTTTTACTGTTACTTATAATTAACATTTATTGATTGATATTGACTATTTGTATATTTTACATTTTTGTATTGACGAAAATACAAAGCGGCCTCCCAACTTAGTAATAGCATACGGAATTACTTAGTTAACTTTCAAATGAAATCTAAGACAAAAAAATAAAAAATTATAAAAAAAATTTAATTATTTTACACTAAAATTACATTATATTTCACATTATTACTGAGCCTGAAATAAGCTGTCATAATAAATGCAAAAGTAAACATTTGAAATATATAAAACTGTAGCTAAAATATTTTTAGTCTGAGATTTGCGGGAAAGATCATATATTTAATGAAATTAGTTTTATATTATTAAAAAGTATTATATCCGGAGACTTTTGATTACAATGTTTATAGGAGGCAACAATAATAGTAAAGTACAAATAACAATGACGACTTAAACATTCTAAGGGTTCTGTCTCATTCTCGATTCCATTTTTCCCTTTTTGCTGATTGTTCTCTAAGACTTACAGAGGTATTTAATTTTCATCATTCATCAAAAAGATATCTTCAATGTAATTCAACTTTGTCATCACACTTCTTTTGAGAGTATCAGTAAGTGAATTTAATTATTTTAAGAAATAAAATAACAATGGATTTTTTTTATTTTAAAATTTTAGAGGAAAATTTCTGAATAGTTTAAAAATTAGTTAAATAATTGAAAATTAAATAGAAAAGTTAATACTATAATATAAACATGTCATATATGCACCTTGATTATTAATAGAAAAATTATTTTATACCAAATGAAATTTCAAAAAGAATAAAAATATAAAATTCATTGGAAAAAATAATTTATAAATATTTATTTTAGAAAAAATACAATAAAATTAAATACGAAAACAGTTACAATAAAAACCGAAAACTGGTAATAATAAAAAAGTGTTAATGAATTTTGTCTATTCTTAATAAGTTCATAATATTTTTTGAAAATTTTTATAAATTATCCCTTCTGCATCGACAAAGAAATTACCAAATGAAAACTGAGAACCCTTTCCCTTTTATTCTTTCTTTCATTCCATTCTTCGATAGTTTCCTCATTCTACCTGAGTGAATTTTCCATTGCGACACAGTTCTCCTACCTCCTATCGAAGGAGTAGGTAGTTAAATATAAATTTTATCATTTCAGAGAATAAGTAAATTTTATTTTAAATTATTTTAATTTTTTATATTTCCCACGTTGCCACACTTTTTCGAAGAAGGAAATTTTTCTTTAATTTTACATTCGTCTTCGACAAATCCTGAGTAAGTCCTTTAAATATTTAAACAATTTTTTTTTAAATTTTGAAAATTGATATATTTAATATAGGTAATTAATATAGGTATTTAAATTAATAGTAGATTTCATAGGAGAAATCTTACAGCTACAAATTTTATTATTTAAAATTCCTCTTTCTATTTCTTTCTTTGTCTTTTCCACCTCTGTTACTTGTTAAAGTTTATAAATTAATTAATAAATAATAAATTAAAGTAAATTTAAAGTAAATTTAATTAATTATTTTTATCATTTGACCATTTATTAGTAAGTACCAAAGAATATACTTTTTTAAATAAAATTATAACAGTTATTATAATTTAAATAAGTAGAAAATTTAATAACAATAATTAATAAATTTTTAAACTTGTAAATATTATAAATTATAATTATAAAATATATTTTTGTTTACAATTTTTTAATAATGAGTTATTTGTAGGTATGTTTTTTTAAAAAATTTTTGTTTATTTCATTATTTCTAAATACTTTGTTTTAAATTAAATATTTTTTTGTATTTATTTTTATTACTTTATATATGTTATTATATAATTTATTTATTTCGTAAAATATGTATGTTTATACATAATTAAGTATTATATTAATAAATTTTAATAATTAATAATTTATCTATTTGTTTAAATATCTTCTTCTTGCCTGAATGACTTAGTATTTTTTTTACAGAGATATTTTTGTTCAACAATCATCTGTAATAAATCCGAAGGGAAAAGAAGACTCAATAGTTCACCAAAGCGTTCCTCGAAATTGCCGGAAAATCTTCATACTACATGTAGGGTTTAGCTTTAAATGTATTAGATTAGTTTTCGTCGAGTGTGAAAAGTATATTTGTGTGTTGAAATTTATTTAGGTAGTTATTTTGAAACAAATTGTACTAGCTAGGAAATTAGAAAAATAAGTGAATAGTTTTAAAAAGAAAAAATAATTTTAACTGTACACAAGAGGAGGAGGAACGCCAACTTTACAGCAACACATTTTCTCACTGATAATTTGGGGTAAGTCTTTGAAATTAACTTTCTATTACTTCCTACATCCAGGAAAATGTTTCATTTATCTGTTAACCATTCTTTTTTAAATTTCAATCTTTATTTTAAAAGTTAAATGAATTTAAATATATTTCCATTGAAATTTTTAATTAAAAAAATAGTTGTAAGTAGAAGAAATTTAATCTACTAACTTTGTAGAAATAAAATTATTAAATATATAAATTTTTTGTAAATAAATAAAATGTACCTAAATTAAATTAAAAGTAAATTTAAATTTCAATAATCTATTAAAAGAAAAAAAATATTTCAGTAAATACGTATTTTTAATGAAACAGAATATCTTGGTGTAGGTTTTAGTTTGCATTGTAGTTAGTAATGTATCAATTACTGTGATTTTGTTTATACTTTTATCTTTACTTTTTATTTTTTTAAAGATGTAGAACATTTTATAAACTTAACCCTTTAACGCCCCCTAAATTTAATAAAAGAATTTTTCATAAAATTATAATGTTGTATAACAATATTTAAATAAAAAAATTGTAAATTAAATTTTGGAAATTTAAAACAAAAAATACTAAATTATAATAAATAAACCAATAAATATTTTTTTTCATTTTATTAATTAAATATTACTTTCAATTGTACGTTTTCTTATATCTGAAATATCACAGTAATTGGTACATTTTATTTTTACGATACTTATTGTTACTCAACTGGTAGTAGCGCTTGCGTCTGAGTCCTTGTTTTCGAATCGAATTATTTTTCTTATTGACTATTTTGCTTAATAATAATTAAAAATAGGAATTAAAGGAGTCATTTAAATGAATTGGTATTTAATAAAAAAACAAAATTTTATTTATCAATATATTAAATCATACAGTATTACATATTTTTTATTCAAATTAAAATGTAAGCTTCGCAAGCCTACTATGCAGAAAGAAAGAAATCTTTTAATCCCTAAACTCAGACGTTTACTGTCTCTTTGGTGAACGGCTGGGTTAACTGCTTCTCTCAACTATTTTTTTCTATCTTCTTTTTTACTTATGTCTTCTTATTTTTTCTGTTTTTCTGTCTTTTAAGTCTCCTCTAGGGAAAACGCATTTTGCTTATTCTCTGGAGAATAGGACACTTTCTCTCATTAGTGGTAGAAATTGACTTATTCCTGGCGAATAAGATGAAAATGTCGTTTTCTTTCCCTGGAGGACCGACTAGTTTTTCCAACTCAGTTGTTCACTGTCTCTTTGGTGAGCGGCTGGGTTAATTAATTCTCTCAACTATCTTTTTTCTTCTATCTTCTTTTTTACAAGTCTTCTTATTTTTTCTGTCTTTCTGTCTTTTAAGTCTCCCCTAGGGAAAACGCACTTTACTTGTTCTCTAGGCAGTGGGGCAATATCTAAATTAGTAGAAATTGCTTCACTCCTGGCGAATAAGGCAAAGTGTCGTCTTCTTTCCCTGGGGGACCGACTTCTCTATCTACTATCTACCTAGTAGAGCTGATGTCACCTCTCCTTTGGAGGGACTCAGTCTCCCCTAGGGAAAACGCGCTTCTCTTACTCTCTAGGGAGTAGAGGGAAACTTCTTCTCCCGAAGTAGAAGTTTCTCTTTGGGAGTAAGATGAAGTGTCGTCTCTTTCCCTGGGGGACCGGCTAGTCTCTGTTGACCAATGGAAGAGCAGACATCAGTTCTCCCTCCCTTCCTTTTGGTGGAAAAGACTTGCAACAAGTCTTCTTTCCGAAGAAAGTCTTTCCACCAACTCATTCCTTCACAGACTCCCTAGTGAAGGACTTGAGAATTACCTCCTCCCCTTACCTTTCCCAGGGGAGAGTGTGACGACTTTCTCTCCCCACCTGGGAAACGAAGTCGTCCTCAAGGAGAGAAGTTGTCGACTTCACTCTCCTTGAGTAGGTAGAGAGAAAAGTCAGAAGTCGTCCTCAGAAAGGGGATGGCGACTTTCTCAATTCCAGAAGAAGTCGAACGGGTAAGAAGGTCACTGTGAATACCGACCTCTAGAGATGAAAAAAAAATTAACGTCACCCCCCCCTTTTTCTTTCTCAAGGAGAGAAGTTGTGGTTCTCCTCTCCTTGACTTCGACTTCTACTGAGAAGTGGAAAGACTCGGTCATTTCCAACTTCCCTACTCGAGGAGATCGAAGTCGGAAACTCTCTCCTCGAGGACGACTTTGTTTTCTCCATAGTAGGAGATTTATCACAAGTGGAAGAGAAAGTCGTCAAACTCTCCCACTTGGGAAACGACTTCTTTTTCTCCCTAGGGAGAGAGAGAGAAGTCGCCAACTTCCTGTTCTCCTATCCCCTCCATTTCCTACTACTCCTTCCACCAACAGAGAACTAACTCTCCATTGTAAGAGTAGGAAAGGGAGGGGATAGAAAAATCAGACAGTGTAAAAAAAGGAGTGGAGGTTCAGGAACTAAGGTTGAAAAGTGTTGGAGGAAAATTCGATTATTTAAATCAATCAGAAGTATTTTAGCCATAATAATACAGCATCAATTTCAATTACTTTCAATCGAAATCAATGATGTATAATTATGACTGTTGTTCCTTCTAACAGATTCAAATTTAACAATAAATATCATAAGGAATGAAGAGGAATTGAAGTTTCTTACTGGAAGACATTTTCAACTCTCCTTCTTCCTTAATTTTTCTCAAGAAAAATAAAAGTGCGTAAACTTTATATGCGTGCCGTTCAATTAACAATAAAATCAATAAAATTCTATCTACCTGTTAATTACTAAACTTCGTCTATTTTCTGTTTCTAGATGGTTCAAGTCTGATGCTACCTTTGGTTCGACAACAGTTCTTTACGTTAATTTAACAAGACAGAAGAATTACAAGAAAATGTACTTTTTTAAGAAGTAAAATAAAAGTTTTTTCTAAAATAAAATTTTTTTTATTTTTAAGAATTGTACCAGCAATTAAAACCTTTTTCCCTTTGTATATATAATTTTGCAAATTTTTTTCTTTGTTTTAAAAAATAGTAATCATAAATAAATATCAAGTAAATAAATAATAGTACATTATGCAACAAGGGAGGTAATTTCGCCGAGTTTATGTGCCGAGGTTACCTCCTACACGCAAAGAAAAATGTTATTTAAACCAAATATATTTTATTTGAGTTAAATAAACTTATATTTCTTTCAGAACCAACTAGACTTTTTATTTGTTTCAAATTAAAATTTTATTCGACGTAAATAAAATATATTTGAGCCAAATAAAATTTTATTTAAACCAAATAAAATTTATCTGAAACAAATAAAAAGTCTAGTTGGTTCTGAGCCAAATATATCTTTTCTCTGGATGCATGTTGCATACTTTACATTATGCAACAAAGGCGTATTATAGTCTACCTGTGCCGTTGCTTGCTAAGTTTTCCCATATAACCCACTGGTCAATACCATTATTACCCTAGGGTCATAATGGGTACTTCATTGACCAGCGAGCGGTCAATAAAGGTACAGGTAGATAAAGTGACCATAATACGTCTAAGTTGCATGAGAAAAAATGTGAATTAAAATTAATACACAATTAAAAAACGAATAAATTAATAACGAAATTAAGGAAAAAGTTAAAGGAAATGAATAAAAAATTTAATTAAGAAAATGGAATTATTTAAATTAATTACTAAAATTTAAAAACAGAATATTTGTACTTAAAAATTTGCAAAATTTGTAAAATATAACTTACGAGAAGGTTTAGTACTATTTTTTTTGCAATTTCTGGAAATCTTTTTTTTTTGGCACGACGAAAGTACGCACTAATTTTTTTGTCAATAAAAATATATAATCTACTATGAATTTTTAATATTTCTAAAAATTGAGAAAATGATATTTCAATTTATTTTCAAACTTCAGAATATTAAATTTTTATAATTATTTTTAAACTTTTAAATTCGACTAATTTAAATGTTTTAAACTTATAGATTAACTTTCGTTTCAATTGACGGTTTATTAATTGAAATAAATTTAACTTGCCCAAAGTCTAAATTTAACAGGGTGTCCAACGGTCAGTGATTTCTCAATTTTTAGAAGCATGTGTCATTGGTGCACAATAAATACTAACTACTGTTTAAACTAAAACCTACACCCAGCTGTTGTTTCATTAAAAGCAGATTCTTTAAGTATTGTTATTTATAAAATCATATGTCGAACTTTTAATACTTCTGATAATGAATTTTTTTCATTCAAAACAATAGGTTTCATTTGATTCAAATTTAGAGAGAGATTAGAACAATTTTTATTAAAAATGCACCAAAATGGCGCTTTCAGATAGCAGACATCATACAGTAAAGTCTTATTATTAGAAAAAAGAAGAAAGTAATATGTAATTAAAAAAAAATCTTCATTGAATAAAATTTTTCCTTTAAAAATCTTTTTTAGTGAGAAATATTAAAACGATTTTATTTAAATTAATTTAAAATAATTTTTTTAAAGTAAAGAATAAAGTTAATAGACTTTTTAAATTAAATAAAACATTTTCTGGGTGTAGGATAAGATAAAGAATAATAAAATATTATTTTTGACTTACCCCTTAATGTTGAGATAAAGTTGACGCCGGATGATGAATCCTCTTGAAGAATAAAAAATGTTGTTTTCTGCTTAAAACTACTTACATACTTTGATAATTTTCTAGCTAATACAATTGTATTTTTTTAGTTTCAAAATCCCTAGCTAAGTAATAATATTTCCTAATACAATAAAAGCTAAATACTTCATGAGATATCGAAGATTTTTAAAACATTTTTCAATCACGTGACGGTGTCTTCTTTCGACTCTTGTTTCGTTGTAGACTTCTCTTCGATGACTCCAAAAAAATATGTCTCTGTGAAAAAAATTTAAGTCGTAGACAAAAGTATATAAATTGTTAAAATTAATTCCTAAGTTTAAAATTTTTTTAATTACAGCTACAAAATATTATTTATTTCATCTAACTACACGTTTAATTCAAGGAAGCAATATATAATTAAATAGATTAAAACATATTAATGAAAAAATCAAATAAATTGTAGCTCCAATTATTATAAATCTAATAAATATTGTATTCTACTCTGATAGAAGACGAAAATTATTTACCAAGCAGACGGGGGAAAGGACATTAATAACTGAAAAATAGAAATTTCAGGAAAACATCTAATTTAAAAGAAATCTATTGGCTAGGAAACAGCCATAATTTTTTTACAAACTCATTAAATATTTCTGAGTATGAAAAAAATTGTGAATGGTAATTACTGCTCGAAATAAGGTACAGCAGTGGACATTAATTTTTAAAAAATAGGAAATTTAATAATTTTTTATTGAAAATATTTTTTTTTAATAAATTTTAAATTGCTATTATAAAGAATTTTACTAAAATTAACATTATAATTATGAGATTTAATATAATATTTTTATTAAAAAAGAATGTTTTTTATTTCCTAAATAATTGATAACTAATAGTAAGGATTGTTAAATAAAAAAATCATTATACAAAAAATCATTTTTTATTATTTAATTTTTGAATAAGTAAATAAATTATTAATTAGAATATTTAAAATAATGTATCAATATTAAATAAAAAAAGTTATAATTAAAAAAATTGATTTTTATCTTTTAACTTTTGAATAAGTAAATAAATTATTAATTAAAATATTTTAAATAATGTAGTAATGGAAATAAAGAAAAATAATATATAAAATAATTCACAATTAGAAGAATTAAAAAAACGCAATGAATAAAAAAAATAATTAAAATAAATTGCTAGAATTTTTGTAATTTTAAATACTATTTTCAATTAGTGGTATTTTTCTAATAATTTTAATTATTAGATTAATTATTAGATTTTTAGATTTAAATAAAACATTTTTTTTGAGTGTATGAATTTTTGTTTATAATAATGTACAGTAGTCGATATTAATGTCCGAATTTTTTGATTTTAAGAAGAAAAATTTTATTTTAAAAGATGTAGAAGGTTACAAAGGAATCTACATTTTTTTGGAAACACAGAAAATGTCACCGTATCAGGAAAAAATATAAAGAATAATTTTTGTTTACAATAATGTACAGTAGTGGACATTAATTTTCGAATTTTATGAATTTAAAGAGAAAGATCTCATTTTAAAAAAATGTAGAAGGGTACGAAGTGTCCTCAATTTTTTTGGGAACACATAAAATGCTACTAAATTAGGAAAAAATATAAACAATAATTATCGTTTACAATAATGTACAGTAGTGGACACTAATGTTTTATTTTTTTTAATTTAATGAAAAAATGTGTTTAAAAGCAATATAGAAGGGTTTAAAAAGTTTAGGAATGTTTAATAGACTCAAGAAAATGTTATTGATTATGAAAAAAATATAAAGAATAATTATTGTTTATAATAATGTACAGTAGTCGACATTAATGAAACTCAATAAATGTTACCGAGGAAAATAAAATATTTGAATTTGTTGACTTACCCCTCATCCTTGATGAGAAGACTTTTTCCATGAAGTTGATGCTGAATCCTCTTGAGCTTAAACTATTGTATTTTGCTTACAACTATAAACTTATTTTTGTAATTTCCTAGTTAATATAAACATTTTTTGTTTCAATATCCCTATCTAAATAATTTGCATTACAAATTGTTTTAAATTTAACTAACATTATTAACAATGTGCGAAGATATCTTCATGCAATAATATGTACTCGCGAAATTATGATTTGTAGATTCCTAGCTGTTTCATATCAATGATGGACCAGCAGAAAAATGTCTCTGCAATAAATTTTATTTCATTATAGATAAGACAAAAGTATACATTTTTTTATTTAATTCCTACATCTAGAGTTGCAAAGAAATGATTTGCGAAAACTAATCACATTTTCTCTTTTTATGAATTCAATATATTCAAATTAAATACTTTTATTAATTATTGTTGTTATTGAATTGAAGGAAATGAATGAATGAATGAATTAATTTGTTAACTTCTTTCAAATTTAATATTATTATTATTATTTTATCATTAATTTATTATTTTGTTCTGTTAAATAATTTTTCTTAATTTTTAATTTAAATGTTAATTAGTAATCAATATTGTTACAAATAATTATTCTTTGACTTATGTACAAATAAATACATTATGTAAAATTAATAGTAATAATTTAGTTTATAAAAGTATAGGAATAAAATTAAAAATATAATTTATAAAAAATAATTCTTTGTTTAAAATTTTTAAAAACTAAAAAAAATTATTGAATAAAAGAATAATTAAAGTAGTGCATTAATTACAATATTTAAAAAAATTATTTTTTTTACTTACCCTTCCTTTTATGGACGACCAGGCTAATCAACATCAATTTCCATCTCCGGACATGGGTTGCTCTTTGAAAAATTCTTGCGTATTCTGTAAAATAGATGAAATTACATTTTATTTATTTGAGATATTTTTATAATTTATTTAAACTATATCAAAAATATATAAATTTACTTGGAGAAATATTTATTCATTTACCTATTGCTGTACTGTCAATGTAAGATAATGCTTGGTTGGTTGGTTTTTAGTTTTGTATAATATTATTTCACACTGACAGAAGGGGAACTCTATTGACCGCAAGGAAAGTAAAGGTGGGGAAAGGGCTCAATAATAATTTCGTACTTTCAATGTCGTTGAAGTAAACAATTACAATTATGGATAGAACATTTCAAGTTTTATAACTATACCTAGGGGTCATTAAACCTTTTCTTAGAATATGAATTTAACTTTTGTCTCTATTCTTTTTGAAAATTCAACATTATTGAAATTAATAATCTCCAAAATTTTCTATAATATTTTCAACAAAATTTTTTAGAAAAAATATTAGAATTACTCAATGAAAATTATTCAATTTTACATAAAAAAAATTAGT
Organism: Leptopilina heterotoma; assembly: GCF_015476425.1. Classification (NCBI taxonomy): domain Eukaryota; kingdom Metazoa; phylum Arthropoda; class Insecta; order Hymenoptera; family Figitidae; genus Leptopilina; species Leptopilina heterotoma. The sequence continues at coordinate 929,653 of NW_025110818.1, forward strand.
AAAAATATATACATACTGACTTCTTTTTCTTTGTTATTAATCAAAAATAAATATTTATTATAAACGAAGCTTTTTTTTCGTTTCTTTTTTCAATTTTCAAAATTTATTTTTCAATTTTTACATTTTTTTTGAAAATTATTATTTATTTCCTATAGAGTAATAATAACTCGAAATTATTAATGCAGGAATAATTTTGTTTTGTTCTAAATAAAATAAAAAATTTTTTTCTCCCTTTTTCGTTCATTTTTCTTTAAGCAAATGAAGTGATGGGAGTAGTGAGCCTGATTCGAGAAGACTGAAAAGTTTGCATTCATTCGCACTTTACCCGCGGCTAAACGTGAACAATAATTAGTACCTGCATGTCCGTGCGATATATCGGTTGCATTCTCAATTCGCACTTTCTCGTATTCCATTACAATTTCAAATCTCCTCAAACTCATTTCCGGTTAATGATATAGTCAAATGAATAGAATTTGTATTTTTTTCCCTACTCTGAATTACATTACGTTATAAACAAGTGTTAATTATTTAGTTTAAAAAATAATTTTTTTTCTGAAAAATGTGTGAAGTAAAGTGTCAGTGAATGTGTTTATCTGCTTATACAACAAAATTAACGTTGAAAGTTAAAACAAGAAAGGAATATTAATTTATTTAATAATAATAACAATATATAATAGATAATTCATAACAAATGTTAATAAATATATTAAAATAAAATTAAACATTAGATAAAAAAGGGAAATTAATTTAAAGAACAAGGTAATTCTTCAAAGTTATTAACAAATTGTTTATAGCATCGAATTCAGAATGGAATTTTCATACCAGAATTTTATCTTTTTTTTCGTCAAAAAAATAGTGAATAATTTTATCTAGATATTTTTTTAATAAACGTTGGTTATTTATTGTATTTTTTTAAATAATTAGTTTACCAAATATTACTAAATATTTATATTTATTTATATTTTTATAAAAAAGGAATTAGAAATTCCAAAAAAACATTTCCAATTGTCATTTTTCTCAATGTTTTAAATTTTCAAAAGCAGAATCAAAAAATTATTTTCTCAAATTAATTAACTTAATTAAATTAATTAAATTTAATTACATAAATTTGAGTAAGAAATAAAATTAAAAATTTTAAAGTAAAGAAATTAATTATTGTTATTATTAAAGTTGACAATATAATTAATATAACTTAATTAAGCAATTTAATATCATTTAATTAAACAGTAACTGTTTCTCATGCTCGTTATCGACAATAATATAATTTTTTTTTCGTTTAGTTTCTTTGCAAAAAGCTACTTTTCAAAATAAATAAAAAAATTTGAATTTAAGTATTTTTACATGGTGCCTTCGTTTGACATTTACAAGTACCTAATTATCATCACACTCATTAATTCCAGGGCAATTGACCTTGCTTCATTTTTTATACTTTCGCTTAAAACACACGCCTAACTGTCATATGAAAATAAGCAATAAAAAGTTCATTTCGCACATAAATTTAATTTATTCATTAAAAATTGTTTCTAATTTTTTTAATTTTTATTATTATCATTGACCAATTATATCCTCATTATAATAATTAATTAATTTATTATAATTATCTATCAGATGATTGAACAAATAATTATTCATAGAAAGAATTCGTATTTATTGGTTAATGTTTTATTCTATTTATTATGATTTTTCTTTATTTTCTTTAAAATTAAAGACGACTCAATTTTTTCAAAATTTATAAATTAATACATTCAAAAATAGAAAAATTTGTTTTCAAATAAATATTTAAATTCCTACTTATTTTTCCACATGACTTAAAATATATTTAAAATAATTTCAATGTAACGCATTTTTGAAATTTAACTATTTCCCAAAATTACAACTGCAATTCTTCAAAAATTCAATCATTTTTTTTATTGAAATTTTTAAAATAAAATTATTCAAAACTTTAATCATTTTATTTCAAATTACAAGTTTAAAAATTATTTGTATTTTACAATAATTTCTTTAAAATAATTTAATTCTTTTGGGATATTTAATTCAAATCGTAGATATTGAAAATAATAGAATTTCGACTAATTTTTGAAATTAATTAAATTTTTACGAGAAGAATTTTATTAAAATTTATTGAAAATTAATTGAATTGTTACGAAGAATTTCATTAAAATTTTTGAAAATAATTAAATTCTTTCAAAAAATTTAAAAAAAAATGTATTGAAAATAATTATTAAATTCTAATAAACAAATTGAGTCAAAATTTGTTTGAATGATTCAATTATTTTGAAGAATTTTAATAAAATATTTAAGAATAATTGCATTTTTTGAGGAATTCATTTAAAATTGTATTAAAAATATTAAAAATCCTGCGATGAGTTTTATTAGTTATGAAAATAATTGAATTCCTGAAAAGAATTTTGTTATTTATTTAAAATAATTGAATTCATGAGCAGAATTTTTTTATTTATTAAAAATAATTGAATTACTGAGAGAAATTTTATAATTTATTACAAATAATAGAATTTCTGAGAAGAATTCTATTATTTATTTTAAATAATTGAATTCCTGAGAAGAATTTTAATATTTATTACAAATAATTGAATTTCTGAGAAGAATTTTGTTATTTATTTATTTTTTAAAAATAATTGAATTCCTGAGCAGAATTTTATTATTTATTACAAATCATTGAATTCCTGAGAAAAATTTTGTTACTTGTTTAAAATAATTGAATTCCTCAGAAGAATTTTGTTATTTATTTAAAGTAATTGAATTCCTGAGAAGAATTTTGTCATTTATTTAAAATAATTGAATTCCTGAGAAAAATGTTGTTATTTATTTATAATAATTGAATTCCTGGGAAAAATTTTGTTATTTATTTATAATAATTGAATTCCCGAAAAAAATTTTGTCAGTTATTTAAAATAATTGAATTCCTGAGAAAAATTTTGTTATTTATTTATAATAATTGAATTCTTGAAAAGAATTTTATTATTTTTACACATAATTGAATTTCTGAGAAGGATTGTGTTATAATAATTGAATCCCTGAGAAAAATTTTAGTATTTGTTTAAAATAATTGAATTCCTGAGAAGAATTTTATTATTTATACACATAATTGAATTTCTGAGAAGGATTTTGTTATAATAATTGAATCCCTGAGAAGAATTTTATTATTTATTACAAATAATTGAATTCCTGAGAAGAATTTTGTTATTTATTAAAAATAAATGAATTCTTGCAAAGAATTTTATAAAAATCTTTGTTAATAATTGATTTTTTGCAATTTTCTTTTGATAATTGTTTTTTAAATGAATTTGAATTCCTGTGAAAATATAATTATTTATAAAAATAATTGAATGTTCGCAACATAGAAAAAAGTATCTTTTAGCCTAAAGCCTGAATTGAGTTTTATTTTTATTTATTTATAAAGATTGTAAATTTGCGTTGTAAATAAATAAATAATAATTTTACTATTGTTATTAATTTACTATTATTTTTAATTATTATTATTATTTACATATTTTATTTATTTATTTACACGTATACTGATTTTTTATTATTACTATTATTTTCAATTATTATAAATTATTTTTTCAATTATTATTGTTATTATCCACATATGCTGCTAATACGTAGAGAAACTTCTGTCCAAATATAGCATAAAATATTTTCGAGTGAATGATAAAAATATTTAATTTATATTAACTCGTCATCATCAATTATATATTCTCACAAGTGAAGAGGAATTCTTATCGACATTTGGGAAAATAGAAAAAATGAAAATTCCACGTTTAAGAGACTGAAATGTTTTCCTTTCATATTTAGTAACGGGTCGTTCATATTCACGAACTTCGCGGAAGGAATGGTAATGAGATTCGTTTTATATTGCCTATCGCTTCTCAATAATAAACGCTTAAATATATATAGAGAAAAAAAAAGAAATAAATAAATAAATTGCACAATAACCGCAATGACTTTTCAGTAATTCAATTCAAAAAAAGAAGAAAAAAAATTTCAATTCTTTCTATATATGAAAACCATACAATATTCCAAGTATTTTCTCCATATATGCCAATCAAATATATTAGATTTGCGCATTTTTACATTCATGAAAATAATCACTTTTTCCTTTCATCAACACTTTATTTACAGTGAATGTGTGTGTGTGTGTACAAAGCTATGTAACTCTGTATAGATTCCACTGAACAATGGATAATAATTTAAATATCAAATAATTTCCTCATTATTTCAACTTCATGAAATTTTTTCATCGAGAGAAAATAATAATTCTTTTTTATTATTTGAATTGAAGGAGAGAAATTTTATTTTGAATTAATTTTAAATCATTTTTGTTTAATTGAATTTCAATTATTTTTTACATTTAACAGAATTTCAACTATTTTTTATTTAATTGAATTGCAAGTAATTTTTATTTAACCGAATTTCAAATAAATTTTACTTAATCGAATTTCAATTAATTTTTAATGAACCAAATTTTGAAATAATTTTTATTCAACCGAATATCAACTAATTTTTAATTTTTTATGCAACAGAATTTCAAATAGTATTTTTTATTGCACACGAATTTTTGAATAATATTTACTTCACTGTATTTCAATTAATTTTTATTTAACCAAAATATTATTTCTCAAGAATTTTTAGTTAAGAGAATTTTCTTTAAAACGAATTTTACCGAATTCTTATTTAATAGACATTTCATTCTAACAAATTTTTATTTAACAGAATTCTAAGTTAATAGAATTTTTATTCAGCCATATTCTTTTTTCATTGAATATCAATTTAATAAATTATTAATTTCATGCAATTGAATTTTTTATTAAGCTTTTTATTAAAACCGATTGTTTAGAAAATTTTTATTGAAATTAATTTAACAGAATTTACAATTAGCAACATTTTTCAAATGAAGAACTTAAAAAATTTAATATGAAAACTCACTTTCGACTCAATAAAAACTATTTTAGTTGAAAATTCGGCAAAATAATTCAACGAATTAAAAATAATTCATGGGAATTTGACTCAATAGAAATTTTTTGAGTGAAAATTTAGTTAAATAATTTTATTGAGTGAAACTAATAACTGGAAATTTGGCTAAATATGAATTCTTGTTTCATAAAAATTGTCAAAAATAAAATTTTTGGCAAAATTCAATTATTTTTAAAAATTTGAAAATATTCTTCTCAAAAATACAATTATTTTCATAAATAATAAAATTTTAAGCAGAAATACAATTAATCTGGATAGAGTTTTAATCAAATTAATCATTAATAAAAATTAATTATTTTGAATAGAATTTTAATAAAATTTGTTGCATAAAATTCAATTATTAAAATTTTTTTTTCAATTCTTAGGAGAAATTCAATTATTTTCATAAATAATAAAATTTTAGGCAGAAATTCAATTAATCAGGATCAAATTTGTTGCAAAATTCAATTATTTTAAAAAATTTTTTGAAAGTTTTTTGCTGAAATTCAATTATTTCTATAAATAATAAAATTTTTCGCAGGAATTCAATTATTTCAAAAATAATAAAATTCAATTATTTTAAATACAATTTTTATAAAATTTTTCGCAAAATTCAATTACTTTTAAATATTTGAAAAAATTTTTCTGAAAAATATAATTATTTTCATAAATAATAAATTTTTAAGCAGAAATTCAATTAATCTGAATAGAATTTTAATAAAATTAATCATTAATCAAAATTAATTATTTTGAATAGAATTTTAATATAATTTGTTTAGAAAATTTAATTATTTAAAAAAAAATTTTTTTTAATTCTTATGAGAAATTCAATTATTTTCTAAATGAAAATTTGGCTAAATATTCTAATGAATAGTTACTGGAAATTTTGCTAAATATGAATTATTGTTGGTGAAGATACTGTTAAATAGTTTTATTAATAATGTTACTAATTAATAAAAATTTGGCTAAATAAAAATTATTTAAAGTGAAATAGAAATTGGACTTAAAAATTTTTTATTGAAATTTTAACTTCATAATTCTATTGAAGGAAAATAATTGATGAAAATATCTCTATTAAATAATAATTTACTGTAAATAAGACAATTATTAATTATACATTATTTTGATATTGAATAGAAAAAAATCTTTAAATGAAAAATCCAATTAAAAAGTTAACTCAAAATATCTTCTCTTAAAACTTTTGTCAAATAAACATTTTTTCATATAAATAAAAATCGACTTTTATAAAGAAAATTCTACCCTGGAGAAAAATTCGTTTAAAAAAAATCTCCCTCTTCATTCAATTCTCTTAAATATAAATCGACTCCAATTAAATTTGAACCAATTGAAAATAAAAAAAGTTCATTTTTTTAAAACAGAAATAAGCACATTCCGGTTATGATTAATGACCAGAATAATAATAATTATTCCTTACGGATATATAATCAGTTTTGTTTTTAATATACTCTTTTGCATGAACATAATAATAGTAATAATGATAATAAAAATAATGAAAAAGCAGAATCATAATAATAAAAATAATATTAAAAATAATAATAAAAATAATAATAAATGAAAGTAATAATAAAATTAATGAAAAATGCATTAAAAATTAAAAAAAATAAAAACAAAGTTATTAATAATAATAATTCTTGTACATATTGTGATAGACATCTTTCCTCTTCCTCCCGGATCCACCATTAATTGGATCTCTCGATATATGTATATAAAGAGAGAGAGAAAGAGAGAGAGAGAGTTCTTGCATTTCAAAGTTAGTGTTTTACATGTTATAATAACTACGTTATACACTTTAAAGTCCTTGAGATATCTTTCGTTCGTTTGAGATCACGATTTGTATTTATTGTATACGATGAAAATGTACGGCTTTAAGTTCGATGCACTAAAAGAACTTTTCACTATATAGGTAGATTATTATTTTTTTTTTACCGTTTTTTTCTCTTTTTTTAAATTTCCGTTTAAAACTCCTTTTAATACGATATTATCAATACATGCTCTAAAACCATTTAACATATTCCATTCACAGTGAATGTGACAGTTTATAAATGTAAAATTGGAAGCAATAAACATTTCATCGATAAAATATTTTTGCACGACATCATTTTATAAATGATTTCACGAGATAATAATCAAATTACAAATTAAATGCTAAATGTTCCTTTGGAATTACTAATTTTGAGTTTATAAAAAATTTGTTTATGGCTGATAAAAATATCAATAAAAACGAATGTATCTTATTATAATAAACAAAAATTTAATAATTATTGTCAATTATTAATTATTTAATATATTTAAAATAATAATTTAATTATTTTTTGTGGCATTCTTCAGAGGAATTTAATCATTTTCAATATAATAATTTTAATAAAATTGAATTATTCTTAATAGTTTAGTAAAATTTCCCAAAAGAATTCAATTATTTTCATAAATAATAAAAATTATCAAATATTTTATTTAGAAATTAAATTGTTTTCAAGAATAATTCTTGAAAAGCAGAATTCAATTATTTTAAACACAATTTTATTAAAATTTGCCGCAAAATTCAGATATTTTAAAAAATAGTTATTAAATTCTTCGCAGAAATTCAATTAATCTGAATAGAATAAAATTGTAATAAATAAAAGAAGTCAATTATTTTGAATAGAATTGTAATCAAATTAATTATTAATCAAAATTGATAAATTTGAAAAGAATTTTAATAAAATTTGTTGCAAATTCAATTATTCAAAACAAAATTTTTCAATTCTTAGGATTCTTAGGATTTTCAGCAGAAATTCAATTAATCTGAATTGAATTTTAATAAAATTAATCATTAATCAAAATTAATTATTTTGAATAGAATTTTAATAAAATTTGTTGGAAAATTCAATAATTAAAAAATTTTTTTTTTAATTTTTAGGAGAAATTCAATAATATTATTTTTATAAATAATAAAATTTTAGGCAGAAATTCAATTAATTAGGATCAAATTTGTCGCAAAATTCAATTTTAAAAAAAAATTTTTTTAAAGCTTTTTGCTGAAATTCAATTATTTCTATAAATAATAAAATTTTTGCAGGAATACAATTATTTTAAGAATAATAAAATTCTTTTTGGAATTCAATTATTTTAAAAACAATTTTTATGAAATTTTCCGCAAAATTCAATTATTTTTAAAAATTTGAAAACATTCTTCTCAGAAATACAATTATTTTCATAAATAATAAAATTTTAAGCAGAAATTCAATTAATCTGAATAGAATTTTAATAAAATTAATCATTAATCAAAATTAATTATTTTGAATAGAATTTTAATATAATTTGTTGGAAAATTCAATAATTAAAAAATTTTTTTTTTAATTTTTAGGAGAAATTCAATAATATTATTTTTATAAATAATAAAATTTTAGGCAGAAATTCAATTAATCAGGATCAAATTTGTCGCAAAATTCAATTTTAAAAAAAAATTTTTTTAAAGCTTTTTGCTGAAATTCAATTATTTCTATAAATAATAAAATTTTTGCAGGAATACAATTATTTTAAGAATAATAAAATTCTTTTTGGAATTCAATTATTTTAAAAACAATTTTTATGAAATTTTCCGCAAAATTCAATTATTTTTAAAAATTTGAAAACATTCTTCTCAGAAATACAATTATTTTCATAAATAATGAAATTTTAGGCAAAAATTCAATTAATCAGGATCAAATTTGTCGTAAAATTCAATTATTTAAAAAATTTTTTTAAAGTTTTTTGCTGAAATTCAATCATTTCTGTAAATAATAAAATTTTTCACAGGAATTCAATTATTTCAAAAATAATAAAATTCTTTACGAGAATTCAAATTTTAAATACAATTTTAATAAAAATTTTTCGCAAAATTCAATTATTTTTAAAAATTTGAAAAAATTTTTCTCAAAAATACAATTATTTTTATAAATAATACAATTTTCAGCAGAAATTCAATTAATCTGAATAGAATTTTAATAAAATTTAGCATATGAATTCAATTATTTATGTGGATAAATAATATTTTTTTTCAGGAATTCAATTATTTTCATAATAATATTCAATTCTAATCAAATTTGTTACAAAAATTCAATTATTTTAAAAAATTTTAATAAAATTCTATGCCAGAATTATGTTACTTTAGATTCAAAATTATAAAAGTTACAAAAAATAAAAAGGAAATATAAAAATTGTTATAAAAATTTATAAAAAAATGTTATCTTTTAAAATAGAAAGAAAAAATTCTCTAAATTTCAATTTGTAAAATTTTGATCTAATTAGAACCAAAGTAATAAGAAATTTCTAAAAAAGAATTGTTTAATTCCACATAGAATAAGAAATTATAAAATAAATAAAACCCAGAATCTTTTAAGCAAAAAAATAAAAAAAACTGTCTTTTGCATTTATAAAAATTCAATTTTTCTAATTGTATAATTGAATTGTTTAATTATTATTTATATATTTGCTTGCATCTAATTTTTCAATTTTAATTATTATTTTGCAAACTAGTAAATTTTTGAAAAACTCACCCTTAATAGATTTTCGCAGCATATTTTCATCAATAATTTGTCCCCCAAATTATTGTCCCCAATAATTTGTCCCTGCTCATATATCTGAAACAGAAAAAAAATGTTAAATTAGATAAAATTGCAAATTAGAGAAATTTATTTTAAGAAAATGAAAGAAAAATGAATGACGAATAATAATATATAAACAGAAGGAGATTACAAATATAAATTATATTTAATAATAAGTTTTCATTGATAATTTCCGGTAGATTTTTTAATTTTCTCTAAACATATACATACAGTTTCTCTTTGGCACAATTTTATCATAACTTTTTTCCACTTAATTAAATTCTATTAAACATCAATAATTACGTTCCTGTAAGTCAATGGAGCAAAAAATAGCACCTTTTCTACATAAAACTTCAATAATGATGAAAGATCATGATTTTAACGGTTAACTCTATTAATTTCATAAAATAAAATATAATAAAATCCGGATTTCTCAAAACTTTCAACAAAACGTCAAAACTAGTGTTTGGTAAACAAATAAATTTTATTGCAATTACCTAATTTTTGTTGCTTCTCGTAATTATTACTTTTTAGTTGTTTACGTAACTTTTATTTAACAACTTTTTTAGTTGATTTTTATTTTTACTACCGTTTTTTTATTAGTCAATTTCTATAATTTTAGTTTTATATTTTGATTTTGGTATTTATTTATTTAAATTTTAAACAAATTTTTTCCTACTTCTTTTTTTATTTTTGTTTTACTTTGTTATTTTTAATTAATTTACTGTTATTCATATTTTTGTATTTATTTCTTTTTTATTTTACTAGTCGACATTATTTTTTTTTTTTAGTTTTTTTAAATTTCACTTTCTTTTAATTTTTAAAATTTATTTCAAATTCTATTCTACTTTTAGTAAAATTATTAATTTTTAAAAACTTTAATTTGTTTACAATTATTTTAAATTTATCTTTCATTTATTTACATTTCAGTTCATTTTTGTCTATTTCAATTTTTTCTAATTTATTTTGTTTTAAAATTGTAACCGCACAAATTTTTACTTTTAAATTAAATAAATAAATTAATATTAAATGAACAATAAATAAATATTAAGTTACACTGGCATTTCAATAATATAAAAAAATTTAAAAGTAAAAAATTAAATCACAAATTATTATTGGGCGCCAGACTCAGTCAATGACAAACATTAAATACTAAATATATCAAAATAAATAATGCAATGATTTGAAAATAATTAATAATTATTTTCAATACTTTTTTTATTTATTACACTAATAGCTACTTTTTTCCATATTTTAGATAAATTTAAAATCTAAATATAATATAATTATTCTCAAGTAGCTAGGAACAAACTAGCAACAAATCGCGCGCTAAAGCGTGCGGCTAACTTCTTCCTACCTTTTTTAAATAAAATTAGCAATTTTAAAAATAATAAAATTTGAAAATTTTCTCATTTAAATTTTTGTTGAAAATACTAAAAAAATTCAATTTTGTAGAATTTAAAAATAATTGCAAAAATTCTTTAAAAAAAAAATTCTTCTTATTAAATTCAAGTATGTTCAAATCTTGAAAAATCCCAATTATCTTTATAAATAACAAAATTCTTCTCCAAAGATCAATTATTTTCAGAAATTTTTCTAATTTTAATGATTTTCAATATCTACGATTTTAATAAAAAATTTCCCAAAACGAATTCAATTATTTAAAACAAATTTTAATTTGAAATTTTAGAAAATGACAATTTTGAATGAATGAATTAAATAATAAAAATTTCAGAGGAATTCTATTATTTACAAATTTTTTATAAATTTCTTCGCAATAATTCAATTATTTTCATGAAGAATAACATTTTTTTAACCAGGAATTCAATTATTTTCATAAATAATAAAATTCTATAGGTATGTAGGTTTTCAATTATTTTCATAAATAATAAAAATCATCGCAGAATTTCAATTATTTTTGGTACAATGTTAATGGAATTTCTCGAAAAATGTAATTATTTTTAAAATTTTTATTAAAATTAATTTTCAAAGATTTGAATGAAATAATTTTTAACAATTCAATTTTTTTCCAAAATACTTTGAATTAAATTCTTCGTAGAATTAAATTAATTTCAATAATATCAAAATTCAATTATTTTTAATATCTACTATTTCAATAAAAATTCACAAAAGAATTCAATTATTTAAAAAGAAATATATTATTAAAATTCATCGCAAGAATTAAAATATTATTCATAAATAATAAAATTCTTCTCAGGTATTCAGTTATTTTCAATACTATTATTAAAAAATTCGATTGTATTCAATATATTAAAGAAATTTTTCAAAAAAATTCAATTATTTTCCAAAAATTTTAAATAAAATTCAAGAATTAAATGCTTAATTTCAATTATTAAGAAAATGGATTATTATAAACTCTTGAAAGAAATTATTCATATAGAATTCAATTACTTTGAAAACTTGAAATTAAAATGATTAAAGAAAGACCATTATTTTAAAGAAACTCAAAGAAATTCTTCAAACGAATTTAATTAAGATTATGTAAAATTTTAATAAAATTCTTCCTAAATTCAATTATTTTCATAAACAATAAAATTCTTCGAAGAAATTCAATTAGTATCAAATTTTTTGATAAAATTCTTTGCAAGAATTAAATCATTTGCAAATGTTTTATAAATTTTTTCGCAATAATTCAATTATTTAACAAAACAATTAATAAAAGTTCTTCATAAGAATTCAATTATTTTTGAAAATTTTAATAAAATTCGTTGCAAAAATCCAATTATTTAAAAAAATTTTGAAAAAATTCTCGGCAAAAATTTCAATTATTGTCAAAAATTTTCCTCAATTCAATGATTTTTATAATATCTACTAAAATTTTTCAAAAGAATTCAATTATAAAAAATTTTATTGAAATTCTGCGCAAACATTTGATTATATTCATAAAATAATTAAAATTTCACAAGGAATTCAATTATTTTCATAAATAATAAAATTTTTTAAGGAATTCAATTATTATTTTCACAAAAAATAATTTAAAATTCTAGAAAATAATAATTGAATTAAAATGATGAAAATAATTTTGATGAAGTTACAGTAACAATATTCTTATTAATATAAAATAATGATTTTATCTCTCGGTCGTCTTTAATTTATTAGAAAACATGAAGAAATCGATCACTCCGAGTCTTTGACTCGGAGCAATTGATATCTTCATGTTTTATAAACAATACTTTTATAAGTTGTTTAATTTAAAAAAGGTTTGAATTTTGAATTTTTGAATGTTTTAATTCCTGTAAAAAATCCTGTTCCAAAGATAAGATTAAAATATAAATTGTGCAAATATTTTTCTTCTTTTTCTAAAACAAAATAATAATTTTGTTAAAAAAATTGTGATTCAAAAAGAAAATAATGGAAAATAAATAAATTTTCTATTTCTTAATCACAGTTGTTTAATAATTTTCTAATTTTTTTAGAAGTAAAGAACAAAAATAATTTCAATTTGACAAAACATAATATTTAACAAAATTTTAGTCTTTTAATGAAAAGAAGTAAAAAAAATTCTGATGATTTCTATTTTCTATCTAAAGTTAAAAAAAAACAAAAGTATAAACAAAATACAACTTCAGAGTGTGAGGGACAGAAAAAGTGAATGAAAGAATGAAAGAACATTCAAATTAATATAGTTAATTAATTTTAATGAAATAGATTTTTGAAAAATTTAAAAATTCAAAATCTTCTAAAATTAGTTAAATTTGCCAATATATAATTAATTAATTACTAAAAATAATTCTAAATTAGTTAATTTAGAATTAGTCGCAAAAAAATCATTGTTTCATCACACAAGACTAGATCATTTTCTATCATTTTCTTATTTTCCCTTTTGCTCTTTTAGCAAAAACAAAAAATTATCCATAAAGTGAATTTTGTAATGTTTCACTCTAAATTTACAGGGTGGTTAATCCTTCACATAATTCTCAGATAAAAGGTACATTTAATAGTTAATAAGCATTTCATGTAACGTAATTTTCAGAGCTCGTTTTCTGGAGGAGAAACCCCAGTGAGTAAAGTATCATATTTAATTGCGATAACCAAGGTAAATTATCACGAACTGGAAAAACGAGGTTCAAGTCAAGGGAATTCTCCAGCGAGGAATTATTCTGTGTTATGATTATGCACATCTTCCCTGTTCAATTTTTTTTTCTCTCTCTCTTTTTCATTTCGTGAAATAAATACATACATATATATATATATATATATATATATATATATATATATATATATATATATATATATATATATATATATATATGTATATAAAGTCGCATGGCAACAGAGTATATATATATATATATATATTCAGTGGTTCGACTGGAATCATATCATAGCGGTCACAGCAACATAACTGCGCCTACATTTGCACTTTTAACTTTATACATTATACAACTTTATCGTATCAAAAACGGGAGAGTTTGCTTACACGCATATATGTCAACAACGAATCTCAACATTTTTAAAACTCAAACTGGAAATTTTTTTTTTTTAATTTACAAAAACATTTTTGAAATTTAATTCATTTTTTCATTTGTTTAAAAAAAAATTTCATTAAAAATCAATAGTACTAGCAACAATTTGCGAGGCTAACTTCTTACTACCTTTTTAAAATAAAATTAACAATTTTAAAAGTTAGAATTTAAAAAATTACTAATTTAAATTTTTGTTGAAAACAATAAAAAAATTCAATTGTGGAGAAATTACAAGTAATTGCAAATATTCAATTATTTTCAAAAAAAAAATAAATAAAATTGTTATGTTGTTAATTAATTAATTGTTATTAATTAATTGTTATGTTCAAAAATTTGAAAAAAAATTCTCGTGAAAATCTCAATTATCTTTATAAATAACAAAATTCTTCTCCAAAGTTCAATTATTTTCATAAATGTCAAAAAAATTCTTGTCCTAATTTCAATTATTTTCAAAAATAAAATGCATTTTTCTAATTTCCATGATTTTCAATATCTACTATTTTAATAAAATTTCCCAAAAAGAATTCAATTATTTAAAAAGAATTTTAATAAAATTGTTTTATTAAATTATTTCTAAAAATTCACGCTAAATTAATATTCAATTATTATCTAAAATTTTAACTGAAATTCATTTTAAAATAATTTTTTATTAGAAAATTCAACAAGAATTCAATTACTTAAATACAAAAATAAATAATTTATAGAATAATTGAATGTTTCTCAAAATTGAATTCTCATAAAGAATTTTATCAACAAAGTTTTCAATAATTGAATTCTTCTGACGAATTTTATTAAAAATTTCTAAGAATAATTACATTTTTCGAGAAATTTGATTGACATTGTATTTAAAATAATTAAAATTCTGGAACGAGTTGTATTATTTATGAAAATAATTGAAATTCTGGGATGAGTTGTATTACTTAACATGAAAATAATTGAATTCCTGAAAAAATTTTATCATTTATATAAAAATAATTGAATTATTGCGAAGAGATTTATAAAAAATTTGTAAATAATTGAATCCCTGAGAAGAATTTTGTTATTTATTTAAAATAATTGAATTCCTAAAAAGAATTCTGTTATTTCTTTTAAATAATTAAGGGGTAACATCACCCAGAGCCTATACAAAATATGGTCTATTTCAATTAATTATTTTAAGAAAACGGTCCAGTACAATGTTGCTGGGTTTTCTCCAACGTTAAACACATGGGTTAAACTTAATTTAAAAATAAAACAAAAAAAAATTTTTTCAAAATGGCGCCTTTACACATCCAACAGTGAAAAAATTGTAAAAAAAACTGGCCGGAAGGATTTCTCCAACATTTTTTGACGGATTCAATTAAAATTTAGACTGTAGCTTTAAAACAACATTCTTTATCGAAGTACATAGGATTTTTTAGATCGGTTAATGCGTTTCCGTTTTATAACCATTTTTACCTTGATTTTTTAACAAAAAATAACATTTTTGTCATCGAAGTCATACCATTTTGCGAAAAATGGATATTTTTAAAATATCCTATGTACTTTTCTAGTAAATGTCATCCTCTTTCATAATTCGTTTGAATTTTTTGCCTAGGTGCTTATGGAACGTAGAAAAGCTTCCGGCCGCAGAGGTTGTTTTAAAAAACGTGATCTACGTTGAACTGTTGTGAAGGCGCCATTTTGAAAACAAAAATTTTTTTTTTATTTTTAAATTAAGTTTAATTCATGTGTTTAACGTTGCAGAAAACCTAGCAACATTGTACTGAACCGTTTTCTTAAAATAATTAATTGAAATAGACCGTATTTTGTATAGGCTCTGGGTGATGTTACCCCTTAAATTCCTGAGAAGCATTTTATTATTTATTACAAATATTTAATTTTCTGAAAAGATTTTGTTATAATAATTGAATTTCTGCTTAAAATTTTATTATTTATGAAAACAATTGTATTTCTGAGAAGAATTTTTTCAAATATTTCGAAATAATTGAATTTTGCGACAAATTTTATCTTAATTAATTGGATTGCTTCCAAGAATTAAAAAAATTTTTTTTTTAATAATTGAATTTTGCAACAAATTTTATTAAAATTCTATTCAACATAATTAATTTTATTAAAATATTCTATTCAGATTAGTTGAATTTTTGTATAAAATTGTATTATTTACAAAAATAATTAGATTTGCGATTAAGAATTTTTTTGAAACTTTAAAAAAAATCTAATTTGCGACAAATTTTATTAAAATTGTATTTAAAGTAGTTAAATTCATCTGGAGAATTTAATTATTTTTGAAAACAATTGAGTTCCTGCGAAAAATTTTATTATTTATGGAAATAATTGAATTTTTTTGGGGAAATTTTATTAGAATAATTCTATTCAAACTAAATTAAATTCTTTTGATTACATTTTTTAAAATTTTATTTAAAATTATTGAAATTCTGCTTAAAAATTTATTATTTTCAAAAATAATTGCATTTTTGGATATTTAAAAAAATTTTTTTAAATAATTGAATTTTACAACAAATTTTATTGAAATTGTATAATTTAAATTTTTTAAATAACTTAATTTCTGCTTAAAATTTTATTATTTATGACAATAATTGAATTTCTGCAAAGAATTTTTTTGTAATTTTTATAAAAATAATTGAAATTTTGCCAAGAATTTTATTAAAATTTTTGAAAATAATTGAATTTCCGGGAAGAATTTTATTATTTATAAAGATAATTGAAATTTGACGATAATTTTTAAAAGTTTTTGAACATAATTGAATTTTTGCGAAGAATTTTATTACTTTTAAAAATAATTGAATTTCTGCAAATATAAATTTTCTTTTTTAAATTATTGAATTTTACAAAAAATTTTATTAAAATTGAATTAAAAATTTTTAAATAATTGAATTTCTGCAAAGAATTTTTTTGAAATTTTTATAAAAGTAATTGAAATTTTGCCAAGAATTTTATTAAAATATTTGAAAATAATTGAATTTTGGGGAAGAATTTTATTATTTATAGAGATAATTGAAATTTGACGATAATTTATTTAAAAAAATTTTTGAACATAATTGAATTTTTGCGAAGAATTTTATTATTATTGTGAATGAATTCTAAAGATTGAAATAAATTTAATTATTTGTTATCCTTATTATTTATTATTTAATATATTCCCATTATGCATTTTAAGGAGTGAAATAAATTTGAACTGGATTAAATCTCCTACATTTTTTTTAATTACAATTAATCCCAAGATATTAAAAATGAAACTCGTGATTAAAGGCAATTAATTTATTTTTAGTTTTCAAATCGTTTATTATAATTTTGAAGAATAAAAAAGAAAAAGATTATGAACACTCATATACTTAAGACGTGTACTTAACGAATTACATGCTTGTTTAGTGATAGGATAAACATATCTCTTGATATACTGCAATTAACTTCCTTCACGTTCATTCGACAAGATTCATCTTTTTCACAAAGAAAACGAAAATAAAAAAAAAAGTTCGCATTATTTTCAGCAACGCAATGCAAAAAAAAGAAATAAAGAAAAATTATCAGTACCATTGATATTAAAATTTAAAAATAAATAAAAAAAATTTTTCATATATTTTTTGGTATTTTTGAAAAATACTGTACTCTACATTAATTGCCACGCGTAACCGACAGGTATTCTATATAGTGAAAAAGGAAAAAAAACATTTCTCTATGAAAGTGTGCGTATCGGAATTTTATAAACGCGCAAGATTCATTTAAATCTTCGCGCGAGTTCCATGGAAATTCCGCGAGTGATACGAATTTCTTTAACAACTTTATATAGTTGTGAAACACTTATGGCCATTCTGATTTTCTTGGAATTATGTGAATTCCATGCCACATGAAAAAATTGCAGTCTTCATTATTTTTTTTGTCTTTTTTCTTAATTAAATTCCGCAATCAATTTCGAATTAAATTTACAGAATCGTTTATTGGTTCCTGTGCCACTGAACTGTAATGTATACTATTGTATTTTGTCTACTTTCAAGATCTACTATTAATATTTATACTATCTAAATTATTTCTATTTCGGACAATAATTATTTTCTTTTTAAATAACTTAATTTTTCAAGAACTATATCATAAAATTATGACTTATAAATTATTTAATGAATAATTTCTACAATTTTCATAAATACTAGATTTATAGAAGAATTTTAGTAAAAAGATTTTTATAAAATTCGTCTCAAGAATTCAATTATTTAAAAATAATTTAAGAAAGTTCTTTTCAAGAATTCAATTATTTTTAATAAATAATAAATTTCTTCTCAGGAATTTAATTATTTTCATAAGTCATAAAATTTCCACAGGAATTCAATTATTAAAAATACAAAATTTGATACAATTTTTCGAAAAATACAAATTATTTAAAGATTTTTATAAAATTCGTCTCAAGAATTCAATTATTTAAAAAAAATTTAACAAAGTTCTTTTCAAGAATTCAATTATTATTATAAATAATAAAATTCTTTACCGAAATTCAATTATTTTTATAAACTTGAATAAAGTTCCTTGCAAGAATTCATTTATTTATAAAAATAATAAAATTCTTCACAGAAATTCAGCTATTTTTATAAACTTGAATAAAAAATTCGTTGGAATAATTCAATTATGTTCAAAAGTTAAAAAAAAATTCTTGGCAAAATTTCAAGTATCTTTATAAATAATAAAATCTATCTTCGAAGTTCAACTATTTTTAAAAGTTTTAATAAAATTATTGCCAAAATTTCACAGAAATTCAATTATTTACAAAACTGTTATAAATAATAAAATTCTTCATCGAAATTCAATTATTTTTATAAACTTGAATAAAATTCGTTACAAGAATTCAATTATTTATAAAAATAATAAAATTGTTCACAGAAATTCAGTTATTTTTAAAAACTTGAATAATAAATTCGTTGGAAGAATTCAATTATTTCCAAAAGTAATAAAATTCTTCGCAGAAATTCAATTATGTTCAAAAATTAAAAAAAAGACTCGTCAACATTTCAATTATCCTTATAAATAATAAAATTTATCTCCAAAATTCAATTATTTTAGAAAAATTTTAATAAAATTCTTAAAAAATTTTTAATTATTTTCATAAATAATAAAATTCATCCCAGGATTTTAATTATTTTTGATATAATTTTAATCGAATTCCTCGACAAAATGTAATTGTTTTTGAAAATTTTATTAAAATTCGTCAAAAGAATTCAATTATTTAAAAATTTGTTGATAAAATTCTTTATGAGAATTTAATTTTCACTAACATTTAATTATTCAATAAATTATTTATTTTTTAATTTAAAATAATTGAATTCTTCTAGAATTTTCTAATAAAAATTGATTCAAAAATGAATTAATGAATAATCGATTTGTTATTTATGAAAATAATTGAATACTTGCAACGAATTTTATTAACTACATTTTTTTTAAATGATTGAATTCTTGCAAAGAATTTTATTAGAATTTTTGTAAATAATAAACTTTTTTTTGACAAATTTTATGGCGATTTAAATTATTACAAAACATGATAAAAATTAGGAGAACAGTTTAATTATTTTTTTAACAGTTTTGTTTGTGCACTTAAATTGTTAATACTAATTATTATTTTGCAAAATAGTCAATTTTTGAAAAACTCACCCCCAGCTGTAGATTTTTCAATATTTTCGGATAATTTGTCCCTCTGCTCATATCTGAAATGAAAAAAAATATGAAATTAGACAAAAATGCAAATTAAAATAATTTATTTAAATTTAAAAAAAATAGAAAATGAATGTCGAAAAAAATTAAATAGAAGGAGATTAAAAATAAAAACTTATTATTAAACATAATTTATAAATTATGTTTAATTATTAAGTTTTCATTGATAATTTCCGATAGATTTTTTCATTTTTTCTATAAATACCTACAATTTTTAATTTTTAATAGTAACTTTTTTCCACTTAATTAAAATCTATTAAAGACTCTAAATTTGAATTAGTGACTGTCATATTTTGCTTTTGAATTAGTAAAGTTTACTAATTATTAATAATTTCTAATTGAGTTTTTGTATTTGAATTTGTAAATTTTACTAATAAATAGTAATTTCTACTAATCTATTAGTAAAATTTACTAATTCAAAAGCAAAAAGTCAGTCACTAATTTAAATTAGTAGTACACATTTTTACTAATTCGAATTTATAGAGTAAACATTTAGACTAATTTTTAGACAAAAACTGCTAATTCATTTGTTGAGGCTACTAATTAATTTAGTAAATATTATTAATTGAAATAGTAGCCTTAACAAATTAATTAATAGTTTTCTACTAAGAATTAGTAGTTTTTGACTAAATATTAGTAGTTTTTGACTAACAATTGATAGTTTTAACTAAAAATTATTCAAAACTCTTACTAATTAATGTAATGAATAAATCATTTCTATTTCATTAGTGAATAGTTACTAATAATTAAAATCAACCAAATAAATATTAAAATTTTTTGCTAAAAATGAATAAAAATAATCACTAATTCAAATTCGAGGACAAATTTTCTAACTCCTGACATTTGATAGAAAATTACCTTAAACTCTATAATCTCTCATCCTCTCGTGCTGGCATAAAAATAACATAATTTTCAAACAATTAGAAAAAAATAATTACGTAATTTTCCAATTTATGGACAATGCAATTAGTAATATACATATGTGAATTATTTCAAGGAAAATGTATTCAATTTCAATTCAAAGTGAACTTTTTGAATACAGTTATAAGAATCTTGTGTCGTTTAAAAAGGAGAATCCGTTCCCCTCTTTTATATGAAAGAAGGGATTATAATGCAGTTGATAAAAATCTTGTTTGTAAAAGAAGGCATTAACGATCCGTGGTGTATTTTATTTTATACTTTGATTATTTTTTTTTATTATTATTCTTCCTCTTCATCTTCTTCTTCTCCTTTCAAGTTTCAGTGTTAGTAATAAACACGTCGGAAACTCGGAAGCCATTGACGGATGCGCTCTTGCCCAGCGAAGGATTCTGGGCGCAGTCTTCAGTTAGTACTGTTATAACTTCAGCTCGAGGCTGACGTTGAACTTCTACGGTTCGTTCGTACAACGTGTGGATATGTAGACAGTTTCTATGCGGGAGTTCAAAAAGTGTGTCTTTTTACATTTAAATGAAAAATTATTTTTTAATTTCTCCTTTTACTTTTGTTATAAATAATTATTTTTAATTTTTCAAATTATTTTGCCCTTTTCCAAATTTTTGAAAAAATTACTATTTTTCAAATTTGGAAATAATTGCTTAATTAAATTATTTAATTATTTATAATTGTTAATTAAATTGTGAAAAGTTTCTGTATTCTTTTTTTTTACTAAAATTCTGTAGGATAAAATCTCTTGTGATAGTTTACCTTTAACTCAAATGCCGGAAAAAAAACCCAAACCGGTTACATCCCAATCCAAATTAAGTATAAAAAAAGTAGATAATCGATATCACATTCAGAGAAATGAACTCTCAAAACAAGTCGAATTTTTTTCACCAATTTTCTGTACAATATTTTTTTTAATATTAAAAAATTTGTTAGTGTTCAAATATATTTCAGTGGTCAAAAATATTTCGGCGCTGGAAAATATTTTTGCGTTAAAAAATATTTCTGTGCTAAAAATATTTTTGCGTTAAAAAATATTTCGCTGCTAAAAATAAAAAATATTTTTGCGTCAAAAAATATTTTTAATAGTAAACAAACATTTTTAATAGTGAAAAATATTTCCAATAGTTAAAGAAATATTTTCAGTAGAAAATAATATTTTCAATAGTTAATAAAATATTTTGAGTAGTAAATAATATTTTGAATAATAAAAAATACTATTCAATAGTAAAAAATAATTATCAGTATTAAAAAATATTTTCAATAGTAAAAATATTTTTAAATTGAAAATATTTTTAATCCTTCAAAAAATGTTCAACATTAAGAAATATTTTCAATTTTAAAAAACATTTTGAGTTGTAAATATTTTAATTGTAAAAACTAGTACGAAATAGTTTCAATATTAAAAAAATTTATTTATTAACAAAAAATATTTTTAATAGTAAGCAATATTTTCAATAATAAAAAATACTTTCAATAGTAAAAAATATTTCCACTATTAAAAAATATTTCCAACATAAAAAAATATTTTCATGGTCTCAAAAATAATTCCTTTTAATTGTAAATTAGGAAAAAAAAATTAACAAATTGTTCAGTATTCAAAATTCTTTTCCACATTTAAAAGTATTTTCCATTAATATTTCCAAATTTCCATTTTTTCCATATTAAGAAATAATATTTTTTTCAAGAAACATTTAAAAATTCACAATAAAGAAAATTAAATTTCCTTTCTTTTAGAAATGTTCCCAGTAACATTAAATATAAAATAATTTCCGAAGAAAATCGAAAATCGAATGAGAAGTGTGAGAAAAAAGAAAATTACAGCAAGTAAACAAAAATCAAATTGTGATCGAATAGAACGAAAAGTGATAATGTGATATTATTATATACATAATTATTATTATGTATATAAAAGACGAGGTGTGCTCAAATGACTGTGAAATAAAATTTTGAAATTTCTCTCTCGTGTGTTACTATTATAAATATTTGCTAATGTAATAATTTTTGGTAAGCACGTGTGAAGGAAAAAGGAAAAAAAAATGTTGTGCCTCAAAAAACGAAGAACTTACAGTTTCACGCAAGGAACGTGTAATGAACTTCCGAGGAGATCGAAAAAGGATAATATGGATAACGAATCCTTGAACATTGCCGTTACGACATTGCCTCGAAAGCACAGGTGAGTCAGATTTTACACACATATATTATATTAGCCTCGAAGAAAAAAAAATATATAATTCCCTCCTATTAGCTTCAATGGCAAAAAAATCGTACACTATGGAAAAACTATTCGCCTCACTGCCCGAGGAATAAAACTTAATTATCGCAGTCCTTGTTAAACAATTAGCGCACAGAAGCCTTCAAACGGTGTAATGTTTTAAAATTTTCTCAAAAAAAAAAAAAAACACTACTTTATATTTTTCATGAAGAAACACTCAAAGGAATACTTTTTTGCCGAGAAGCAATGCCAGTAATTTTGTTGGATTTTTTTTTTCCGAAAAAATAAATTACAACAGTAGAAATTAAAAAAAAAATTCCTAAAAGAAAAAATGTCCAACATTGCATTTTATTAATAAATTATTAAATAAAATAATTATGATAATTTAAACTATTAATTTATTATATTTCCGCTACTTATTTCTTCAAAAAAAAAAATTAATTACTAATTATTATTAATATATAATAATTAATAATAAGCCTAAAAATTAATTTTTAATAATTACCATATACTTTTTTCATACTTAATTTATTAATCTCCACCAATTATTTCTTCTGGTAAAGAATTTATTTTAAGTAATAGATATATGGTAATTCTCCTTTTAACTGGATTGCGACAATATTCTGAATTTTATGAATGACAACAAGAAAAAAAAAACATTTATAGGCATTTCCTGATGGTAAAATCGATAATTTATAAATTATAATTAATAACGCTGACTGAGGAAAAAAAATGTGTTTTTTTCTGCTTACTTGGATTAATTAGCCATAGAATACAAAAAAGGCAAGGATATATAATATTAAATTAAAATGTGTATTGCGTTTAAATTATAATGAGTAGTCGAATAATTTACATTACGATACGATTTTTATGCTTTGAACTCTTTGAACTCAAATTTGTATACGACGTAAAATTAGGATCGTAAATTCATTAATGTCATTATAATGATTTCTTAAAAGATATAAGTGAGAAGAAAAAAATTCACATTAATTTTGAATTTTGTTATTAAAAAAAAAAAATTATTTTGTGAAATGAGAGAAAAATTGACACTGGTACTTTCTGAAAATATTTTCGATAATTCCTTAAAAATTTTCAGTATTAGTTTTTTTTATTTTATTCTATTCTGCTTTTATGGTATTCATTGCTATTTTTTTAGAATTCTATATTGTTAAATAGTATTCTATACTAACAAAGAGTATTTTACCCAATTTAATAATGTTTTATAATGTTCTATAGTATTCTATGTATTATTAAAAAGTATTCCTTACTGCTTACTAGTATTCTTTACTATTTAATAGTATTCAATACTGTTTAACAGTAGTTAATATTGCTCAATTTTATTATGTACTGCTTAATAGTATTCTGCACTATTCAATGTTATTCGATACTGTTAAATAGTGTTCCATACTATTTAATATAGAATATTACATTCTCTTTAATAGTATTCCATTTTAATAGTATTCTACATTATTGAATATTATGCCACACTATTGAATAGTATTCCACACTATTGAATATTATGGAATACTATTCAATAGTATTCCACGCTATGGAAAAGTATTCAACACTATTCAATAATATTCTACACTATTGAATAGTATACCACGCTATGGAATAGTATTCAACACTATTCAATAGTATTCTATAAAATATTCTGTAAAATAGAATAAAATCTTAACAATAAAACAGTAGGTAATACTATTAAAAACGTGTAGAATAAAAAAAGAGTTATAAATTACGATAAAATAGTAAAGAATACGAAAAATTTACAGAATATGATAAAATCGTAAAGAATACCAAAAATTTATAGAACACGATAAAATAGAAAACAATGCTAAAAAAAATTCTACAGAATACCATAAAATAGTATAGAATGCAATTAGGGACTGTAGAATACAGTTGAATTTTATAGGAAACCATAAAAAAGTGCAAAGTTCTATAAAATACTGTAGAATACTAAAGAATAAATTAGTTAATCCATAAATAAATAGAAGCATTAAATTAAAAATCCATAAATAAATAGAAGCATTAAATTAAAAATCCATAAATAAATAGAAGCATTAAATTAAAAATCCACAAATAAATATAATCATTAAATTATAAATTATAAAGAATGTTTTATAATATTTTTAAGTATTCTTCACTATTTTTTAACAACTTTACAAAATTTTATAGTAGTCTACACTTTTTTACAGTATTCCAAACTATTTTATAATTTATCTACTTTGTTTTATTGCATTCTTTTTATGCAATACTACTTTTTTATTTATATTATTTATATTATTTATAGTATTCTTTAGTATTCTATGCTATTTTAAAGCTATTCTTAATTATTTTGCTCTTTTCTTAAATTTTTTGGTATTCTACACTAGTTTATAGTTGTTTTTAATTGTTTTAAACATTTCTTATACTTTTAAAGTATTTTACACTGGTTTGAAGTTGCTTTTTATTGTTTTAATCTTTTCTTAAATTTTTAAAGAATTCTTCACTACTTTAATCAACTTTAGACAATTTTATAGTCGTCTACACTTTTTAACAATATTCTAAACTATTTTATAATTTATCTATTTTGTTTTATTTAATTATTTTTTATGCAATACTATTTTTTATTTTATGTTTATATTATTTATGGTATTCCTTAGTATTCTACACTATTCTACACTATTTTAAAGCTATCTTTAATTATTTTCTTCTTTTCTTACTGTTTTAAATTATTTCTGAAATTTTAAAGTATTCTACACTGTTTTAAAGTACCTTTTTATTGTTTTAATCTTTTCTCATATTTTTTTAGTATTCTACACTATTTTAATCCTTTGAGAACACATGGGGTTATTTTAATTTCATTTTAATTAAATATTTTAATCATACTTTACATTTTTAAAGTACTCTACACTATTTTTATATTGCTTTTTATTGTTTTGATTTTTTCTTAAATTTTTAAAGTATTCTAAATCGTTTTAAACCTTCGACAATACATGGGGTTAGTTTAACCACATTTTTTTTCGTTAAACAATTATTCTTTAAAAAAGACGTTCTTTAATTAATTTTTTCTTAATTCTCTCAGTACTTCTACATTCTACTATTTAATTTTTCTATGTTCTGGTAAATTTTGCTATAACTTTTGAAAAATGATCGCGGACCATTCGTTTTCAAATGGAAGACGATGAAAGTTCTTTTGGGTCAAACTGACTCCTGTGATTTCTTTTTGACTGAAAGAATAGATGTATTCCGGAAGTTTACAAAAATTTTGAGCTATTTTTATTTATTAATTCACTTTTCTATTAATTTAATTAATTTATTTATATTCTAGTTTATTAATTTATTAAAAATTAAAATTCGACAAAGTAATAAGAATACCTGTTTTCTTTTCTGTAAATTATTCGAGTGTAAAATTACCCTTGTATTCGCATCCGATGAGTGAGAATTGATAAGACGATGACATTTTCTGTTAAGAAGATGAGACACGATAGTTGAATGAAGCCATTTTAAAGTCATACGAAAGAGAAAGAGGAATAATAAACACTATACGTTCTTATATTGCACATTAGAAAAAGATCTTCAAGATTGATTATTATTATATTGCGAGTTGTGGCTCTCGTATAGGTATATAAATGTGACTCGAAACGATTAAGGTCAAAAAAATAATACTACCACCGTGCGCCTCATTGTTGAATGATTATTGTTGTTGTTATTATTATTATTATTGTATATAATACACCGTACGCGTGTGCAAAGATTTTTTTCTTTCATTTTCAATAATAATTCATGTAACTCAGCTTATTGAACTACTTTTACTTACTTTTACCTCACTGCGTCCTTCGTCAGCGGGAGAATATAATTGTTTATCCACAGCAAAAGAGGTATAATAATAATAACAACAATAATGTCAGACGTAACGCGAAATAAAACTCACTTGCGGGGAAAAATTTTTAACCACACACTCCACAACAATTTCAGAAAATAATAATAAAAATCTACTCTACAGTGAGGTTAAATAATTTTTTTTTGGTTTTTTCTTATATAGAGAATTGTACGAAAAAATATACGAGAAAGAATACTGAAGAATACTATTAAATAGTACAGAATACCATAAAATAAATAAACCATAAAACAATAAAGAATACTTTAAAAAAATTAGAGTATCACAAAAGTGTATAAAATACGATAAAGTATGATAAATCCAGAAATAAATATAGAAATAAATAATTAAATGTAACTTACAAGTGAATGGAGAAACGATAAATGTCCAAAAATCGTAATTGGAAAAATCTGCAGTCCTGAAGAATCAAACCCCGAACCTTGATACTGTTGCGAATCCGGTAGCGAAACCACTCAGCCATCTCACTGCGCGATGACAATCAGTTAGAAAAGTATCACTGAAATTTTAATAATTTTGATTTTCCAAATTTATTACATTGCAAAAATTATAATTTTTTAGTAAAAGACAAATTTTCTCTAAATTGACACAAAATTTCAAAAAAAAAAACAAAGAAATAAAAAGCAAAAAAGAAAATGGAGAAATGTGTGAAATTCTTTTCCGCGAATCAATTCCCCTTGTTGAATTGGACCTCCTGGCATTGAAATATTTGTAACACAGTATCATATTATTATGGTCTGGAGTTTCAATTCAGCCTTGAAAGTTAAGTTTGGTTTGAAACGCTATTCAGTCAATCAGAACTGAGAATCAACTCTTAAATCTTGTTTTACCCTCAAGCTTGTCTGAAAATTATAGAGTTAAGAGGTTCCTGAATTTTCCCGGTAATCATTTAAAAGCCTATATAAGCAAAGAATTGCGAAAAAAAGAAAAATTTGTCATTTTTTTTTGTTTATCTTTAATGTCCCGAGAGACCTTATAATTTTATTCCATATGAGTAATGAGATGATCAATTTTAAAAGAAAAGAAAGAATACTCACTCTCAACTTCTCTATCATGTGGAAACTGAATATAAATGTTAAATTTTCATCAACCTTCTTCGATTAATTTTTTTTTTAATGGGAAATTTAATAAAAATGTTTTTCATGGTCGAAATCGAAAAAAAGAGAAAATTAAAAAATCGAATAGAGCAACAAAAAAAATAGAGAAAAAGGAAAGGAGATAGAAAAGAATATATAAGAAATCGAAAGGAGCAAAAAAAAAGAAAATTTTTTTTTTGAAAAATTAACAATAAGAAAAGTAAGAAAAAGAAGAAGCAAAGAAAAAAACCGAAGAAGTAAAAAAATAATAAAAAAGAAGCAAAAACTATAAAAGTAGAAAAATGGAAAAGAAGAAGAAGAAGAATTAAAGAAGTAGAAAAAATAGAAAAAAATGGAAAAGACGAGGAAATAGAAAAGTTAAAAAATATGAAAAAAAGAAGAAGAATTAGAAGAGTAGAAAAAAATAATTAGAAAAGTAGAAAAATAAAAAAGCAGAAGAAATAGTAAAGTGGAAAAATTAAAAAGAAAAAAAAAGAAATAGAATTAGCAGTGATTAAAGTTGCAACAACATAAAGTTTAAAATCGCGGAATTAGAGGGATTTTCATCTTGTTAACCAGTAGCGGACGGTAAATAAAGAGTTTTCTTCAGTATATATGGAGGAGTGAAAAAAAAGGAAGATAGGGTAAATAGCGGGCATTAGGTCTTCTAACTGCGATTGCATGCGTTGTGTCGTGCAAAAGGCTTTCATCTGTGAGAAATCTTGTAGAGTGCAGCAAAGTATATGTACTTGTCTTAAATTTGCATGTAAATAAGTCCGTTAGTTCCCCTGTACTATGTGCGTGAAAGCAACGATACCTTCATCTTCTATATACTTCTTCCTTTTCTTCAAAAAAAAAAAAAAAAAAAAAAAAAAAGAATTGACCGAAGAAAAAAATCTTATACAACATCATTATGCCTGACATAAGGTTGCAGTCATCATCATCTTTGGAGAAAGCCAACTTCTAAAAACACTTCTCCCATAAATTACCCATCTTTATTTTTATCTAAGGCCAAGGTCATTTGTAATAAAAAAAACGAACCATTCAACAAGCACGCATGTAATTTTCTAATTCAGTTAAAGACTCGAGAGAGTTCGTTGTGCTGCTTTCGAAAAAAGCTGTTAAAAAAAAGTATTTAAGAGTATTGAAGTATTATTATTAATATAAAACTGAAATAAGCATCCAGTTTATTTTAAAAATATTAATGTTTTTGTTTAAAAAAAAGAATATTTATCATTAAAATTTAATTCTAAGTTACAGATGCTAAAACTAATCCAATTATTACAGCACCTGTTTATTAACATTTAGAGTTTAATTTTATACCTAAATATTCTTTTTTTAAAACAACATAAATATTTTAAAAATAAAATCTGGGTGCTTGTTTAAGATTCATTAAAAAAATATTAAAACATTTAAAGTATTTCAGAAATTATATTAATTTTAATATTAATTTTAATTAAACAAGGCAAACTGAAGAATTTTTTAACTGATTCTAGAACGTTACTTAAATTTCTTTATTATAAGTTTAATTGCTGAAAAAATAGATTATGTTTTAGTGACTTAAACGGGAAAGATGTTTATTTATTAATTGCAATTACTCACAAAAAGAAAAAATTATTTTTATCACTAAAAAGTAGTATTTTACATAATTTTTAAAAACTCACCTATATCCTCCTTATCCTTATTTTAATCACAAAACTTTTTTCACTTCTGATATTTTATATATATATATATATATATATATATATATATATATATATATATTTATTTTGTCACTTTTCACTTTTTATCATCCCTTATATTAAGAATATTATTAAGAATGATGAAGAATATTTAAGAAAAAACACGTGTTCTTCACTTTGTAATCTATAATACTCTGTAATATTCATCATGTATAATACTCGCACTCGACCACGTGGAATATATTAAAAACCTTAAAACTGCGCGCGCACAAAAATTTGAAATTATTTCAACCAATAGTGACCGTCATCATCGTATTTCAACCACTCGCGACCGTCCTCATGTCATTTTCACAACCAATCACGACCGTCACTCTCAAACTCCAGCCAAAAAAATAGCTGTTTAATGTTACTATTAAATTGTATTTAATTCCTTAATTTTGTCGATTAAATTTTATTCGCCACCGTGTATAAGAATTTTATTTCAAAATTTTGACAAAATCAATAGGTAAATTATTATGCGTATATGTCGCGTTTGTTTTTGTCCACGACCTTGCGCTATTCTATGAACAACCTTGCCGAATCAAACCAAAATAATGACACAGACGCTTCGAAACGAAAAATTTCCCTACGTAATCGATAACTTGTTTTTAAAATTTCGGATTCTAATATTTACTACTTTCCATAAATTTTCATTTATTCTCACTAATTGAATTATTATTTTTCGATTAATTTTCTACGAATAATTTTTTCCCGTTTTTTTTAGGAAAATGTATTTACACAATTTCTGTGTTTTTGTCCGTTCGCCACACAAAAATTTGTCAAATATCACAGTTAAATATTCAATAATAATATATAATTAACAATTTTCATGCAACAATTAATAAAATCAAATTTGAAAGACAGGAAAAAGAAAAGTTGAATTTTGAGGTTAGGAAAAAACGCGGTGACAGGCGTCTAGAAATCAGGAAAAAATAAATAATTTATGGGAATTGAAATAAAAATGTTTTTTTAAACTTACTCTAAATGATGACAATCCAAAGCGTGAGTTGTTCGATGAAAAATAGAACCACGGTCCACAACACGAAGAGTCGATTATTCAAAACTGGAATTCCATGAAGATAACTTGATTAACAATGCAACGTTTTTGCAAAACGAGACTGAGTCCACAAGTGTCGCGTCTGCTTTCAGGATTCGATGATTGACACCCTCGGGAGCCTTCGGTCAGTTCCGGGGTCAATCGCTCAATTATTGGCAGACGCCGGAAAATATGTAACGCCATGTTGGCCTAACCTCAATTTAACAAAAAAAATACTATGTGACTAAAAAAAATTAAATAAAAATTCTAAACGGAAATTCCGCTTGACAAATATTAATATTATAAATTAACAAAAAAATACCATGCGACGAGAATAATAAACTTTTCTAAAGAATAAAAATCCAAATTGACAAAAATTACTATAAATACAGAAAAAATACTGTATAAACAAAAAAAGTACAATACGGCCAAAGTAACAAACTTTCTACTGTAATAAAATTTCCAAAAAACGGAAATTACTTTTCTAGTTAATTTATTAATTGTTAATAAAACAATACTTGAATTAAAATATCAACTCGGTAGTTGATTAATGGGAATTAACTGAAAAGCCACAGAAAAGTAAACTTAACAGTAAAAATGTCATTTTAGAAAATATTTATAACGTGCGCTCATGGTTACGCGGTTATGGTTACTGACCAGTGAGCGTAAGTAGTGCGTGTTCGATTCCCGTCGCCTGGGATTTTTTCTCTATCAAAGTATACAGAAACTTTGTAACAATCATAACATAAAAAAATACTACGCTAATAAAATAATACAGTCAAATGAAAAATACTAAGTAACTAAAATAATAAACGCCAAAGAAATACCAGTCGACTAAAATAATAATCCTTTAAATAATAAACAAAATAAAAATTGCAAACGACGGAAATTAAAATCCCTTTGTAGCCGGTACCTTCCAAGTTAGTTAATTCTCGCAATAATCCACTATCGACACATAAAATAAAATATACAAATACAAAAAAAGTAGAGAACAGATATGGAACCTCGGTAAAATTTAATGAAGTAATTAAGTAATATAATGTAACAATGACACGGCACAAAAGTAGAAAAAAGAAAAAAAAAAGAAACTATAATTAGAAGTGGAAAATTTTCGAGGAAGTTAATTTAAATATTCTCCTATTCATTGCTGAATAGTAGTTTGTATGTGTATGTGAAATAAGGGAGTATTATCTTTGACTTCCATTCTTTAGATTTTGCGCGCTCAACATAAGGAGGCTGTAAAACTCGATACAAGGAAGGAACGTGGAATCTATGGCGATGTTCTAACTATATATATATATATATATATATATATATATATATATGTTTCCAGAACGGTACACATATATGTATCTCATGGGATCCTTAGATGGCACAGGTGAACATATATATATATATTGTATATTCACAAACGTTATGTGGTTATACTCTTTGTATATACAACACATATTCAAGCAGAGAAACAGTATCGTATAAACAATTTTCTAATCCTATATATGAATACTTCCGTAATTTATATATCAAAATGATAATGCGAATGCATTAGTTCTCCATCGAATGTTGTATATACTAAATGTAAAATAAAAGGAATTGCAAAAAATATACCCCGTGTATAACGAGAGACAAAAGAAGAGGAGCGAAAAATTTTCGAAGCCATAAAAGGGATGGAAAAAATTAGAAATTCAAAGCACACAAAAAAATATTGTAATGAATAAAATTTAAATTCCACCGGAGGGCAAAAAAGGGTAAAGGATAAAAAATCTGAAGGAAAAATTCGTAAATTGCAGAGACAAATGATTAAAAAAATAAAATTAGAAAATTAAAAGCGGATAAAAAATCTGAAAAATAAAATAAAAGCTAAAACAAAATTCTAAAATGATAAAGAAACAAAAAACCTAAAGGAAAAAATTCTAAAATTATAGAGGAAAAACTTAAAAGCCATAAAGAAACAAAATGTCTCAAGAAAAAGAATATAAAAAATCGAAAAGGGACAAAACATTTTTAAAATAAGAAAGAAAAATCAAAAAAGGGACAAAAATTTTAAGGCGGAAAATCGAAAAGTTAAAAAGGGACAAAACGTTTTAAAGATAAGAAAGAAAAATCATAAAGGGACAAATCTAAGGCGGATAATTTGTAAAGTCGAAAAGGGACAAAAAGTTTTAAAGATAAGAAAGAAAAATATAAAAGGGACAAAAAGTCTAAGAAAGAAAAATCGTAAAAGGACAAAAATCTAAGGCGGAAAATTCGAAAAGGGACAAAAAATTTTAAAGATAAGAAAGAAAAATCTTAAAGAGACAAAAAGTCTAAGGCGGAAAATCGAAAAGTCAAAAAAGGACAAAAAGTTTTAAAGATAAGAAAGAAAAATCATAAAGGGACAAAAAATCTAAGGCGAAAAATAAAAAAGTGAAAAGAGGGACAAAAAATAAAAAGAAAAAAAGAAATTTTTAATTCCTAAAGGTACAACAAATTTGAGAAACAAAAATCTACAAGAATAAAAGAGAAAAATTGTGAAGAGACAAAAAATTAAAAGTCAAAATGGAAAAAAAGTCTTTAATATAAAATTTTTATTCCTTCCGGGGATAAGAAATCTAAGGAGAAATATCGAAAAGTCACAAAGAGACAAAAAAGTCTCAAAGATAAATGGCAAAAATCACAAAAGACAAAAAAATAAGGCGGAAAGTCAAAAAGTCCAAAAGGGACAAAAATTTTAAGAAAGAAAACTCTTAAAGGGACAAAAATCTAAGGCGGAAAATTCGAAAAGTTAAAAAGAGACAAAAAGTATTAAAGATAAGAAAGAGAAATCATAAAGGGACAACAAATTTAAGGTGGAAAATCGAAAAGTCAAAAAGGGACAAAAAGTTTTAAAGATAAGAAAGAAAAATCGTAAAGGGACAAAAAATCTAAGGCGGAAAATTAAAAAGTCAAAGAGGGACAAAAAATTTTTAAAATAAGAAAGAAAAATCATAAAGGGACAAAAAATAAATAAGAAAGAAAAATCATAAAGGAACAAAAAATCTAAGGCGGAAAAATTGAAAAGTCAAAAAGGGACCAAAAGTTTAAAATTAACAATAACGAAACTAAAGATAAAAAAATACGAAGTGAGATTTAAAAAACGTCAAAAAAAAGGGGAAAAAAATCAG
The DNA here is from genome assembly GCF_015476425.1 of Leptopilina heterotoma. Classification (NCBI taxonomy): domain Eukaryota; kingdom Metazoa; phylum Arthropoda; class Insecta; order Hymenoptera; family Figitidae; genus Leptopilina; species Leptopilina heterotoma. The sequence continues at coordinate 963,380 of NW_025110818.1, forward strand.
CTTCTCTTTGTTTGAGAAATATTTACATATATAAATTTTCAAAAAATTGATATAATACGTATTCTCTTACTAAACAAATATTACCTGACGACTAGACTACCAAAGTTTGAAAGGGACTGTTATAATCCGCCACTGTCGATAAGGTTAATGCACATGTGTGCGTGTGCATCGTCAGCTTCTTAGCATCAAGCCAAGAAGGTATATAATTTTACATTCCTCATCTTTCTCTCTTCCTCTCTCTGTCCTTTTCTTTTTCTAATTAACTATTGTTGAGTAGCACTGGTGGAATGACTTACACCATACACATATACGCACCCCTTCATCAAGAAAACTTGAATTTAAATCCAACAACTCACTGTATAATAGTTCAAGATTCTATCCACTCAACTCTGTATATATATACACACTATATAATATATAAAGTAGCAAAGAAATATCTGATCGCAAAAATAAAATTCGCAACTTATTCGAATATTGTAATTATTTCCAAAATGCAAATTTTAATTAAAAATTTTTAATTTCCTATTATTTTCAAAATTAATTAAAATTAACGAACTGGAAATGTAGAGGAAAGATAGTAGAGGAGAAATAGTAATTGTAAAAATGTTATTTATAGTAAAATTTCCTACCTTGTGTTCGTGGTTATGCGGTTAAAGTCACTGACCAGAGAGCGTAAGTCGTGCGTTCGATTCTCGGCGCCTGAGATTTTTTTCCTTGTCGCAATCTAGACAGAAAAGAAGTAACAATTATAAATACAACCAAAAAATACTACGCGACTAAAATAATAATTATTTTCCATCAGAATAAAAATCCCAAACGAGAATTTATTTATTTGAAATTATTTTCAATTAGTAATGAATTTTAATAATATTAAAATTAATTATTAATAATAATTAACGTTAAAAATAATACTATTAACATTAATAAAAAAAAAATTGAGTAATAATATTGATATTAAAAACAACAGACGAATTTGTAATGAACAAAATTCTTAAAACCGAAAATTTACATTATTATGAAAAATCATTTTACGAACACAATTAATTATTCTCTAGTATAATTTCGAATAATTTATTTAAAAAAATTTTTTATTTGTGTACTTTCAAAAAGAAGTGAAGAAATTATGACGAAGAAAACCGGCAAAATGTAAATTTTTACAAACAAGTTTGAAATGTATACAAATGGAAAATAGAATGTGATGAATAATGGGAAATTTGAAGAGAAAGAAAAATTTTTTTTCTATTCTCGAGAGGGGGGAAATTATTTCATTCAGCATGATTTACTTAACTTCAAAGGAGATAAACATCCGTGACATGAAAGAATCGTGACCCGCTTTACTAATTCTTTCAGGAAGTCATTTAAACTCTAATCAACATTTTTAATCAAGATGTTTGAATTTCCTTCAATGGCAATAAATATTTTGCCATACAACAATGTTATTCAATTGCAAAAAATTTATACGTAACATATTGTTTTGTGGAATTAAATTTTTATTTTTACGAAATAATTTATTTTTTGAGATAAATTTCTTTATTTATTCTTTATTTATTATATTACGTATTTTATTTATTCTTATTAATTGTATTTTATATTATTTTATTTATAAAAATTTATCATTTCATTTGTTGTTACGCATTTTATTAATTTTATTTACTACGTTACGTATTCTACTAATTATGTTTTATATTTTATTATTTATTTATTAATAAATTAAATTAAATTAAATATTAATTATTTACTTATTATTATTAATTATTTACTAAGCATATTACGTATTTAATTACTTCTATTTATAATTTTTCATTCTTTATTATTTAATCAATTTTCCAAATCTGTTCTTCTCGTTACTCTAAATTTGAATTAATTTTAATGAAAATAAAAAAATAAAAAGAAATTTAACAAATTTGTGTTAATATTTCGAATTTGTTCAGGAAGAAAAATTTACCAAGAAATTAAGTTTTATAGAAAATAAAAAAATTCAGAATTATGGGAAATAATTTTTCAATTTTGAAGAGAAATCGATTAAAAATTAAATTTGAAAAAAAATTCTGGTTTGGCTTTCAATCTAAAAATTCCATTAAACCATTCTTCCTTTTGTACAAAATTTATCTTTACTTGATCAAATGTCAAGAAATGCATTCCATATTTTCTTCTTCTTATAACTGTATCTCCCGTCTGTTTCGACTTTTCCATAAGTTCTTAAATTCCATTAATACTTCATCCCAAAAATCATAAAATATCACGAGTGTCACAATTAAAAAAATAAATATCTACAAAGAAAATATTTTTCAAAAAAAAAAAAAAAAATACACTTACATTTCCAAAAATATTCAATTTAGTTAAAATTAGAAAAAGTTAGAAAAATATCCAAATAAATGAAAATTCAAATTTAAAAAGTTTAAAAAAATTGTTTTTGTTAATTTATATCAAATCAATAAATAAATTTTTTAAATCAAACGAATAACAATAATAATTTATTTATTTTATTATTTAACCAAATTGAACTTAGAATATTTATTTATATTTACTATTATTTATTTATTTAATATAAACTAACAAATAATTTTTAACCAATTTTGTAAAAGAATAAGTTTTTGGATTTTTTATTTAATAATTTGAAATTTTGCATCTTTTGGATTATTTTGACAAAAAACATTTCTAAATTTTTAATAAATTTTTTTAAAATTTATTTTATTTATAATTAAACTCAAGATTTTCTGGATTATTCTTATTTTTATTAAATTTTATTTGGATTATTCTTTATTTTATTTTATTTAATTAATTAAATTAAATTTTTTCAATCAAAAAATTAATTAATTAAATAATAAAAATAATAAATAATAATAAACAAAATAATAATAATAATAAATAAATAGAATACATTGAGAATTTTAACCCTATTGGTAGTGATAAAAAATAATCAAGAAATTCAAGACATTCAAGAAACGAACGAAAGGGAAAAGTTGTAGAAAGTAAGAAACAGATAAATGAAAAATAAAAATTAGTGCATTTTATTCTTTTATTTCAATATAAAATGAAAAGTATTGAAAATGGCAATTGATTTCAACAAGTGTTGTTATCAGTCAATCCACATTGAATATTATGATGTAGAGTGTGAATAATAAATAATATAAAAGAAAAGAAAGAGAGCCGATGAATATCGTGTCACTCTTGTAGAAAGGTGCAATGATGAATAAACCAGAAAAGAAATAAAATGAAAAGAAGAAGAAGAATAAGAAGAAGAAATGTAGGATTAGCTGCGCTATGTGAGGGTATAGATAAGAGAAAACTGGTTAGTGGTTAGCCGACATTGATTTTCTTGAGGTCTTATTTTTCGCCCCTCAAGAATTTACATCAAAAACTTGAAAAGATGTCTGATGGGAAATTCTCAGAATGATATTATAAACTAAAAACCTAGAAATTCTCAAAACTCAAATATATCCTATAGTAAAATGTTTATTATATTCAATACTAACCGTAATTTGTCACACTGATTATGATAATATTAATAATACACGAGAAACTATTAATTTTACTAAAAAAATTTTTGATAAATTTTTACAATTGAATAAAAATTAAATAAAAATAATAAATAAAAAATTGCTATTAACAATAAATTATTCAATAATAATAATTATAATGTTATAAATATTATATACACTAATTACTAAAAATAAAACACTAAGAATAATTATTATAATAATAATTATTAACTACTAAGGAACAGTGAGATAGCTCAGCGGCTTTAGTGCCGGACTCGCGGCAGCGAGCGCTGAGGTTCGATTCTTCGCAGCTGCGGATTTTTTAAATTCATAATTTGGTTACAAAATTAAATTCATTTTAATTAATTCATTAAATAATAAACGAATAATAAATAAATAATAAAAATAAATTCATTAAATAATTCTTTTCAATTAAATTCACTATCTAAATAAATTATATTATACAAACGTGTTATAAAATAAATTAGATACTAAAACATCACGGTAATTAGATAATAACACAAAATGTGTTTATAAAAATTTTGCAAGAATTTTCTTTGAACGGGAGGAAGTAAAATTGCATGTTGCCGTTGAAGGTATATAGAGGAGAAGTTTGCGACCGGAAATTTGAAATAGAAACATTAAAAAGTCTTTTTCCAGACAGGTAAAATTAATGTAGCAACGTTAGTCCGATCATGTGCGCAGCCTCTTTTGCTCATTATTATAAACGAGAAATGTTTTCGTTATTTTTTCTTTTCTTTAATTTTTTAATTTTTATTCTTTCAATTTTTATTTTATTCTTTTTTCTTTTTTTTTAAATGTCAAGTGCGTATCTTGGCACGATTGAGCATCTCGTCAGCTCAGCACTTTCTACATAGTTTATATTGCCGTCGCGTTCCTATCAGACTGCAGTTTTGTTGAATGATAATGATCAAAGAATAAGAGCAAAAGAAAAGCTTATACGCAAAAAAAATGACACTTGCTATTTCTTTTTTACAAGTTGATATATTATTATACTCGAAAAGAGTTAAATTTTATTTCCATATATATGCGGCATAATTGCTAATAATTTGTTCAATTTTTTTTTTTAAGAAATAAAATCATTTATTTCCAGTTTTAAACAAATTATAACAAAACAGGAACTAAGGAATTTTAAATATTGGAAATTAATGATTATTTATTATTATTTATTATTTTGATTATTATTATTATGATTATTTATTATTTTAAAATATAATAAATGAAATTAAATTCATAAATAAATTAATCTATCTAAGTAAATTAATGTCTACATGAAACTTAATTTATTATTACTTATTTGTTTATATAATAAAAAAAAATGTTTTGGATACTATTTACAATTTACTAGTATTTATTTAAATTTGTTTAAATTTTAAAACTATTAAACAAAGTTAATAGTTAATATAAAAGTATTTTTTAAAATTTGTTTAAAACTTGCAATAAATGGTTTTAATTCTTCTAAACTTTGAACAAATTGTTTGCAATTACGCCAAGTCTTATATTATTATATTTATTATTTTTATTTATTTAATAATAATATTTATATAATAATATAATAATAATAATAGGTACTTTAAAGTAAAATTTCAAAAAAATGTTAACAAATTGATAAATAAAATTAACATTAAAAACATTGAAACTGAAAAAAATTAAACTTGCATTCTTAAATATTTCAAAATTTCTTTTTAATAACAAAAAGAATAAAATATTTAACAGAAATTTGTAAACAAAAAAAAGTACACAAATCAATATATTCAGATATAAAATTTCAATTTTCATACAAAAAAAAAATTATAAGTCTGTACAAAAACGTTAATAAATAAATTAATTCAATTAATAATTATTATTAATTTCAATTTTCGGAAAAATATAAAAATTTAAATAGAATTTCACGAAAGAATTCAATTATTTTCTAAAATTTTAATAAATCCTTGTAAACAATTCAATTACTTTTTTAAATAGTAAAATTTTTACAAAAATTCAATTATTTTAAAAACAATTTTAATTTGATTCCTCGGAAGATTTCAATTTTTAAAAAAAATTTAACACATTTCGAAAAAATTCAATTTTTTCTAATATTTTAATAAATCCTGCGAAAAAATCAATTATTTTGATAAACAGTAAAATTCTTCGCAATAATTCAATTATTTTTTTAAATAGTAAAATCTTTACAAAAATTCAATTATTTTCAAAACAATTTTAATTTAATTCCTCGGAAGATTTCAATTTTAAAAAAAATTTTACTACATTTCGAAAAAATCAATTTTTTTCTAAAATTTTAATAAATTCTTCGAAACAATTCAACTATTTTTATAAATACTAAAATTCTTCGCAGGAATTAAATAATTTTTAATCGAATTTAAATAAAATTACACGAAAGAATTTAATTGTTTTCAAAAATTTCCATAAAATTCAATTTCACACAAGATTTCAAATTCTCTAAAAATAATTCAATTATTCACAAAATATTTCTAAAAAATTCTATATAAAAATTAAATTACTTTCAATGCAATTTTTAAATATATTCGTCAAAAAAATTGAAAGAATTCAATTAGTTTCCAGAAATAATCAAATTCTCGTGATGAATTCAATTATTTCCAATATACTTAATTTTAATGAAATTCCTTTAAAAAATTCAATTATTTTTGAAACAACTTTAATTGAATTTTTCGAAAAAATTTAATTATTTTTAAATATTTCTATAAAATTCTTCATAACAATTTAATAATTTTTAAAAATTTTAATAAATTCTTCGAAACAGTTCAATTATTTTTATAAATAGTAAAATTCTCAGCAATAATTCAATTATTTTTATAAATAGTAAAATCCTTTGTAGAAATTCAATTCTTTTCAAAAAATTTTTAATAGAATTCCTCGAAAGAATTAAAAATTTTAAATATTAACATAAAATTCATTTATTTTCCAAAATTTCAATAAATTCTTCGGAACAATATTCAATTATTTTTATAAATAGTAAAATTCTTCGCAAGAATTCAAATATTTTCAATATACAATTTTAATGTGAATAAAAATGTTAATAAAAAATACATAAATAAAAATGTGAATAAAAATGTAAATAAAAATATAATTAAAAAAATAAAAATTAATTTAGATAGAAAAAAATAAATATTACAATAAAAGAAAAATATTATAAATACTTCATTGTTGATTGAGAGAAAAAAATTATTCAACCCCCACTTTTTTACTTACTCATTTTATTAAAAAAAAAAAACAAAAATTTGCATAAAACTAAAGGTTTGAATCGCGTAATGACGTGCGAAAAAATGATTTGAAATTCACCTGCATGAAAACGATTATAATGAGCTTTGCGATCAACGATAAAACTTTATAAGCCGTTGTTAAATTTATAATATCACTTCCCGTCACAAAACGGAAACGCATAACGTCGCGGATTGAATAACTATTATATGAACACGACGACGATTGCCAATATAATTTTTCTTGTTTAATCGTGACTTGTTTATCTTTTGATATATCAATTACAAAACATAAATTTTCACATTTTTTACACTTTTAATTTCAGAAAACATCTGGCAGGGAATAATAATAATAATAATCATTATTATTATGTTTATGCATGTACTTTAAAATGTCAAGAATGTTATGTTTCTATCTGAATGAAGCCACCAGATTCATTCATTTAATCCCGAGTGCAATATATACGTGCAATGTTAAAATAAAGTTGAATGAAAAAAGAAAATAAAACCCATTTGCGTATTTAAACAGGATTTTTTTCTTTTTTGATAAAATACAAATTATTTGAAATATTATAAATTTATAACGAGTGATTATTTATTTATTTGTCATGAACATGTGACAGAAATGGTATCCTGTTTAATATATGTTACTCAATAAAATGACTCACTCACAATAAACGTATATTTCTCAATATACTCACATATATGTAAACGTGAGGACATTAAACTCCTGTTAATTATTATTAATTAAAACTGAATTTTCTCGTATACCTTCGACAGGTAGAATTTAAGTTCCAGCTCTATGAGAAGGAAGAAGAACATTCTCCCTCATTTGGCTGTGTAATTTCTTTTTTACCTCTTTCCTAAAGTTACTCTTTTGCATTGTGTTCGACATTTTTTTTTTCGTTCAGAGGTCACGATCATGACAAGAAGGAAAATAGCGTAATAATTATTATGCACTGTTAGTTATTTTATATACGATGAATAGAAATAACAATGAACACTTCTCACATACGAAAATAATTATTTGTTTCTCAGATATGATGATGATGATGATGAGCTAATAGATTTTTTTTTAATGAGAGATATTTTAACTGTATAATAAATTAATTTTGTTTATTATTCACTTTGCATTTCGAGTTTTCTATTATAAAAAAGTTACTATTTTATTTTGTTGCTTGTTTTATTGTTTATTTTATTTCACAATTATTTCTCATAATAATTTATAGTTTATAAAATTAAATCATTATTTTCTTTTAAATATAATAATAATAATAATAAAAATATAAATAAAACTACCGAGTGATAAAGTAAAAAAATTACAATCAATAAAAATAATTTTAAAAAAAGTAATAATAATTATTATTATAATAATTAAATAATTATTAAATAATTATTAAATAATTATTATAATAATTATTATTAATAAACTTCAGGGCTCGAACCAGTGAAAGTATTTAAAAATACGGACTTTATGGACCAAAGATGAAAAAAATTTTTAATTTCAAAATTTAATTATTTATAAAAATTCTCGCAATACCTATTGCTTTTAATATTCAATTATTATCTAAAATTTTAACTGAAATTAATTTTTAAATCAATTTTTGTAAGAAAATTCTACTAGAATTCAATTATTTAAATACAAATAAAATGCAAATAAATAATTTATTGAATAATTGAATGTTTCTTAAAATTCAATTCCCATAAAGAATCGTTATCAACAAATTTTCAAGTAATTGAATTCTATTAACGAATTTTAATAAAATTCCTAAGAATTTTATTATTTCTGAAAATAATTGAATCCCTAAGAAGAATTTTATTACTTTTTTAAATATTTAATATTTAATTTTAATATTTAATTTTTCTGAAGAATATTATTACTCTTGAAAATAATTGAATTTTTGCAATAATTTGTAACTTTTACAAAATTTAATTTTTTTCCCTGTTTTTAACTAAACATCTTCTATAAATTAATTATTTTTAATAATTTTTGAAAAAGTTTTTTAAGAATTTTCAAATTTATTTGTTTACAATTCAATTTTACAAAAATTCAATTATTCGTAAATTCTTCGCAGTTAAATATATTAGAAAATAAAAACTTTAAAAATAATTTCAAAAATAATCTGCAATATTAAAGTTTCTCAAAAAAAATTAATTTCTCAGAATTGTTAGTTAAAAATATGAAAAATTCAAATTTTCAAAGATTTTAATCTGAAACCTTTTCAAAATTCAATTATTTCTAAAAATTTACACTCTAATGCTTTTAAAATTGAATTATAATCTAAAATTCTAACTGTAATCCATTTTTAAATTAATCTCATAAAGAATTTTATATATAAATTTTTAAACAACTGAATTCTTTCGACGAATTTCAATAAAATTTTTAAGAATTTTTTCTATGAATTCGATTAAAATTGTATTAAAAATAATTAAAATTCTACAATAGGTTTTATTATTTATATTAAAATAATTGAATCGCCGTAAAAATTTTATTATTTATGAAAATAATTGAATGATTGCGAAGAAATTTATAAAAAAAGTTTGTAAATAATGAAATTCCTGTGAAAATTTTTATTATTTTTTGAAAATAATTAAAAGTTTGTGTAGAATTTTATTACATTTTTTTAAAATAATTAAATTTCGGAGAAGAATTTTGTTACTTTTGAAAATAATTGAAATTTTGATAAGAATTTTAAAAAAATTTTGGGAAGAATTTTATTAGTTTTGAAAATAATTGAATTTCTGTGAAGAATTTTGTTACTTTTGAAAATAATTGAAATTTTGATAAGAATTTTAAAAAAATTTTGAACGTAATTGAATTTCTGCGAAGAATTTTGTTACTTTTTAAAATAATTGAATTTCTGCGAAGAATTTTTTTACTTTTGAAAATAATTGAAATTTTGATGAGAATTTAAAAAAAATTTTGAACGTAATTGAATTTTTGCGAAGAATTTTATTACTGTTTAAAATAATTGAATTTCTGCGAAGAATTTCATTACTTTTGAAAATAATTGAATTTCTGCAATCATTTAGAATTTCTCCAAAATTCTCCAAATTATATAGTACAATTTACGAACTTTTCGTTCTTTACATATACAGTTTAGAAAATATTTTCGAAAGAATAGAGAAAAATTCTAGAAAAAAAAAGAAAAATTAATTGAAAAATAAATAGAAATTATTTCTAAACGAATATAGTTTCACTGTTCGCGCGCGAGCACGATTATAATTGAATAATAATCAACTATTAAAGAGTCTAACTGCACTCGCGGTTGTTTCTGATTTACCAGGTGAATTGTTGTTGTGTGTCTTCTCCTCATTAGCATAGAAGTGAAAATATAAGTGAAGGACACATGTCGCATAAAAGATGCTCTTTTCGATTGGCGTTTAAGTGGTTAATTAACTTCTTTAATACTTATAAGAGAATTCTCTCTTTATTTTGTCCTTATTTATACTTTTCAAAACCTATATAATCAAAAAAAAAAAATAACCGTTACCCACATATTGACTTTTTTTTCTTTTAAAACGATGATTATGATGATGAAAAACACAAATTTTTTTTCTATTTGAAATATTAGAATAATTTTACTTCCAGTTTATAAAGAAAACGTATAATTTTGTATATTATAGAAATTTTCTAATAAATTATCAGTAAATCATATTTATAGTAAATAGAAAATTTCTTTCTGTTTAAAAATAAAAACAAAAGTAGGAACTTTTATAAAATTAATTCGTTCTCGATATTTTCTAATTATAATTATAAGTTTATCAAAATGTCCTTAATTCATTTTCTTTCGTTATTTTCTCGAAAATTTATTCAAAAATATTTTTTCAATATATAAAAATTTACTTTTGTTTACTTGTTTTTTTTAGACTAAAATTTTTTTCTAAATTAAATTTGGTTAATTTTAATCTTCAACTTTAATTTTTTCAAGTTTAATATATTTTTTTAGTGGAAACTTTTTTTTAATTTATTCAACAAGAATTTTTATTGATTAAAACTTTTTCAATTTTAAGTTTTGTTAATTAAAACTTTTTTAAATTTAAGTTTGCGGTTAATTAACAATTTCTTAAATTCAATTTTTAATCAAAACTTTTTTAAATTCAGTTGCTATTAATTAAATCTTTTTTAAATTTAAGTTTTGTTAATAAAATCCTTCCTCAAATTTAATTGTTAAATAAATATAAACATTTTAAAGTTTCAAACAACTTTTTTAAGCAATAACTTTTTTAAATTCAATTGTGGTTGATTAAATCTTTCTCAAACTTAATTATTTATTAAAAAAAAACTTTTTAAACAACATTTTCAAATAAAAACTTAAAATGTTGTCAAGTAAAAACATTTTTAAATAAAAACTTTCTTAAATAATAATTTCATTAAATAAAAAGCTTCTTTAAACAAAAACTTGTTAGAATAAAAATTGTACTAAATTCAATTCATTTAAAATTAGAACCTTCTTGAAATTTAACTTTTCCTTAAATTTAAATCTCTTTAAATTAAAATTGTTTAAATTTAAATATTTTCAAATTAAAAAATTAAAATTAATTAAATTTAAAATTGTAAACCCCTTTTATAAATTAAAAAATGTTCTAAATTTAAATTTAAATTGAAAAAAATGTTTTAAATAAAAAAAAAGATATTCAGTTTCGATACAAAGAAACTTGGTATATATAGAGTGCATTTCAAAGTCTTCATCGTGCCTGGCAATAAAATAGAGATTCTATTTGATCTTTATCCTTGATTTTAAATGAGATTAAATGAAAAACTTTTGAATCACTGCATTCTTGAATGTAATCATGGAAATTATATGGCCAGTGAATGTCTCGCAAAACTATCTCGATATATACTATAATTATAAGATCAACTTGGTGAAGAGCGAAGCGATCTAAGATGATGGTTAAACCCCATTAGGCAGATGCTTCCATTTCTCCCCCTCTCACCCCTTTCCAACCCCCCCTTTTAAATTACACTCGCGAGTATGACGTTAGCTCAATGATTATTAGGTGAATTGCATTTTCTAATGGAATTTTGCTGGTCACCTGCTATAATTTATTCATTGATAACAATAAAATATATTTTACAAATTATCCAATTGTACGTAAATATCTATTTATTTGTTTATTTAAATGTAAATGAGATATAAAAAGAAGGAGGTGAATTTTAAAACATTTTTCTCTGTAAATTCAAATTTACAAAATATTAAAAATATTTTTAATTACAAAATTTTAATTTTAATATAAATAAATAAATATATAATTATATATATATATATATATCCATAAATATAATTATATATAAACTATAATATTCATAATCATAATAAATAATCCCTGCAGCAAAAATACATATAATATCAGTGGAGGCAGTCTGCCATCCAAGAAAAAAAAATTTACAATTCAAATTATTGACTTTTCGAAAGGATCCAATTCAATGAGCCACATATATAACGGTTTGTATTCCATCAGCAGATAACGATATAGATAACGGTCCAGGGAAAAATATTATACATAAAATCAGAAATATTCAACTTCATTCATAGAATATTATGAATATTATGTGTTCCGCTCACTTTGAGATTGGTTTTGGAAAATGGAAAAATTTTAAAAAGAGAATTGATTTAACGTGAGAATTATATCATTGTCCAGAAAAAATATACGAAGAACTGTATCTAACGGCTATTGTTTCACGAATTATTGTTAAAAAATTGTGTAATTATGAATTATTCAAAATAAAAATGTATTTAATAACTACTATATTATTTAAATTAATTCATTTTTTAATAATAATGAAAATGATAATAAAAATAAAAAAAAATTATAATAATAATATTATTACCTATTATTATTATTATGTAATTAAATTGATTTGATTATTAAGAATTGAGATGTCCAATGAAATTCTGTCATTAAAAATATAATTATCAACCACGAATCAAACATTATTTCAAATTAAGTATACAATATTTAAATTAATTATTGTTTAATTAAAATTAACATAATTCGATAATTTTTTACCTAAAGTTAAATTAACTATTATTAAAGTAAATTTAAGTTCATTTAATAATAAATTAATTAACCCAACAATAGTTAAATTACCATTTTTTACAACAATTACTAAAAAAATAAAGTTTATTAAATTACTTTTAAGTTAAGGTTAAATTAATTTTATTATTATTATGAATAAAATATATAAATAAAAATTTAGTTCAATCTTGAAATAAAAAATGATATTAATTAAAGTATTATTTTATTTAATTTAGGTTAATTGCTTGACTTGTAAATTAAAACTAATTCAATTAATTATAGAAAAGAAATTTATCATTCGCCGAATTAACGCCGAATGATCAATTAATTCAATTAATGTTAAATGAAAAATAAATTAAGTCAATTATTTTAAAAATAAAGTTAAAAGTGAAAACAATTATTCTTAAATTAAAGTTAAGTTCATTCAAATAATTTTAAATTAAAGTTGACTTCACTTTGCTATGTTTTCATTTAAATTACTTTAACTATTGTTAAATGTATGTTAAGTTAATTAAACTATTGTTAAATTAAAGCTAATTTTAGTGAACTATTTTCAATTTAAAATAAATTTAACAAATGTTAAATTAAAATTAAGTTAAAACAACTAATGTTAAATCAAAATTAAGTTAAGTCAAATGTTGTTAGATTAAAGTTAAGTTAAGTCACAATGTTAATGTCCATTTGGGGTGTTTTCATTTTAATTACATTGACTATTGTTAAATTTAAGTTAAGTTAATTAAACTATTGTTAAATGAAAGTTAATTTAATTCAGGCATTTTCAATTAAAATTAAGGTACGTCAAATATTGTTAAATTAAAGTTAAGTTCAGTCAACTAATGTTAAATAACAGTTAAGTTCACCTTATTATGTTTTCGTTTAAATTACTCCAACTATTGTTAAATGTAAGTATAGTTAAGTCAAATATTGTTAAATTAAAGTTAAGTTCAGTCAACTAATGTTATATTAATGTTATGTTCAATTCAGTATATTTTCATTTCAACTACTTCAACTATTGTTAAATGTAAGTTAATTAAACTATTGTTAAATTAAAGTTAATTTCATTTAACTATTTTTAAATTAAAATGAATTCAACAATTGTTAAATTAAGATTATGTTAAGTCAACTATTGTTAAATTAAGTTTAAGTCAAATGTTGCTAAATTAAAATTCAATTCATTCAACCATTGTTAAAATAAAGTCAAATTTATTTAACTATTCCTCTATTCTTTTATTTTAAATCAATTCAACTTTCGTTAATTTTAATTTAAGTTAATTTAATAAGTATTTTTTTAATTAAAATTAATTTTAGTATTCCTTAATAAAATTATTTCAACTCTTGTTAAATTTAAATATATTTAGTTTAACTAATGTTAAATAAAAGTTAAGTTCACTTTATTGTTGTTAAATTTAAGTTAATTTTAACTTCATGTAATTTAATTATTGACAATTTATAGTTGATTCGATTATTTTCAAATTTGAATAAAAGTAAATTTAAATATTTTCAAGTTAAAACTAATTAAAATTAATTAAACTCAAACTAATTTATATTAAAATTAAATTTGTTTCTTAGACACGATATTCTAAAATAATAAATAAATGAATAAAATTCACCGTGGACTATTATTTTGAAAATAAAAAATTTAAATTAAACTAACTGAAATTTAAATTTACTAAAATGAAAATGAATTAAAATTAAAACTAACTAAAATAAAAAATTAATAAAAATTAATTAAAAATTACAGTTAAGTTATTAAATTAATTAAATATTAATTCAACTATTGTAATATTAACATAATTATCAACTGCAGTTAAATTAATTTTTAAAAAAATCACTAATTAAATTTGCGTATATTTAAAAAAAAGTAATTTCTAATTTTCACTTTATTGTTGTTTTGGAATAAATTTTAGTAAATTTTATGCTATGTAAATTTTGCTCTCCTTACAAATGTTTTCTCAGCGAGCACGAGAGAGAGGCGGGCTGCCTAATGGTAGGCGTAAATACATAATAATATAAAAGCGAATGTATGCAAACCGCGCACTATGGTAAAGTATCATATGATTTGCGCACGAGAAAGTAGACCACTGTGAATGAGATAACTATATTTTTCTTTTGAGAAGATAAAGTTGACAATGCTGATGTTGTTTTCTAGACAGTAAAACGAGCTATTTTGCATAGCAGAGATAATTGAGGAGCCGATTCAAGAAACACGATAAGACTTTCCAAGACGACAAATTACTGATCCTTGAACAATAATCAAACTACATTAAAAAAGATATTTAAATTAAAATACATCAACTTTTTTTCGAAGAATTAAATAATTAAATTAAAAATTTACTAAGAAATTTCCATTCTCCAAAAAATTACTACTTACTACTACTACTACTACTACTACTACTACTACTACTACTACTACTACTACTACTACTACAAAAATTCAACGAAAAAAATGGCAATATAAGTTTCATACACATTTTACTAGATCTGAACGATCTGAAGATCTGATTAATAATAATTCACTCACCTATCTAACAATTGAGTTCGAAATCAAAAAAGAATGTAAAGAAAGATAAGACATAAAAAATATACCACTTCTGCAAAATGTCCCAGAAATCAGTGATAATATACATACGACATTCAAGATAAGAAATTAAAAAATTTTCGTGTTTTTTCCTAAAGTGAAAAAAAATAGAAAAAATTATTATTAGTTTAAAATTTAAATAGTCAATTTTCGAAAGATTTGATATACTTTGTAGTCTTTGTTTTTACTTCATACACACAGGTGTTTTTAGCCGAATAATCATATGAGTCAGAATGTTATTGAAAGTCTCTAAAATCCTTATTGACAACTTGATAATATTCAAATTTCCTTCTCATGACAACAATACCGATAACTCAAAATATTTTAGTGACGAACAAATTTTTTTCTATCAATATATTTAATGCAACTATTTATTAGAAGTATTATTACTATTACTATTTTAATTGGAGTTGTTATTACTACTTTTATTTGCTATTGCTATTTTTATTGCTAATGCTATTGCTGTTATCACTGGCAGTCTAAATTAAGGGCATTTAAAAATGCTGGCAGTGTCAATCAATTGCTATTTTTAATTTATACTATTTATCAGCCTTGGTACTTTTCCTAAATGCTAGCAGATTAATTCAGTTGTGCTTACAACCAATTGTAGTAAAGCTACAACTGGTGATAACCAACAATGACAATAATAGCTATGGTAGTTGCTGTCAATCGTTATTAATATTATTAATTATAAAAAAAGTTTGTTAAAATACTAGTTCCAGTCAATAGTTACTTTAACCATCAGTGGTATGTTTATAACTGGTGGTAGTTTGAGAAAATGGTATAATTAAAATCGCTGATTGTTTCAGTAAGTAGTATACTCAAAATCGCTGGTACTTTCAGCAAATTGTTATTTTATCAAATGGTGTTAATAATCACTGGTAATTTGAACCAATGGTACATAAAATCGCTGGTAGTTTGATTTAATGATATTTATAAATGCTGGTAGTTTCAGTCAATCACTATACTTTTAGCTATAGTGGTATTTTTAATCGCTGTTAGTTTGAACAAATAATACTCAAAACCGTTGGTAGTTTCAACCAATTGTTATTTTAACTGACGATTTTTATAATCGCTGATAGTTTCTGCTAAAAACTTATCTGAATCAAAAGTGTTAATAATTACTATGGTAGTTCCAATTAATTGTTACTTTAACCAGTGGTGTTTCTAACCGCTGGCAGTTTCGAATATCGACTATAGTCGATATTCGTCAAAATGATTGAACTGACAGCGAATTTCAGTACCATTTACTAAAATTTTTATTTTGACCGCAATAACGACAATAATTGCTGGTAGTTTTTAATTAATGGTAATTTTTAAACGCTGATGGTTTCAGTAAATCTTTATTTAAACAAAAGTTTAAATCAACGGATTTCAATCAAATTTTAATCAAATGCTGTTTGAAATTTTTAAGTTTTAAACTAATCCTAATTCTAATTTCTGCTAGTTTTAACGACACAGTTTTCTTAAAAGTATCAATTTATACTAAAGAGGATCAAATTGATGGCAAAAATTTGGATCAATTTTTGATTTGATCCATAGTTTTGGTATCAATTCGTTGTAATTTGATACTTTTAAGTTAACAGTGCAATCTTTATTGTCAATTTTATAATCAAATTTGTTAATAACCACTGGTAGGTTCAATCCATGATTGTTAGAAGCAAAAATAGTTTTAACGGATTTGGGTATTATAATCATCAGATAATGATTATAATACTCAAAACATTCGTTGAATGAAATCATGTATTTTTATATTTTTTTTGTCTCTTCAGATTTAATTTATCCAGAATCGACTGTATTGTAATTTATAATTCGGTATCTAGAACTTTTATTATTAGTACTATAATTAGAAATGTATATTTTAAATAATTTATGCCAAAAAATAACAATTTGGTACAATATCGTTTTTATGGTGATGAAAAATAGCGTATATTTCAGTCAATTTCCACTTTATACCAAAAACAAAAATCAAACAAAGGGGTGAGTTTCTCCCTTCCCCTTCGAAAAAAAAGATTCCAAAAAAAAATCACGGAAAATTCGAGGAAAATTGCCGTTCAAATATCGTTTATATTAGAAAATTATGACACCTGTTATTCACAATTTTACCTATTTATTATCCTAGAAACATCGCTTATTAACCTGTATAAGTGTAATATATGTTTGAGAATGGGGAAGTTTTTACAATATAATGACTTTTGTTGATTTAGCCCTCGTTCAATTGGGATTGGTTGATACGAGGGCACGTGATACCTTTAACGGTCATGATGGGTCGTGCGTGACGGCAGCCGGCGCACCCCAGTATGTTTTCGATCGGTCGCGCGTAATGTAGAACTCAGGTGAGAGAAGTGCGCTAAAAATTTATCATTTTTACGATAATATAATTATATACAAAAAAAAAACATTTCTAAATGTTGCCATTATTATTATTAGAGTATTAATAAATAATTAAAAAAAAAAAAACCAAACAAAAAATTTTTATTATTAGTAGTGGAAAATTTTCAGTTGGAAATATTTATAACACAATGGGATTAAATTTACGTCGTCTTTTCAGCAAATCACGGTGAGTCTTTGTTGTGTATAATCTTGTATAAATATACGATTTTGTGTAAATAAACAACATAATAATTGGAGCATTATAGCGCAATCACTTTTTTTTTATTTCATTTAGATTAGCAAAAAATAAAAATTTCTTCGCGAAAAAAAATTTTTTTTACACTGAAAAAAAATTTATTTTGATTTACATATCAAGTAAATAATAATATATAAATATTAATATATTTAATATCAAGTAAATATTTAATTGAATTAAATAATTTTTAATTAAATCAAGTAAACCTTTAATGTAATCAAATCATTTTTATTTGAAAAATATTTCTTTTTATCAAATAATTTTTATTCAAATCAAATAAATATTTCCTTATATGAAATAATTTTTATTTAAAGCAAATAAATATTTCTTTCTATCAACTAATTTTTATTCAAATCAAATAATTTTTTTTAAACCAAATAAATATTTACTTGAATCAAATAATTTTTATTCAGGTAAAATAAATTCTATTAGAATCAATAATATCAGTACTTGAAGCAAAAAACCATTTTAACTTTTAAAAAATGTTTTAATTTTGAAAAATTTTGAAATTTTTAAACTGAATTTTAATTTCTGTCCATGTGATCTTTTTTTTGTTCAAATCTCATAAACAATAGGCCAAAGAACGATGATAGAGAAATGACATGTAATTTTTATTAATACCCTATTTCGAAATTTTTGAAAAATTCCTAATTATATTCTAAAGGTAAATTTAGAATGAATTCTAATTATCACTGCGATAATAATTATGTTATGATATATGAAAGCAATAAAACAACATTAAGAAGATTTACATTCATGAAGATAAGAAAAAAGAAAAAATTATTCTATTTCGTGACCTTGAAAAAAATCAAGAATTTCCCCCTCTATAACATAGGCTGTCTAGTATAAAATATAATTTTGTTTCAAGAAAAAAAAAATTCATTATGCATAATAAACAATATTCAAAAGATGTAAAACCGGTTGTTATAATGACATTTAATTAATTTTTTTTCTTTATATTACTTTCGACTTTGCTTGAAAGTTCTTGAATATTTAATGTATTTGAAAATTTTCTTTATTGTTATTAAATATTTGTTTATAATTTTATAAACTTTTTCAAATTTATAAAATTATAAACAAATATTATACACAATTTTAATATTTGTTTATAATATTGCGTATGTTAAATATTTATATAAATAATTATTTATATTCTATATTTTGTAATAAAAATAAATTTGTATTTAGGACTATATATCTATTTAAGTCTTTATTATAAAATAATTTAAAAAAAACGCTTTTAACAGAAACCAAATAGTTATTAAATTTTTTATTTATTTATAATTTTCCTAATTATTTATCCGTCTTTTTCTAATATAGTTATCAGCTTGTTAATTACACTTATACAGGTGAGATTTCTCATGTGGAAGTTGTCATACTTTCCAAGAATGTAAATTACACGGAGAAAAAAATGAATAACTGAGAAAACAGTTCATACTGTATATGTAATCTGGATAATTGTGATTATAATCTTTAATCCATTATTTTATTGTTTCAATTTCAAAATAATCGAATTTATACTTTTTTAATAGGAATAATTTCGAAGAATACAATAGGAATACTATAAGCATTATATTATATTATAATATAATATTATAATATATTATAAATTATATTACCTATATTATATTTTAGGTACAATACTTAAGGTATATCTATCTCATTCCAAGAATAATCCAATTTTCTTCGTGTTAATTTTTCTCTTATCAAATAAAGCCTGTTGCAATAATGCAGCACTGCATGTATACAATTTCGATTTTGTTGATATTGAAATTATAAAAAATAATCTTAATTTCTTTTTATGTTATCAAACGGAAAAATTTCCAACAAATTTTCAGTTTTATTAATTCTTATAAATGCCTCGAATTACGTAATGTATTTCTATTAATATTTCTCTCTAATTGTGGATTTTAAAAAAATTCAATTAATTAGTACAGAATAAAAATTTTATTAATTAGTAGTATTCTACTATATGATTGGTAATTTTCTACTAAAAATTAAATAGTTTAGACTATTTAATTCGTGCTCGAAAGTAGAAATTTTAGTAATTAATGGATTTATAATAATAAATTAATATTTTACTATACCAATTTAGTAGTTTTCCACTATAAAAATTGTTAGTCGTCTACTATACAAAAGTGGTTGTCTAATACTAAAAATTTGGTATTTTCTACTATTTACTTCTCAAACGAGTCCTTTTAATTTAGTACCAAACTACAAATTTACATTTAGGGACAAAAAAATTTTTTTGTAAAATTTGTTCCCGAATACATAAACACCTTTATTATTTTTTTCCTTCCTAACTATTTCTTTCACTTTTTTTATTCACTCTCCCAAGTTACTAATTTTCATTTTTTCAGCCACATAAAAAAGAGAAAAAATAAATAAGTGAAATGAAAGTAAAATTTATAATTTATTCATGAAAATTACGTGCGAGATGAAGAAAGAAGGAGAGAGAACTGTCCATTCATCTTCTGAAATTAGTTATAGTTTTATGGCAGCTCATAATTCCTTAATGTGCGGCTGGTCGTGTCAATATTATAAATATACACATATAGAAGTATTTGCGAAAAAATAATTTACATTCACTACACTATGTGCATGCACTGAAAAAAATTTATTCTGAAATTAAGAATATACTTAGCACCTATTTTAGCATATTTTATACTTAAATCTTAATATTTAGTAAATTCTTTTAAATTTAGTATATTATACTAGATGCTTAAAATATATTCTTATTTTAAGGGTGAAAATATTGAAAAACTTATGGAAAATTGTTTCTTTTGAATAAAATTACAATTGGTTCAAACTATTGATGATTAAAAATTGTAATTGATCACAACCATTGATTTATAATTAAAATTGGTTACATCATTATACAATTGGTTGAAATTATTGCTGAAGAAAACTACAATTTGTCACAACCACCAAAAATTGAAACTATCATTTCTTTAATCCTTTTTCTAAAAAGGATTTGCTTTTGCCTTTTGACATAAATTACTAGTGGTTGAAAATACCATTAACTGGAAATTATTAATTAAAAGTACTTTTTACCGGAACTATTGCTGATTTAAACTATTATTTACTGCAACTGCTATCGTTTGAAAGTATAAATAACCATTGTAAACAATTTGTGATTAAAACTATTAGAGATTTTTGACACTACAGACTGAAACAATTAACTGTTTGAAAATAGTACCCTAGGGGGTATCCTAGGGTAAAACACTCAATAGAAAAAATGACAATTTGCTTCCCCTTAAATATGCTTGATAACAAATTGTCACCATTTTTCGAAAAAATGTAAAAATAAACTATAAAAATATTAACAATAAAATGAATAAAATTACACTGAGAGAGTTACATATATATAGAGAGAATACAGAAGAGATGCCTATAGGAGGAAACTTTTATCCCTCTTAAATTCTTCAGTTGTACAAATGGTGTCCGATTCTTGTCAATAAAAAAAAGAAAAAGAAAAAATAACAGAAATGCAACATGAGCGTGGAGAGTGTATAAATATATTCTTGTGTTTCCAGTTTAAGTTTTCAACTCGAGGCATAGTAGTTTGAGGAGTAATTTTCATTATCCTCCCAAGAGCAACTGTCAGTTGAAAGAGAGGGTGAATAAACTGTAACGCCAGGCGTATTTTTATGGTAAGGGCGCAGTAGTCATTCTCTGAATGCGCAAGACAGCAAAATATCGAGAAATGGCGAATTTTCTTTTCACCAAAGGGAAGAATTCCGCATCATAAAACTCCACCTCCCGAGAATGTAATGGAGATAATTGTAAATGTACATAAACTATTTTTTCCATTTTCGAAGCATGGGGAGAGAAAAAAAAAGATGTGTATAATAAGAGGAAGAGAGAAATATTTATCTGCGTATTGCAATTGAATGCATATTTTCTTCAAGATGTATACTTGTATTTTATAATATTCTATTCCATAATTCTATGTCATAATTCTATTTCTGTATTTCATAATTCTATTTCAAATCATTTCATAAATTGAAAACTACCATTGTTTGGAAAAAATATCCCATGCTTTGGGTAAAAAAGTATTTAAGCAAAAATCTGTTAAACTTATCACCAGGCAAAAATACTGAAACTGCCGTTGGTTTAAAGTACAGTGGCTAACAATTCATCACTAAAATTGCAATTGGTTGAAACTAGAAGTGGTTAAAAAACAATTGGTTAAAACGACAAATTGGCAACAGTACAATAGCTTGTCAACACTACAATACATCACTAAAAATTGCAATTGGTTGAAACTAGCACAGGTTCAAAAAACAATTGGCTAAAACGACACCTTGTCAACAGTACAATAGCTGAAAAATAATCATTGCATTGCCTGAAACAACCATATGAATACACACAGAACAATCAAATACAATTGAAAAACAGAAAAACCTCATGAACAGAAAATCAAAGATGAAAATATTCAGATACGTATCAAAAAGTAAGTCATTAAAATCGGTCGTAAATTATTTTCTCTTATCAATTAAGATTTTACGGAGTTAATATAATTATGTATAATTTGAGAGATAGCGAAAAATATTTGAAAAATAATAACCATTTTGATAATTTCCTAGACAATTTAAACACGCATCTACGGAGAGACAAAAAATGTTAGTCCCTTTTTTGCAAGTAATCTTCAGACTATATATTTTACGGTGGATAAATAATTTGGTCATGGGAAATCGTCCAGATGACAGCTACTTTTCTAATAATGTCAAGTGCATCATACCATCATGATCATCATCATCATATGTGTTTATTTGTACGAGCGAGGTCTTTTGCAATCGGAATTCTTCTAACGTTCTATCTGATTTCTCTTTTTATCTATATTAGGCGCCTTTATCCTTATATTATCAGTACATACGCGACGATGTCAAATCAGTTATTTTTCTTTTTATCAAATTCTCTCTCTCTCTCTCTCTCTCTCTTTCAAAACACAACGCCAACCTCTCACAGTAATAATACAATTAATAGTCGAATTAAATTATCGTCAAGCAAAAAATTAACTTCTGTGATAATAATTTAAAGAATGTGGATCATTTCAGAAATCAATTATTATAACTAAAAATATTAAAAATAGCGGAGAAGGAAAAAAATTGAAAAAAGGTCCAAATATGTAAAAAATAAGAATAAAAAAGAATGTAAATTAATTTAATTAATTAATTGAAATAATTACAATTATTATAACAATTACAATTACAATTACAATTACAATTACAATTATTATAGTAACAATTAAAATATCACAAATGTTTAGTCGACTTAAAAAATATTCAAACATATTATTAATAACCGAGAAGAGAAAAAAAAACAAAAAATAAAGGAAAAAGAGAAGTAATAAAATTGAATATTCCCCTCATTTAAATATTTAGAATTCCACGAATACTGAACAATTAAAAGAAAACACGTACACTTCATCAATAACAAATTCTTTTGAAATAATTAAAATTATTTTCATAAATTTTATAATGAAATTATAAAATAAAGAAAATAAAGAAACTAAAGAAATGAAAGAAAATAAAGAAAAAAAGAAAATAAAGAAAAAAAGAAAACCGGAATATGAAAAAAGAATATCAGACCTAACAATTTCCTTCTCTTATCAGTTTGTGAATATATTATATAAATAAAATAACATTTTTTTTTCGTTTCCACTCTGGAAGTGTCCCTTGCATTTATACACACACGTAAGTTTTGTATATATAAAGGAATGCATGAAAAGTTGCATAGAATGCAGAGATCCAGTTTCTAAATATAAATATTCCCGGAGAGATTTAATCAGTAGTTTTCTGCGAGGTTGATTTATAAAGTCGGATCTTCCTCTTAAATCTCATTGAAAGATGGGAAATAAAGAATTTGAGAAGGAAGAGAGAAGAAGAGTGTATATGAGAAGAAGAAGAAAAAAAGAAGAAGAAGAAGAAGAAGAAGAAGAGGTTTTGAAAAAGATTTTTTCGTAATTGCTCGTTCACCCTTAATGAGTAAGCGGAAATATCGCAGCGGTGGCTATAAAGGCGCGTGCGTAGAAAAGTTAGATTCAATCTACTAATCTACTGCAACCAACAGAGAGATGCCTGGATGCCATTCAGAGAGAAGGAGAAGAATGTTGCGGTGTATATTCATTGCCATTGCGCTGAATTCAATGTATCTCGCATTACATTAAACAAATTTTTATTCTACTCCTACGAAAAATGATTTTAGAGACAATTTCAAAAATCATTTTTTTTTTTTTTTTTTTTTTTTTTTTTTTTTGTTGCGACAAAAATTTTATTCTATTTTTCCCTGACTTTTCCCCGGTAGCTGAAGAATATTCTGATACACTCCAAAAATTATTAGACACTCAAAAAAATGTTTTATTACATTTATTTACAAACGTTAAATGTAAATAACCAATAACTTCATTTTCAAATGAATATTTAATTATTATTATTCCACGAGAACTAAGATTTTCAAAATTTCAAATTCAATAACAAAAATATTGCAAAACATGAAGAAATGGATCATTTCGAGTCTTCGACTCGGAGAGATCGTTTTCTTCATGTTTTGTAATAATTAAAGATGACCGAATGATAAAATCATTATATCATATTTATACTTATAAAAATTCTGTTACTGCAAATTCTTCAAAATTATTTTCAACATTTCAGTTCAATTATTATTTTCTACAATTTTTAAATAAAATTCTTCTTTAAATAAATTATTTTTTAATAATTTTTGAGAAAGTTCTTCTTTGAGAATTTTTAAAATGCATTGGTTTACAATTCAATTTTACGTGAAATTTCGATTATTCGCAAATTCTTCAATTAAAACATTAGAAAATAAAAACTTAAAATAATTATAAAAAATTTCGATTGAGCTTTTTGAAGAAAATTACATAGCTCCATAGAATTGTTAATTAAAAGAATTAAAAATTCAGATTTTCAAAGATTTTAATTGTAACCTTAACAAAATTTAATTATTCCTAAAAATTACAATTATTAGTAACTTCTGCAAAATTCAATTATCTAAAACTTTTACTGAAATTAATTTTTAAATCAATTTTTATTAGAAAATTCTACGAGAATTCAATTATTTAAATACAAACGTAGATAATTAATTGAATAATTGAATATTTCTTAAAATTAAATTCTCGTACATAATTTTATAAACAAATTTTTAAATGATTGAATTCTTTCGACGAATTTTAATAAAATTTTTAAGAATAATTACGCTTTTCGAGGAATTTGATTAAAATATTTGATATATTAAGAATTAAGAAAAATTTTTGAAAATTGAAATTTTGCAATTAATTTCATTAAAATTTTCGAAAATAATTGAATTTTATTACTTTTAAAAAGAATTGAATTCTCGCGATGAATATTGTTATTTATGAAAATAATTGACTTCCTCTGAATAATTTTATTATTTACAAAAATAATTAAATCCCTGAAAGGAATTCTAAAATTAATGAAAATAATTGAATTACTGCGAAGAATTTAATGCCAAATTTAAAAAAAAAATATGATTTTTTTTTGAAAAAATTGTGCAAATTCTATTTTTAATAATTGAAATCCTGTGAAATTTTTATTTTTTTTGGAAAATAATTGAATGTTCGTGTAGAATTTTATCTCAACAAATTTTTAAATAATTGAATTCTGTCGACGAATTTTAATAAAATTTTTAAGAATAATTACATTTTTCGAGGAATTTGATTAAAATTACATGAAAAATAATTGAAATAATAATTCTGCAATGAGTTTTATAACTTATGAAAATAATTGAATTTCTAAAAAGAATTTTATAAAAAAGTTTCAAACAATTAATTTTTTTCGAAAAAATTCATGCAAATTATATTTTTAATAATTGAATTCCTGTTAAATTTTCATTATTTTAGAAAATAATTGAATATTCTTGAAGAATTTTGTCAAAATTGTTTTTAAATAATTGGATTCTTTTGGCAACTTTTATTAAAATAATAGATAAACAAAATTTTCTTGAATTAAGAAAATTTTTGAAAATAATTGAAAGTTTGCCTTGAATTTGATTAAAATTTTTCAAAATAATTGAATTTTATTACTTTTAAAAATAATTAAATCACTGAAAGGAATGCAAAATTTTAAAACATGTGATTTTTTCGAAAAAAAATTGTACGAATTTTATTTTTAATAATTGAATTCCTGTGAAATTTGTATTATTTTGGAAAGTAATTGACTGTAATTCAGTGACAAAATGAATCACTTAAATACTAATCCATTTTTGATAAATCCACTTCAATAATGAGTTTATAAAGAAAATTTTCTTAGAAACGGTATATATATACCCAAGTACATGTAAGGATTTCATAAATTTTTTAATCGATATTCTTCATATATATATTCCACTGACTTGATTATCCAATTTGTATTGATTAATTATAAAATTTCTAAGAGGATTATAGAAACAAAAGTAATGTGTACAATCAATGACTTAATTGTACAATATATGTATATCATTTTTTTCAAGTATTTCCCACGTTTTCATTTTGAAGTGAAAGTAAGTAAGATGCTTTTGAATTCGATACGAGTATTTTATATTAATTACACATATATAGATTATAAAATAGGTCACCGTGTATTAATTTGAGTGATTTAATATAAACGTTTGATCGTCCGATCCAACTAATTTTTATCATACACAGAATATAAGTTCTTCAACTTTCTTTCAATAAAGTCATTGTATATTTTAATTTTTAGGCACTTTTAAATTTTAATAAAGTCATTTTTGTACTGCAATAAAAATTTATGTCCAAAAAAGAAGAATTTTAAAATTTAAAAATCTAACAATTCAAATTACAAAATTTAAATTTAAATATTTAACAAGTTCGATACATAAAAATTTCTGTATTTAAAAATTTAACAATTTAATGTAAATATTTAATTAAATTAATAAAATAAAAATAAATAAATATCTCTTATTATATTAAGTTGAAGAACGACCGACCGACCGACCGACCGACCCTAGCCGTATATATATGTATATCTTTTAAAAATAATATTAACACAAATGTATACATATTCACAATGTCACGCATGCGCAGTAGTGTTCTGTCAATGTTACGCATGCGCAGTAGTGTTCTGTCAATGTTACGCATGCGCAGTAGTGTTCTGTCAATGTTACGCATGCGCAGTAGTGTTCTGTCAATGTTACGCATGCGCAGTAGTGTTCTGTCAATATTACACATGCGCAGTAGTGTTCTATCACTGTTACGCATGCGCAGTAGTGTTCTGTCAATATTACACATGCGCAGTAGTGTTCTATCACTGTTACGCATGCGCAGTAGTGTTCTGTCAATATTACACATGCGCAGTAGTGTTCTGACAATATTACACATGCGCAGTAGTGTTCTATTAGTGCCACGCATGCGCAGTAGTGTTCTGTCAATATTACACATGCGCAGTAGTGTTCTGTCAATATTAGGCATGCGCAGTAGTGTTCTGTCAATATTACGCATGCGCAGTAGTGTTCTTTAAATATCAGGCATGCGCAGTAGTGTTCTATGAATATCAGGCATGCGCAGTAGTGTTCTATCAATGTCAGGCATGCGCACTATTGTTCTATGAATGTCAGGCATGCGCAGTAGTGTTCTATCAATGTGAGGAATGCGCAGTAGTGTTCTATGAATATCAGGCATGCGCAGTAGTGTTCTATGAATATCAAGCATGCGCGCATAACACCCACACATGTATACTCACACATATACACTAATCACATGTACATGTATACTCACACATGTTCATAAATTACATACACATGTATACTGCTCATATGCAGATATAAACTCCTACATATACACAAATCACATATATGTATAGATTTAATAAACGATTGATAATATAAATTGTTGAATTTTTTAAGGTTCGTTGATGCACGTAGTGTCTGTTGAAATTTTTTTAAATATACGCAAATACCTCACTCGCTAATGCTGCGCTGTCTGTGTTGTAATGGAACTTATTTATTTACTTGTGTATTTACTTATTTATTTCAGGGTTGCCACAAGACATCGATTTTAAAATTCCATGACTTTTCCAGGTTTTCCAGACCATTTCTTAAAAAATTCCAAACCAGAAATAAAATTGTTTTGGTATGTTTTTAGCTAATTACGACAAAAAGTATAAAATCCTTTAAGTAAATTGTTAACAAAATAAGTTATTAATTTTTAATTTCATTATTAACAAAAAATTAAGTTAAAATTTGTAAGGTTATTTGAGATACGCTCCGAAGAAAGATGAGGAGCAAATCTTTTTAAATTTAAAAATTTAGTTAAGTTTAGAATTTTTCACAATTATTAAACCAGTATTTTAAAAAGCATTTTAATAACATTTTATGAAACTGAAGTTACCTACGTTTATTCAATGACAATTTTTTCTTTGCTAATTATTTATTTTAATGTTAGAAGCCTTTTAAAAAATTTTAAAAGATCGAAGTCGGGGAAATTATTAATTTTGATTTTTTACACAGATTTTCGAAAAATCCATATATTATTTAAACAAAATTATTATTTCCTCACCTCATAAGCAATTTTTTCTTTTACAAATTATTTATTTTAATGTGACAAGTCATTTAAAAAAATTGTAAGAGGATCTAAGGAAGGCAAGGAAATTAGTGATTTTTAATTATTTTTTCGTAGATTTTCCAAATATCCCGAAATTTTAACTAAATTATTATTTCCTTGCTTCAGAAGCAATTTTTTTCGATTGCAATTTTTTAAAGGGCTTCTTACATTAAAAAACAATTAGCAAAAGAAAAAATTTTCATTGCATAAAAGTTGGTAGCTTCAGTTTCATAACATTTTAGGGTTTCTAAAATGTATTAATTTAAAAATTATTTAAAGGAAGATAGAGACCAAAAGAAACTAAAATTTAGAAATGCCATATTGATTTCAATTGTAAGCACTAAATTTAAAATCAAAAAGTTGTATGTCAACTTGAAAACTTGAAATTTTTACGACTCAAATACAAAAAATTGAGCTTTTAGTATCAGGCTTTATAAAATTCCCTGACAATTCCAGATTTTTCAGGTTTTCCATGACTGAAAAAAAATTCCATGACAATTCCGGGTTTCCCAGGTTTTCCAGGTCCGTGGCAACCCTGTATTTGTTTGGCAGACATCAACAATAATTTTTTAAATGGATAATCAGTGAAAAATGACTTTTATTTCTGTAACTTAGTGTTTCACTTCGATCCGCGAATTTCATTTTTTCGAGCGATTATTTGGTTATCGTCTTTGGTTTTCAAACGATCATCTTGTTTATTCTTTTGTTAATTGTCAAATCGTATCGTCTAATTTTCTAATTGTCATCGACCGAACTTTTCGACTGCTTCTCGACTTTCCCATAACTGACAACTAAAAATAATACAATAATAACCTATTTTTTGAAAAAAATCGATATCCAAAAACATTTAAATTCTTTTTTATTAATTCTATTAAAAACTAAAATTAAATTCATTTTAGTGAATTAAAATTATTATATCAAGTTAAAAATTAATTCAAGGTGTCTAGTGAATTATTATTTTTAAATTCCCGGACCAAAAATAAATATTCCCGGATTGATTTTTTAAAACAGCAATTACTATAAAATTTAAATATTAATACTTTTAATAAAGAAATTTTTAAGAAAATCAATTTTAAAAAGTCAATAGACATCTTTATTTAGAGAAATATATATAATATTACTTGTTATATATTACTTAATAAATCTATAACATTGTAATAGTTGGATCTAAATTTAAAATTAACCTACTTTTTTATTTTTCTATTAGTTGGGCTTTTTTGCGGAGTATTATTATTATTTTTAATTGTGTATTTAAATAATAAAAATTAAAAATAATTATTTTTAATTTTTATTATTAAAAAAAAAAAGTTGTCTGTTCATTGAACAAGACCTACATGTCTTATAGTATTTTGGCCCCCTGAATACGAATATGAAGTCAGAATTGCTCCATCACCCTCTGTTTTCTTTTAAATCGAAAAAACTACCCTTAAGTCTAAAATTCAAGAATTAAAGTAAAAAAAAATAAAAACACGGCTTTCTTCGGAGTAGAAGAATATATTTATGCGTTTTCTTCTTTCAACAACTCAAATAATGTCAAAATTGCTTCACCACCCCTACTTTTTTTTAAATCGAAGAAAGTACCCTTAAATCTAAAATTCAAGAACTAAAGTGAAAAAAAATGAAATAACCGGTTTTCTTCGGAGTAGAAGAATATATTTATGCGTTTTCTTCTTTCAACAACAAATAATGATAAATTAACTCTGATTCTGCTTTTTAGTTATGAGAACAAAAATAAAGGAACGTATGCTTTTGTCTAAAACTAATTGTTTTTATTGTTGTTAGTATACTCTGGGTTCATACTTAAAGGGGTAGTTTTTTCAATATAAATCAATAAGAGGGTGATGAAGCAATGCTGATGCTTTTTTAAAAAGTACATAAATATATTCTTCTACTTTGGAAAAAACCTGTTATATCATTTTTTACTATAATTCTTGAATTTTAGATTTAAGGGCAGGGGGTGATGGAGCAATTTCGTCATTATTTCTAAATTGTTGAAAGAAAAAAACGCATAAATATATTTTTCGACTTCGCAAAAAAACTGGTTATTTCATTCTTTGACTTTAGTTCTTGAATTTTAGATTTAAGGGTAGTTTCTCCCATTTAAAAGAAACAGGGGTGGTGGAGCAATTTTGACATTATTTCTGAGAGGTTAAAGGAAGAAAACGCATAAATATATTCTTCTACTCCTAAGAAAACCGGTTATTTCATATTTTTTTACTTTAGTTCTTGAATTTTAGATTTAAGGGTAGTTTCTCCCATTTAAAAAAACAGGGGTGGTGGAGCAATTTTGACAATATTTCTGAGTGGTTGAAGGAAGAAAACGCATAAATATATTCTTCTACTTCGCAAAAAAGTGGTTATTTCATTCTTTGACTTTAGTTCTTGAATTTTAGATTTAAGGGTAGTTTCTCCTATTTAAAAAAACAGGGGTGGTGGAGCAATTTTGACATTATTTGAGTTGTTGAAAGAAGAAAACGCACAAATATATTCTTCTACTCCGAAGAAAGCCGTGTTTTTATTTTTTTTTACTTTAATTCTTGAATTTTAGACTTAAGGGTAGTTTTTTCGATTTAAAAAAAACAGAGGGTGCTGGAGCAATTCTGACTTCATATTCGTATTCAGGGGGCCAAAATACTATAAGACATGTAGGTCTTGTTCAATGAACAGACAACTTTTTTTTTGTGTGCCTGTGATTGTAATCATGCCTAAATTAAAAAAATTTAACATTTTTAGGTATAAAATAATTTTTTAATAAACATTAATAAAAATTTAGTTTTCTAAACATTATTCAAAAGTAGACGAAAGAACAAAGTTTTGTCCTCTTGATGTAATTTTTCTAAATTCAATAGATTAAGTTATAGATAATTAAAAATAAGTATACTTAGATTTCTTTGAATAATTTTTTAACACAATTAAATTTTTCAAATATGTCTACAATAGAAACCTTTTTGAATAGTTGAAATTGTGCAAAATTTAATTGAAAATAATTAATTTATTTCAAGTATTTTGTTACAATTTTTTGAAGAATTTTAATTGCAAATTTTGAAAATAATTGAATTACCAAAAATTTAAAAAAAATTTTTAAAGGTAAATTAGGATATAAGAATTATTTTAAGAAATTCAATTATTTTCGAAAAATAACATTATAATATTTTTAAAAACTAATATTATTAGAATTTTTTTATAGTAATTTTTTAAGATTTAATTATCTTCGAATAATGTAAATAAACATTTATGAAAATTTACTTCAATAAGACGAGCGAACATGACAGCTTGGTTATCAAAACAAAAAGAAAATCGTTTTTTGTTCGTTTCTCGGATCGTGTTGCTCGAATGAAACACTACTGTAAGTGTAATTTTCAACTGACTTTTAGTAAAATTATTTGTTTGACAGAAATTTACAATATTAATAAATAAATCACAATAAAATAATAATCAGTGAAGAATGACTGATATTTTAGTACTTTTCAACTGATTTTCAGTAAAATTCCACTGATTATGAATCCAAAGTCACTTTTTAAAAATACAAAATGGCGAATCCAGGATAGCGGACGAAAATGAAAGGTTTAGTAAGAGAATACGTAAAAATAACATTTCGTATAATGTACAATGACATTTTTTGTAAATGTCACTTCATAATTTTTGTCTTATTACACAATGATTTTAAATAAAATAATTTATATTTTTATAAATATTAATAATTTTTTACATTTTCTAACCACTATAAGGTTTTAATTTTGTAAATGTTCAAATTCTGGTTTAGAAAGAAAAATTTATATTATTATACAACTATATTGTCTAGACTTGCAAAAACCCAAAGTCTAGACTTTGTTGTAACAATATTGTTACAATATATATTGTAACAATATTGGTGACGGTGACATGCGTAAGAATAGTGCAGTAAAAATTTCAAAAAAACACCCTGATCATTACCTACAGAAAATCCTATTAGTAAGAAAAGAATGGACGTATCTTCGCCCTTTTCTTACTAATTATTCAGAGAATCAGGCTAACATTCAAAATCTAACCTTCTAAGTTTAGTTATTTCAAAAAAATTATTTTATTGATGCAAATAAATATTTATTTTAATTAAAAACTATGCATTATTTAATCAAGTAATTTTTATAATTGATTTAAAGCAATATTTATTAAATTAAATTATTCTATTTAATTGACTTAAGTAATTTGTATTTGGTTCAAATAACTATTTAATAGATACCATAAATTAAAATATTTATGTCCAGTAAATATTTACTTAGTTCAAATAAAAAAAAAAAAATAAGTAAAAACTAATAAGTTTAAATACAACCGAACGAGCGTTAGCGAGTGAGGTATATGTTGCTAGTATAAAATAAAAATAAAAATATGTAATGATTAATTGATTAAAATAAAATTTTATGCAAACAATAAAAATTGCTTAAAAATAAATTTTTTCTCCAACAATGAAAATTTATAGCTGCAAATAAAAATATTTATCTACTTTATTGCCATAAAAATTCAACATTTTTCAGATAATTTGCTTGCTCCAAATTTTTCCAAGACTTTCCTCATCAAGTCATAAAAGAAAAAAATATATTTCAATATTTGTTAATTGGTTCTTTCTCAATTGAGAAACAGAGTCACTATATTTATACTTGGACTAAAATTCAACTGAATCATAATATAACAATATATTCAAGTGCATACTAAAAATTCTCAGTTCTATAAAATTACATTGTTACGTAAAAATTGGTTTATCGCTTAAAATGTCAATTTTGAAAGTTTAAATACCCGGATCGGTCAATAATGACGAGAAAAGAGAGCAACAGAGAAAAATAGTCCTTTTCTAAATTTGAATTAGTAAAAATGTTTACTAATTAAAAAAATTTTACTAACAAATTAATAAAAATTTCTGTTTATTAGTAAAATTAGTATTTGCTTTTAAATTAGTAAATTTTATCAATTAATAGTAATTTTACTAATAAATAGTCATTTCTACTAATCGATTTGTAAAATTTACTAATTTTACTAACAAATAGTAAGTTCTATTAATTTATTGGTAAAATTTAGTAAATTTTATTCAAAATTCAAATTTCAAAAGCAAAAACTCAACCACTAATTCCAATTAGTAAAGAATTTTTTGTTTTTACTAATTCAAATTTAAATAGTGACAGAGAAAAAAAGCAGTGCAAAAGAGAGAGAGGGAGAAAAACGCGGTTTATTTGAAAAGTGAGTGCACCAGGTGTTTGCCTTCATCGCGAGTGTAGACGAACACTCACCGGAAAAGGCCGAAGCGACCGACCGCGAAAACCGTCGAAGCGACTTGGAGCCGTTACATGTCAGTTCAGTGTCGACAAGGAACTGGTGTACCCCATGTGTCACTCTTTCTCTCACACACATTCCAAAATATTCCAAATAAAATTCATCCTTAAAAACTAATTTAATACTCCAGAAAAAAAGAAGAAAAAAATTTTTCTTTTTTAATTATTATACACCACTTGTGTCCGGTGCAAAAAAAAATTTTCCCAGACTTCGTTTTTTTGTTATTCTCTTAGAAAAAAATCTTTTCAAGAATCGTGTTTCAAAACAACGTGAGACAAAAAGAAACAAATGATTGTTTTTTTTAAACTGTCACTTCCTGCATTGATTTATTAATTTCCGGTTTAAAGTGAGCGATCCAAAAAAAAGGGACTTTTGTTTTTCATTGTGTTTGGGATTTTTTCTTATTTGAGTGCTTAAAGTGACTCTAAAAAAAATAAACTAAGTGACAAAAAAGTATTCAAAAGGAGAGGAATATGATTCGAAAATTAAGGAAGTGAATTTTTTGCAAAAAGGTACAAAAATTGCTTTTTTACATTTTGATAACATTTGTCTTTTTTTCTCTATTGCAGAAATCATCGGAAAAAAAATTCATTCATTTATTTTCTAATTTTCCCAAAATACCTATTTCGATTCAATATTTTGCCGAATAGTTATTATTTTTATTCCAAATATTTTTTTAATAATATTTAACATTTATTGTTTATTTGTTTTTTAATTAATTTTATTAAAAATATTTAAATTCAATATTTTGCAAATCAATTCAATATTTTACCGAATAATTTTATTGTTATTTTTTTGCCGATTTTTCTTAACATAATTTTTAATTTTTCAAAAATATTATGTTTGAATTTTTTTTGAATAATTATATTATTTTTATTAGCATTATTCTTTTTAACAATATTTTTCATTTACAATTTCGTTATATTACTTTTGTGAAATGAAACAAAATGAATAAAAATAAAAATAGTAAAATACATAATAAAGTAAATATAATTGTTCGGAAAAATATTGAATTGATTGGCAAAATGTTTATAAAATAATGTTAATAATGAAATAAAAACAAAAAAATCAATTTTATAAATAAAATCAATAAAATAAAGAATATTTCTTACCATAACAATATTTTCCGCTATAAATAATCTTCTTTCGTTTCTCAATATTCCTAAATAGTAAAATTTAAATATTTAATTTCAATTTTTATTGAACTTCATCTTTACGACGATCCTATCAAATGACATAAATTTAGAATAACTATAAAATTAAGAAATCCATTGAATTCGTTTTTTTTCTCTCTCTCTCTCTCTCAATATTTTCAATAACCAATAAATCAATGATCCAAATCGACGATTATGATGATTAAAAAAGATAATGAAATTTAATGTGAAAAGTAAATTTAATGATTATTTTCTATTTGTACATACATCATTTTATACTATTGTAGTTTGTCATTAGTTTCATGATTACTCGCGAGTTAAATAGATAAGAAGACAAGTGTATTTATTTTTATTTCTTCAATATTGTTAACAACGTAAAAGAAAAAGAGTTGATATTTACCTGCGCATATAACAAAACCAAGAAAATAATATTTGTAGAATATTTTCGAATAAACCATTTTTCTATTTTGCCATTTCTAATTGGACGAATAGAAACAATTTGCGCCTCATCACAAAGAATTTAATCGTTTTTTTAATTTAGATAAAAAAAATTTAACAACTATTTACTTAGGAATTAATCAATAAAAACTTAATCACCCCATTTGAAAATTGTGACAATGATAAGATTTTTATCACGTGGAAAAATGTTCGATAGATTTAAACACTGATACTGTATTTTAAAAAAAATTTTATTTAATTTTTTAAAAAATGGAATTTTAATTTTTCGAAAAAGAAAAAATCCTTGAACTAATTAAATTTTCTGGACTGAGGGAAAAATTCGAAAAATTTCTCAAAGAATCCGTGTTGGAAAGTGTGTGTAGAGAAAATTTGTCACACCTTCGGTTTAGGAACAACCGTTATGATGATGTGACACAAACTTGTCAGGACGATTTACATTTGTATGTGAAAATGTCGTTCCAATAGTTTGTGACACATTAAGAATATGGTTTCGAAGACATATATAGACGAAGATCAATCAAACTTTAACGAGAAAATAATCTAATTTTACAAAAAAGGAATAGAAAATAAGAAAGAAAAATATCTGATTTAATGAAAATAAAAATAAATAATTATTAACTTAAATATTGTGACGTCATAATGGTTCAAATGCCCGTAAATGAAGAGTTCAAAACATTTTTTTTAAGGCAAAAGGAATTTTAATTTTCCAAAAGAGAAAAAAATTAAAGAAAATAAGAATAAAACAAAAATTATTGCTGCAGCAAATAATATAAAAGAAATAAACAAATAATTAAAAATAATTAGAAATAATAAGAAAATAATGTAAGTGAAATAAATTATTTGAAATAATTAGCAAATATAATGTAAAAGAAATAAATAATTTGGAATAATTAGCAAATATAATATAAAGGAAAACAACAAATAATTAAAAATAAATTACAAGTATGACTCAAAAACATAACAGAAAGAAAAATCAAAGATTTATAAACACTCGGATTTCATGGAACATTGTATGAAAAAAAAAATAAATATAGAATATTCGAGCAAGAGCAAGGAAATGTCCTTTATAAAATGTATTTTTCCATCTAAACAACTCGATTTGATAGTGATGTTCGCTTCCGCTTCAGATTCTAGTCTGTATTTACCTCAGCAACACTTAATAAAATTGCACGTAATTCATGCATACCGCATGTGCACATACACACACTTATATCGCAACAACTTATCTTGTTCGATCCTTTTTACTCATTTAACCGGATCGCGTCTCAAAGTACAACCATTAATTTCCATAGACGTTCAATTTATCAGAAATTCAGACATTTTCCACATCTTTTTTCTTTTTTTTTGATACAGTTATTATAGGGTGCGAAAAAATTTATCATTATCATTCGATATTGCTTGTAACTCTCAAGGATGGAAATTGGAAAATGAAGAAAATGATCTACCATCTAATACCTTCAATAATATTTAAAATTACCAAACATTTGAAACTGTAGTCGCTTAAAACTACCATTATTTAAAGTTAAAGATGTTCAAAATTAGAAGCGATTGAAATTACTTTTAATTCAATATTTTTGGAGCTAAAAAATTAGTTGTATCTATTAAAACTTGTAAAAAAAATTAAATTAAAAAAACTTGTAACATTTACTGTTTTCGGAGTACCATTGATCTTAATTACAACCATTTGAAATTATTGTCGTGTGAAACTACCAGTATTCAATTTTTAATACTACATACCAGTATATTTAGGTTTAATTTTTAACTAAAATATTGTTTGTAACTTTTATTGCTATAAAATTTTATCGTAATGAATTTACAATTATCGTTGTCTAAAGTTACTAGCAATTTAAATTAATACCAATTTTAGTGAATTCCAATTTTAGTTTATACAAATTTTAATTAATATCAATTAATTAATATCAATACATTAACTATAATATATAAATATCAATAATTAATACCAGAAATTATAATATATAAATATCACCACTCTTTAAATATGAATTAATAAAAATGTTTACTAATTTATAACTAAGTTAACAAAGCAACTACAGTTAATTGAAAAAATTAATTAAAACAACGAAATTTTAATCAAGTTTGTTACAAATTTAATTTAACAACAATTTTTGTTAAAAGAACAAATTTTCGATTGAGTTATAGGTCAAGATTTGGTTGTAACAACAAAAATGTCAGTTTAATGAATTAAAATTTTATTAAGTCAAAAAATTAACGATTTAGTTAATCAAAATTTATTTGAAACCAAATTTTGAACGGATAAATTTTAATTTCGATTAAGAGAAAGCATTTTTTGGTCTAATGAATAAATATACTTGATTGAAAAAGAAAGATTTTAATTTTAATGAATCAAAATTTAATGAAGTTAAGAAACTAAACGGTTCATAATCGAAATTTGATTAGGGCAATAAATTTTCTATTGAATGAATTAAAATTTGACAAAACAATTAAATTAACGGAACAAACTTTTGGTAGAAATAATGAAAATTTGGTTGAAGCAGAATACATTTTAGAATTATTTTTAACATTATGCGGAGAAAAAAATCATATTCAAAATTTGTAAAAATCAAAAAATTAATTAGTTTATTTAAATTATAGGACAAAAATTCTTTTAAGAAATTCAATTATTTTCGAAAAATATTACATAAATTTTTAAAATCTAATTCCTAGGATTGTTTTCTCATAATTTTTTAAGATTCAATTATCTTATAAAAGAACAAAGTGAATAAAAATTTACTTTTTCATACTCATTAAAATGGAGAAATCATAGACATATATTTATATTCAAAATACTTTTAAAAAATTTGATGATTTTTATTTGTATTTTTCAAAAATTCAATTATTTTTAAAAAATTTTAACAAATTTCAATTGTTTGGAAATTTTTCAATTATATATCATTAAAAAAAACTATTATCTTTTAAAAATAATTGAAAAATATTTTTAAAAAAATTAATTTTAAGAATTTATTTAATTTTTTGAAAATATTATACTTTGAAAACTTAACATGGACAGTTAGAATTATCATAAAAAATTGAGTTTCTGTATTGAAATAATTTAATTCTAGAAGAAATTTCGAAAAATTATTTAAAATAATTGATTTAAAGATGAAGTTTAGTTGAAAATTGTAGAAAATTATTTTATTTGTATAAAATATCAAGAAAATTATCAATCCTCCGAGTTGAATATTAAAATAATAAAAACACAATTTTAACGTTTCGACAAATATTTTATTTGCAATGAGACACAAAAATAATTTTTAATTTTAATAATTATTTTTTAAAGCAAAAAAATACTTAAATGAATCAAATAATCAGTTTGAATATTATTTATTGAAAAATTTATTTTTTCTATTATTTTTTAATTTATTATTTTTTTATTATTTAAAAAAAATTTAATGATTGTATATTTTATTATTATGTTATAATTATTTTTATTTTATAATTAATTCAAAATTGTAATGACAAATAGAAATCATCAGAATTTTTTTCACTTCTTTTCATTAAAAGACTAAATTTTTTCTTAAATATTATGTTTTGTCAAATTTAAATTATGCAGATTTTTGTTCTTTACTTCTAAACAAAATTAGAAAATTGTTAAAAACAACTGTGATTAAGAAATAGAAAATTTATTTATTTTGCATTATTTTTGTTTATGAATCACAATTTTTTGAACAAAATTATTAATTTTGTTCATTTGTTATAAAACATGAAGATATCGATTGCTCCGAGTCATTGATTCCTTCATGTTTTCTAATAATTTATTTGTTTTTGAAAATAATAATTAAATTTCTTAAAAAAATTTATTATTTATGAAAATAATTGAATTCCTGTGAAATTTCTATTATTTATGAAAATAATTATGTTTGCATACAATTTTATTAAAATTTTTGTTAAATAATTAAATTCTTTTTGGGAAATTTTATTAAAATAGTAGTTATTGAAAAGCATTGAAATTGAAAAACCGCATTTTATTTTTGAAAATAATTGAAATTAGGACAAGAATTTTTTTGACATTTATATGAAAATAATTGAACTTTGGAGAAGAATTTTGTTATTTTAAAGATAATTGGGATTTTTACGAGAATTTTTTTTTAAATTTAGAACATAGTTGAATTTTATAAGAATTTTATTTTATTTTTTTTGAAAATAATTGAATTTCAGCAATTATTTGTAATTTCTCCAAAATTGAATTTTTTTTAGTGTTTTCGCCAAAAATTTAAATTAGAAAATTTTTAAATTCTATTATTTTTAAAATTGCTAATTTTATTTAAAATTAAAAAACAAAATTTTAATCCTGATTTAAATAAACAAAAATAAATTATAATTTTATCACAATAATTTTCTACCATTTTTCCTCTATTTTTTTTCAAAGATGATGAGAATAAAAATAAAAAAATTATAGGATTGCAAATTCCGACGAGGGAGACAAAATAGAATTGAAGGAAGGACAGGTTGGCATAATGATTGAGAAAAATGAAACCAACTTCTCGAGCTAACGCGCGCGCACGATATAGTCTCTCTCTCTCTCTCTAAGAGCGCGCCTGTAGCGTAATCGCATAAGAAACCGCGGAAGTTGATTAAGGCGACTCTAATTAAAGGCTTACGGTCGATTCGGTCCCTTGGCTGTTATACAGCAGCCACGAACTACACGAGGACGTTTCGAATGCCAAGGATTCGTTTCAGAAGATGTTTCTAGAGCTTATATAGTTTGCAATCTTCTTTATATATCGCGCGTCTACTCACGGTGAGATGGGCACATGAGAAAAAAAAGAGAGGGGAGAAAAAATAAATAAAAAAAAAAAAAACTATCCGAGTTGATTAACACGAATGTAATTAACGGTCACTAGTCTTTTATATACTGGCTCTATAATTTTTTATAACTGAAGAAATCAGAGCGTGTTCTCTATATATATACACTCTTAAAATTAGAGGTTCCTGTGGAGTTACCGTTTTTTTTTTTTTTATTAACGATTTTAGTAGTGATAATCCTGATAGGCAAATCGAGTTGAAGTTGCGTTTACATAAATACGGAATTAGATTTGCTTTCGTTATGACTTCGAATTTTAATTCCTAGGTAAATTATATTTTTCTTTTTTTATTTACTATACAAATTTTTATTCATACCTTGATTTTATTTATTTATTTATTTATTTATTATAATAATAATATTTTAACACTCTTCGAATTATTAAAGTAAATAATTTTAAATTTGAATTGGAAAGAAATATTCTAATTTGAATTGGTGACTGACTTTTTGCTTTTAAATTAGTAATCTTACTAATAAATTAGTTGAACTGACTATTTATTAGTAAAATTTACTAATCCAATTAGTAATTATTAATTAAGTAATTAGTAATTATTATCAATAATTTAATTTAATTAAAAGTTTTTTCATTAATTATTAGAATTTGTAATCATTCATTAATTCAAGTGAATCGGGTTTGTTGAAAGAAGAACAAATATAAAGAGATGTTTAAGGCTTCCAGTGATGGAAAATATTGACATAGACGTATGTGTGTGACGAACAAGGCGCCTGGTTTTTTTTTCTTTCTTTCCATATAGACAGAGTGGCCATCAGGTGATCCGTGGCAGTAGATAATAATAATAATTATTATTATTTAAATTTTTTTTACAATTTTTTAAAACATTTTTTAGTATAACCATATTTTATTTTAGTAAAAAATTAGTAAACTAAATAATTCTTTTGTTTAGTATGCAAAAATTACTTTATAGCTGGTAATTATAATTAAATTAAAACTAAATAATTGAATTAAAAATAAATAGTAAATTAATAATGAACATTAATAATATATTAATAATTAATAATTAGAACCATTGAAAGAAACACTAAAATTTAGAATTTACCAAAAATTCTTACTATTTTTCGAACAAACTTTTTCGCTCTCTTTTCGAATAAATAATAATAAAATTACAATTTCGAAATGCAAACTATTTATAGTTAATCTAATGGCGACTGGAAATAATTCTTTGGAGCAAAGTACAAATTTTTTTTTCAAAAAATAATTCCTCAAGAGAAGATAAAAAATTAGAATACATTCCAAATATTAATTTATCAATAATTCTCGACTATTTTTTTTTTGGAATTTGAAATATTTCTTGTAAAAGGTAAAAAACATGAAAAATAAAAGGATGATAAAAATATTGTGAAAAATTCTTTAGATATTTTGAAATAAATTTTATGTTCTAATAATAATTGAAAAAAAATAAGCATACTAACTAATGTTAATAGCGTATTTAAAGATGTACATAATCTTGTATCCGCTCTCTGTTCAGTACAAGAGATGAAGCATCGCAATTACAGATGTTACATAAGTATATTCAATAATTGTTCAGGGAACTTATCAGTAACACTATATTAATTTTTGTAAATATTGCAAACACAATTTTTATTTAAATAATAATAAAAATAAAAAATATTTAAATATTTATTTTAATAAATAAATATTATTTAAATTTTGATTTAAGTAAATTTAATTAAATAAATATTTAAGTCTTTGTTTGAAGAGAACTAAATAACTGGAGCCAAAAATTAAGCTCTAGGGAAAAAAATTTTCTCAGTAACACTAAAAAAAAATTTTAATATTTATCAAGCTTTCAAATAGAGTTTTAATTCTATAAATTTTCATCCAAGAAACTTTTTATTCAATAAAATGCTATTTAACTGATTTTCCATTTAAACCCGCATTTCAATTTTAACCAATTTATGCGCGCAGAAATTCGTCAAGTGAAAGTTTGGTTTAATAAAAAATTTATGCTTGTATAATTTCGCCGCATAGAAATTTGGTTTAATAAAAAATCGTTTAAATAAAAAGTCAAAATTGCAATACTAATATAAAAAAAATACTGCGAAATAAAACGTCTGCTAAATAAATATTCGGCTACAAATTTTTTAAATTAAGTTATAAATATTTTCGGCAGTAATAATTTTCATTTTAAAAATATAATAATTATCATAAATAATTATATAACTATATTTATTTTCAATAAAGATGGAAAAAAAGTGAAATAAATATTTAGCCAAATAGTTACAAGTTAAGTTAAATATTTTCCGTTAGGCAAAATTTAGTAATTATATTATATAATTACTATATTTGTAATAAAAATACAAAAACGTAATTTTAATTATAATTTTTCAAAAGAAATAAAATTCTTTTTCCAAGCACACTTCATAGAAAAAAAATTTATTTATTATTTTCGTCCAAGTAAAAATAATAAATTGTCAATTGAAAAAATAATCGTCAAAGTGAAATCCGCGCAAGAAAAAAAATTACTATTAAACGTTGTCTGATGAAATAAAAAATTTAAACGCATAAACTGCATTTTAAAAGTTACTAATATCATCGCATATTATATCTATGCGCGCACACATAATGATAATAATGACAATCAATTAGACATATTATACAAAGTTTCCTTCTCATTTGTCTCTATCGCTAATGTTTTCCGGAGTCATTTTTTATAAAGAAGCTGTTGAATAATTTGTCTATATCTATATATCCTTGTGAAAAATTATCATCGATTTCTTCTTTTTCTTTTTACATAATCGTCAATTCCTAAACTAATGCATATGCATGACGGATTTCATACATTATTGATACTTAGAAAACGAGACACATAAAAATGTCCGTTCTTTTAACTAAAAATATATATATATATATGTAAAAAAGAATAAAGTTAATCAATTTTTTCTCAAATTAAAAATGAAAACAATTAAAATAGAAAAGTGGAAATATAATAATAATTACTTGTAAAATAGTTTACTAATTATTCTACTGGTTAGAAAAAGTAATAAAAATAATAAAATAAAAATTTTTTAAAAAGGAATAAAGTTAAACAAACTCGTAAATCAATTATGATTGCCGATATTCTATTTATAGAGAGGAAAGAAATAAATCTCATTGACCTTTCAAATGAAGGAAGGAATTTTGATTTTTGAGAATAATTAAAAAGACGATTGATTGAGTGAATGATATTCGAGTGAACATGAACATATAGAGATCAAGTTAAATATTTTCCCCTGTCGTGAATATTGCAACTGGAGTATTGCGTATATCATATATAATGTACAATATATATGTATATAAGTACGATAAATAAATATCATTATACACACATATTTAGATCGTGTGCCAGAGCACGAGAAGAAATTACGAAACTCAAATATAGTAAATGTGTGGGTACAATTGCCTTGCGTATTTTCCTTCGCGCACACCTGCGAGAATTTACTCGTAAAATGATTCGGATCAACTATATACATATATATATGTATGTATATTTCTCGTGAGTCGAGTCATTGAATTAAATACCTCCTTTTACGATCAATTTCGTCATCGCGCTTGAAAAAGAATTTTTATTTTCTCTCCTAAATACTTCAGAAAGGCATCCTATGAGAATTTTCACGTGCCACCAAAAACAAAAGGGTTGCGAATCATGTGAAATTTCTTTTTCTTACTCCATTTAACATTGCTCATTAGATTATTCATTCTCTCTTTCTCTCTCTCTTGAGAATTTGCAACTTTTACTATTTTAAGTTTTTTCAATAGGTGATAATTTTTTTTACTACAGGATTGCGACAAAAATTATATTTTATTTTTTCCTGACTTTTTCCTGACTCTAAAGAATATTCTGATTCACTCTAAAAATTATTAAATACTCAAAAAAATGTTTTATCACATTTATTTATAGAATTAATTAATTTATTTATTTATTTAATTATTCATGACATAAATGGATAACAATTAAGTACAAATATAAATTTGTTCAAAAACACCAATAACTTCATTTTTAAATGAATATTTAATCATTACTATTCCACGAGAACTAAGATTTTCAAAATTTTAAATTCAATAACAAAAATATTGCAAAACATTCTGTTACTGCAAATTCTTCAAAATTATTTTCAACATTTCAATTCAATTATTATTCTCTACAATTTTTAAATAAAATTCTTCTTTAAATCAATTATTTTTTAATAATTTTTGAGAAAGTTCTTCTTTGAGAATTTTTAAATACATTGGTTTACAATTCAATTTTACGCGAAATTTCGATTATTCGCAAATTCTTCAAATAAAACATTAGAAAATAAAAACTTAAAATAATTATAAAAAATTTCGATTGAACTTTTTGAAGAAAATTACATAGCTCCATAGAATTGTTAATTAAAAAAATTAAAAATTCAGATTTTCA
The DNA here is from genome assembly GCF_015476425.1 of Leptopilina heterotoma. Taxonomy (NCBI): domain Eukaryota; kingdom Metazoa; phylum Arthropoda; class Insecta; order Hymenoptera; family Figitidae; genus Leptopilina; species Leptopilina heterotoma. The sequence continues at coordinate 1,008,044 of NW_025110818.1, forward strand.
AAGATTTTAATTTGAAACCTTAACAAAATTCAATTATTCCTAAAAATTACAATTATTAGTAACTTCTGCAAAATTCAATTATCTAAAACTTTAACTGAAATTAATTTTTAAATCAATTTTTATTAGAAAATTCTACGAGAATTCAATTATTTAAATACAAACGTAGATAATTAATTGAATAATTGAATATTTCTTAAAATTGAATTCTCGTACATAATTTTATCAACTAATTTTTAAATAATTGAATTCTTTCGACGAATTTTAATAACATTTTTAAGAATAATTGCACTTTTCGAGGAATTCGATTAAAATAATCAAAATATTAAGAATTAAGAAAACTTTTTGAAAATCGAAATTTTGCAATTAATTTCATTAAAATTTTCTAAAATAATTGAATTTTATTACTTTTAAAAAGAATTGAATTCTCGTGATGAATATTGTTATTTATGAAAATAATCGAATTTCTCCGAATGATTTTATTATTTACAAAAATAATTAAATCCCTGAAAGGAATTCTAAAATTAATGAAAATAATTGAATTACTGCGAAGAATTTAATGCTAAATTTCAAAAAATAGGATTTTTTCGAAAAAATTGTGCAAATTCTATTTTTAATAATTGAAAGCCTGTGAAATTTTTATTTTTTTGGAAAATAATTGATTGTTCGTGTAGAATTTTATCTCAACAAATTTTAAAATAATTGAATTCTGTCGACGAATTTCAATAAAATTTTTAAGAATAATTACATTTTTTGAGGAATTTGATTAAAATTACATTAAAAAATAATTGAAATAATAATTCTGCAATGAGTTTTATTATTTATGAAAATAATTGAATTCCTAAAAAGAATATTTTTAAAAAAAGTTTCAAACAATTAATTTTTTTCGAAAAAATTCATGCAAATTCTATTTTTAATAATTGAATTCTTGTGGAATTTTCATTATTTTAGAAAATAATTGAATATTCGTGTAGAATTTTGTCAAAATTGTTTTAAAATAATAATTGAATTCTCTTCAGAACTTTTATTAAAATAATAGATAAACAAATTGTTGAATTAAGAAAATTTTTTTGAAAATAATTGAAATGATGCAATGAATTTTATTAAAATTTTTCAAAATAATTGAATTATTGCGAAGAATTTAATGACAAATTTTAAAACATGTGATTTTTTCGAAAAAAAATTGTGCAAATTCTATTTTTAATAATTGTATTGCTGTGGAATTTTTATTTTTTAAAAAGTAATTGAATGTTCATGTAGAATTTCATCAAACTTTTTGTTTAATAATTGAATTCACTTGAGAAATTTTATTAAAATAGTAGAATGTTGAAAATCATTGAATTAAGAAAAATTTTTCAAAATATTTGAAATTTTGCCGTGAATTTTATTAAAATTTTTGAAAATAATTGAATTTTATTACTTTTGAAAATAATTGAATTCTTGTGCGATGAATACTATTATTAATGAAAATAATTGAATTTTGCAATGAATTTTATTAAGATTCCAAAAAATAATTGATTTTTGGCGATGAATTTTGCTATTCGTTTATAAAGATAATTGAAATGTCGACAATTCTTTTTAGATTTTTTGAAAAGAATTGAATTTCTGGAAAGAATTTTATGAATTTTGAAAATAATTGAATTCTTCTGATGCATATTGTTATTTATGAAAATAATTGAATTTTGCAATGAATTTTACAAAAATTCTTGAATATAATTGAATTTCGGCGAGTAATTTTGCTATATTCATAAAGATAATTGAAATGTTGACGAGAATTTTTTGAAAAATTTTTAAAAATAATTGAATTTTTGGAAAAAGACACAAAAATTCAGAATTTTCTTATAAATTCTAAACATTGAATTTTTTCAAAGTACTTTTAATAAAAAATTACCCCTGTATAAATTCTGTTAAAAAATTGCAACAAAAAAAAAAATATTTAACTTTCCTTTTTTTTCGATTCGTGAGAGAATGTCAAATTTTCAACATCCACTGCAAACTGAAGCAGTATTATTTCACCGTAATTTACGTTACACAACAAATAATTAACTGGATCAACAACAAAAAAAAAAAAAGAAGAATCACTCCTGGACAATAAGATGTTTATAAAATACATAAAGAGCGAGGAGATTTTAATTAAAATAAATTTCCGCTGAATTCGCAATTTAATAGAGGCGACAAAAAAGAAGAAACGATTCGTGCAAATAATCAAGAGTTTGATATGGGAAGAAGAGAAAAGACGAGGAAAGTAAATGGAGAAAGTACACGCACTTGTATATACAAACACATACATAAAAGCGAGAAAGATTGAAGAAGAAGTAGATTTTCTGTAATGGAATCTAAGATAGTAAAAACTTATCCGATGGAATTGAAGGTACCTACTGGACTTTAATCTCGAAAAGATGCATAGATTTAGATTATAAGCGACTTCCAGAAGTCTTTACGGCAGCTCTTAATATAAATATTCCACATCATTACTCGCATAACTACGGTGTTATAAAAATCTATCTTATATCTCTCTGCTTCTTTTTTTTTTTTTTTTTTGTTAATTTTTATTTTCTAACGTTCCTCTCTCTTTCTCTCTTTTTCTCTCTAGTGCGCGTTTGAGAAAACTTGCGCGTGTTCCGGGAAGAGGAACAGCAATTAAGCGCGACTACATTGCTAATTATCAGCTTAATGAGGTTTCAATTTATTCCATTTGTCGATTCACTAGCACTCCCACAATTATCGTGTCACGAAACAAACGATCATATCAAAAAAAGAAGAAAAAAAAGAAACAAAGACCTTCAGAAAAATTAACGTTTCTCTTTTTCCTTCAAATTTAAAATTTTGTCAAAAATTCTATTTGCGACGCACTGCCAAGAATAAAAGAAGAGAAACAATAAATGAAAAGAAGCAAAAAACATTAGGTTGTTTTTAATTTTCAAAGTTAATATTTACCATTTTAATATTAATATTTATCAATAATTTATTAATTAAAAAAAATTTTAATTAATTAATTCAAAAAAATTTATTAATTAAAAAGGGGTAGCCCTTCGAAATTGTATAAATAAAATTAAGAATAATTATTAGTAAATTAGTTTACTAATTACTTTACTAGTTTAATTGCATTAGTAAATTATCTAGTAATTCTCATTATATAAATTAATTTACTAATATTAAATATTTTAGTAAATTTTCTTTTAGTAAACTTTTTACTAATAAAAATTGTATTAGTATACTTACTAATAATAATTAGTAAATTAGTTTACTAATTATTTTAATAGTATATTTACTAATAACAAATAAGTCATTATTTAATTAATTTATATATTTACTAATTTATTTGCTAATAGCAAATAATAGCAGAAAATTAATTATTCAGTAATAATTTCATTAGTATATTTAGTAAATACTAAGTCAATACTATCAAGAAATTATTGATACACAAATTTACTATTCTTTCCCTAATTACTTTTAATAAAAAATAACTTTTACTTTTTCTAGTTGAAATTTTATAATTAATTATTTAAAGTTCTTTTAAACTCACCAATACTGCGGAGAAGAAATATGTGTATTGTTACAAAAAGACGTACCTTTTGTACCTGAAACAAAAGTAAAAAAAATTTTAATTAAAAAACTAAAAAGAAAATTTTAATAATACTCAAAAAAATTTTTATGACCAAACAAAAATTTAAATATTTAAAATTTTCTTTGCACTGGAAAAAATTAAACTTTCCAAAAAATTTTGTTGAATAGAAAAAATTTAAATAATAGAACTTATATTTTTTTTGCATTGAAGCGAAAAAGAATAATTTTATTAAAAATTCAAACTTCTTCTAGTTTAAGGTCATGTTATTTAGTGGTCACGTGCTCCATATACTTTACTATGGGAACACGTGACCACTGAATAACATGACCTTAAGTGAATTAGTTCATTTAGTCTTCTACCAGTTTTAGCATTGCAAAGAAATAATAATATGTTTTGATTAGTTCACAATAACAGGTGGTAGTGTGGAATTTTTCGATTTCGATCTAAGCATTTAAAGTATGTGCAGAAATATGAAGGCCAATAATAAATGGACCTCGTACTAGGCTACCATGTGTACAATCATAACCAGCAATCTTATCGATTTAATTCAATATTATCGCTGCTGCTATTTATTCCAAAATTCTTTACAATATAATGATAAATCGTTATTCTTAGTTAAAATTCTGTTCCCATTTCTCTCTCTCTTTCGTAAAATAATTGCTTTTTAATTTCTAAAATAAATTAATATATTACAATAAATATTTTTTTTCTATACAATAAAAATAATAAAAATAAAAATACTAAAAATAATAAAAATAATAAAAATAATAATAGTAATAATAATAATAGTAATAATAATAATAATAGTAATAATAATAATATTAATGGTAATAATAATAATTATAATAATAATTATAATAATAATTAGTTATTCATAAAGTGTTGAACAACACTTTTTTTTATTGCATAAATTATTAAAAAAAAGATTCCCTGACTAAAATATCGCATTTTTTTCAACACACAATATTATAAAGCAGAAACAATTTAGTCTCATTAATTAGCACTAATTCCCCTCTTATACGAACCGTTGAAGAAAATGTATCCATTAGAGTTTCTCAAGCGAGTTGAGGATAATTGATGGCGTGTTCGATAATACTGCCACTTTTTCGAATATTTTTTTTTACAACACATTTTGTTATATTATGTCATATATATATAAAGCGAGAGAGAGGATTTTTTTTTGCTTACGTGACTTAATTACTCACTGTTAAATGAAACTAAACGAGCACTTTGTTATTGATGTAAACTTCTTTTTCCGCAAGTGTACTCATTTTCAATTCTTCTATATATACACGAAAAAGTGTCACTTTACTTATAAATGTTTATGTCCTTGAAACAAATTATAAACTCAAAGTGTACAATTTTTTTCATTAAAATATCGTACTTGATTAAAATTTAATCCTGTTTTAAATTTGGCACCCGAACCTCGCTCTGTTTTACAGACACCACGAATAAACGAGATACTAGACAGGAAACTCGATGGTAAAAAATGAATCACAAATTAAAAATAAAGATTTCACAAAGCACTCACTGTTTTACCGACACCATGAATGAACGAGATACTAGACAGGAAACTCGATGGTAAAAATTGACTTCCAAAGTAAAAATAAATTTTCACAGGAGTTCACACAGCACTCGCTCTGTTTTACCGACACTATGAATAAACGAGATACTAGACAGGAAACTCGACGGTAAAAATTGACTTCCAAAGTAAAAATAAAGATTTCACAGCAGTTCACACAGCACTTTCCAAAACAAAACGTCATATAAATTTTGCGAGACAATAAAATTAGAAAACTATTTTCCAAAGTTGGAGCACGAGCTCCACTCTCTAAATCTGAATCAGCGAAAAAATCGCTGTTTTTATCAGTGAACGAAGTTTCCGCTGAAAAATAGTGGAAGTTACTGAAGATCAGTGGATGTCACTGAGGAAATCAGCCAACTCTGCGTGTGCGCAGAAGTGTCAAATACTCGTAGCGTAACCGATAATACGTCACCGCTGATTGGACCAGCGACTATTCGCTGATTCTCAGTGGTATACTTATAGCTATTTGAATCAGCGACTATCCGCTGAGAATCAGCGAGGTTTCGCTGATTCAGATTTAGAGAGAATAGAATATTGATAAACCAAAAAGTAATTTACCTTAGGTGTTGGAGAAAACGATGAGGAGACGAAGAGCCAAAGGCAAGGGTCTGCCATCATCCACTTCCCCCCCCCCCCTCCTTGAGATTTAGAGCCAATGTATAATGCCCCGGCGATGAAACTTGCCGATTACAAATCAATAGCCCACGGCCGACAAGTTACCGCAATAATCCCAGCAAGGACAGTCATCAACTTTTACGCGGGTCTTTACTGTCGATTCAATCGCACTGGATATTTCATTAAATCCGTCATTGATTTACGAGTCAAGTTACGATTTATCGCACATGACTAACTTTCACACAGAGTCACTCTTTTGCCAACAGCGATTCCTATGTGCTTCTTGTTGTTGTTGTTATTATTGCTATGCTAGCAAAACTAGTCGACTCATCTCTTTTCAAAAGAGAAATTTCACATCGTATGATGTTTTACGCGACTCGGACATTTTTCCCCTCGTCAAAATAGTAATTGACGTCGCTCGTAATTTAACATTTTGCACCAAAAGGAATTGTAGAAAAAAATATATTCTTTCACTATAAATAGTTTATAACCATGATTCCGTGAATTTTTTTTTGTCTTCTATTTCACAAACTTTCCTCACTGTAATAATTTTTCTTGAAAGTCGAGATCTGTGAATCCTTTCGCTTTGAAGACGCGCGGGGAAAAAAAACTGCGACTGATAATAAAAAAAAGGCAGAGAAACTCGGTTAAATATTAAAGCAAAGCATTTCGATTCGAATGTTGAATTGAAACAATTTTTCATTACGAAAATTAGCGTCAGGTGTTGTATTTGTTCGGTGATTATTTTTTTCAATGAGTTTCCTGTCTATTATCTTTTTCGTCATGGGTCGATAAAACAGTTTCGGGCCTAGAAGCCGATGTAGCCAAAAGTTTTTCTTTTTAATATTTCACACTGAGTTTCCTGTCTGGTATCTGTTTAGTCTTAGGCCTTCCAAATAGTTGCGCGACTAAGTATTAATAACAAAAACAAACCGAAGAAAAATCAATTTCAATTTTTCCACTGAGTTTCCCATTTATTATCTTTTTAGTCCTAGGTCGATAAATCTGTCTCGTGCCTAAAGGTAAATTTCCAATTCAGAAAATTCTGACAATCGTCATTTTAGGGAAAGAGTCGAATAAATACGTCTCGCGAGATCGAGGTCCGTGAATCCTTTCGCTTTGGAGGAAAAAAAAATAATAACGAATGAAAAAAAACACGGAGAAGAAACCTGATAAAATATTATAGCTTGCATGAAAGCTGCTGGACCAGATCGTCAACAATAATCGAGACCGACTTTTACCAGAAACGATATACCTCGAGAGCCATGTCAGAATTCAAAAATGTTTATAAATTTGACTTGACTAAAAAAACATTTATACATTAGAAGACTTTCGAAGTATTTTATTTTTTTTCCACATCTTCCCCACGACAAAAGAAGAAAATCGAAAGAATTTTTTCTCCACTTATTTACATATAAATCTTTTTCTCTAGTTTCGTGGAAGATTGTTTAACGTTAATGTGAAGTGCAAGCTACTTTTTGTAAAGCTTTTTTTGTAAAGTAAATTCTCAACATCAAGACTCGCGACGAATATGCTTATATATATATATATATATATATATATACACACAACTATGATAAAGTATATACGTCCAAATTGGCGGGACCAGTTTTTTTCCTTAGAAAATTTTTTTAAGGCTCATCACGAGGTCCTTGTGATCCGCAGAATCCAACTTGACCACTTCTTTTTGTTTCTCTCAAAAATGATAATACCACGAAATAAAAGACGATATATCATTATCAAAAAATCTCCTAAATGTTCTTCAGTCTCGAAAATTTCGAAAAAGGAAAAAAAAATAAAAGAAATAAAACAGAAAATTATTTCGTTAGTAAAGACATCGATAAAACGCCTACAATTTTGTATTCTTTGTGTCTACATTTTAAGAAACAAGTCCTGATTAAAGATATCTGTTACAAAGTAAAGAATTTAACTCAAAAAAAAGAAAGACGTTTATATAAACTAAAATTTTATTTTTACTTTTTTTTCGAATGAATAACTTAACATTGAACTTGAGAAACGTAAATAATTTATTATTTATAAATTATAATAAAACGTTATTAATAAAAATTTTTCAAATAAAAAAAATAATGAACGTAAATAATAATAAAAAACGTTTTTTCTTTACGTATTTTCCAAAAATCGATATTAACAGTTATTCTAAAAATAATAACAAAAATACAACAAATAAATAAGAAAATAAATAAAAAACAAATAGAAAAAAAGAAAAAACAAATAGAAAAGAATTGAAAAAACAAATAAAATAAAATTAAAAAAAACAAATAGAAAAAAATAAAAAACAAACAGAAAAAAATACATATAAAAAAATAAAAAATGACAAATAGAAAAAAATAAAAAAACAAATATAAAAATAATTAAAAAACGAATAAAAATGAAATTAACAAATGGAAACAATATTGAAAATAAATATAACAAACGTGAATAAAAATAAAAATAGTTTTAAAATTATACAGCACACAAAACAGTTCAAAATCCTAAATTCTAAAACACTATTATTACAAATATTTATGATTATTATAAACAATTTCATTTTACAATCATTTTTAAAGTATTTTTCAAAAAAAAAAAAAAATGAATAAATAAAATAAAAAAACAATACCTTCACACAAAATATATATAATTTTCATAATTTATATTTAGCGACTGTAGTTAAATAAATTTCAATTTAAAATCAAGATATACGTACTTTTCTTTTTTCCGGTAAAAATAAGAGAAGGTAGAGATTGGTAATTTTACTTTAGCTTTATGGCAGTAATTTTATTCACTTTTGCGGTGAAAAAAAAGTATGTGTGTATATGTATATATATATATAAACACACGACGATGGATTGTTAAGAACGAAGGGGGAAAAAGTCTTGAAAGTAGAATATTGATCGCGAGTCCCAAGTCTCGGGCATTGTCTTGTGCTCTTGAACGTATTGAACGTTCTCGATAAATCAGCGATTCCTTCGATAGAGTCCCGGGACCGTGACTATCCTTTTATTACTTCATATATACGTGACCATATATCTATTCAATAGTCTCTCTCTTTACTCTGTTTTTCATTGCGCTTCAAAAGAAAAAAAAAATGGAAAATAAAAATATTTCAATACCAAACAATGGCGAATCTGCTACTTTTCCGTGTTGTGTGTCTCTCAGTTCGAAATACTTTCTGAACATTAGTTTATTAATTTTTCTATTCTATTTATTTTATATTTATTATTTATATTAATATTTATTTATTTTTTTATGTATACTTATTTATTTTTTATATTTATTTATATTTATATAATTATTTATATTTTATTTCTACATTTAGATTCATTTTCTACATTAATAAGCGACTTTTATTCCCCAAAAAAAAATAATTATTGTCACTATAGAAATAATATTTCGATTGCAAAAAATATTTGTGGGGAAAAAAGTATTTTATGTTCAAAAAAACAAGTTCAAGTAAATTAAAAAAGTTAAACGAATATTGAACCAAAAAATAAAAGAATTAAATTAATTTTGACTGTAAAAAATATTATTAATTGAAATTACTATTGATTATAATCATCGTAAATAGGAGTGTGCAGTGGGTGAGGTGGTTAAGTCACCGACTTGCGCGTGTACTACGGTCGTGCGTTCAAATCCCGGTACCTGTGATTTTTTTCTCTTAGATAAAACATATTAAAACTATTAAAAAAATTACACCCGTAAAAAATAAATAAAAATAAGTCAATAAATAATTAAAAACTAATATAAATAATAAACTATAAGTAGAATGTAGTAAAATAATATTAGAAAAAATAAAAAATAAATAACAATAAAATAAACAATAAAAATAATACGATAAAAAATAATAAAATAGGAAAAGAAAAAAAAATATAAAACTACAATTATTTCCAACTGCCACTAATTAAAATCACAATTGTTATAAGATATTCGCGTGACTCGTGATGGGAATTCAAGGAAATCGCACTCGAACCGTTAGGAGGTATGGGGATAAATAAAATTAGCGTGGGCTATAATGACAATGCTAAAAAATAAAATATTGAAGAAATTTTCATGAATAAATAATGAAAATGACATTCTCAATACAATATTGTGAATATGATAATTTTTCTTATTTTCTTTACTGGGATATTAAATCTGATAATAAGAGGCGTGACCTATATATTATAATAACAGAAGCCATTGAATCGTACGTGTCATATGGAAAGTTTGGGATTAAAATTTTGGAGTCTGACATGCATTAAACGCAAGTCAGACCTAATCCTCTTCACATATGACGTTCGAGGAACAAAACCATAAAATGGCAAAAAGAAGAATTAAATGTAGAAGAAAGAAGATGATGATGAAGAGAAAGGGAGTGACCTTTGAATCAGTCATTGCACGATGGACTTTCAGATTTAATATTCATTATAGATAATATTTCATAGTATTTCCTAGTATTTGTGGCATTTGATACATTTTTTCATTGGAATTAATGCAAATTCTAGTATTTTGGTCATAAACTAGGAGATTTTTACTTGAAGAATATTTTTTTGGGGGAAACAGAATTAATTTTTGGGTTAGAGAGCATTTTGTACTGAAAAAGAAATTTAGGGCCAAGAAGATAATTCAGGGTCGTAAAAAGTAATTTGGGGTTTAAAAAATAATTTAGGACCTGAAAAAATAATTTGGGTCGAAAGAAATTACTTTAGGCTTTCTAAAAGTAATTTAGGGTAAAAAAAAGTGATTCAGGGTCTTAAAAAGTAATTTGGGTCCAAAAAAATAGTTTAGGCTCTTTAAAAGTAATTTAGGATCTCAAATAATTTGGGTAAAAAAAATTACTTCAGGCTTTCAAAAAGTAATTTAGGGTCAAAAAAGTAATTCAGTGTCTTAAAAAGTAATTTGAGTAAAAAAATAGTTTAGTATTTGTAGGTGAAAAGAATATTTTACGACTAGAATAGTTAGAAATTATTTGTCACAAAGAAAAGTACTTCTATATCAAAAAAGTATTTTCTGTTAAAAAAATTATTGTTACGCCTCACAATCACAATAAAAATAATAACAACATAAAAATAAAATAACTTTTTTTTCCAACACACTAGAAAGAAATTATCCCTAAATTAGTGCGACAATTTGCTTAATGTATAATTTAAACAAAAATTAGCGTAGTTGCAAAATTTTTTTTATTCTTCACTGTAAACAATAAAAGAAATAATTCCCCACACCTGAACCATTTTCTCGCAATAAAAATGGATTTAAAAACTAAAAGTACAAAATTTAATATAAAACTACATAGTTTAGGAATTTGAAACAAAAAAAAATCTGTTTCAACAATTTACCCAATAATCTGCAACTAAACTGTCACCAAGTCCAACACTTTAATTTTCGACTTTCGCCATTTCTGAGAATATTGCATGATAAAGTCTCAGCCCCATTTACCGTTAATTATCGAGGCTTGATTTTGCCATATACCTGACCATTAAAATTCAAATTTCTCATTTTCTCTGTTGCGATAAAAAAAAAGGCAGGAAAAAAAATATTGCTGCAAAAACGATAATCTTCCTCAAAGAATCAAACACACTCAGATAAAGTTGTAACTCTGATTTTTTTTCTCAAAGTCTATAAAAAAATGGAATTCAAAATTAAATACATAATCTCGTGGTGCGCAATTAGCGAAATGAATATTTATGAATTTTTAAAAAGTGAAACCAATCTCGAAAACTGTATAATCGTTAAATTTGTCTGTTAATCAAGTTTCGTTTTTTTCTAACCCATATTTTAAATTAGGGATTGTCCCATCAATAAATAATTAATTAATAATTAATATAATAGGTATATTAATTATTAATTAATTAATAAATTATTAATTATTAATCATTAATAAATTATTAATTATTAATCATTAATAAATTATTAATTATTAATTAATTAATAAATTATTAAATATTAATTAATCAATTAATTATTAATTATTTATTGTTACATTTTTATTAAAATACTATATCTACATAGAAAAAAAAGTATTTTACTCAAATATTAACACTAAATTGTTATTAAAAGAATAAAAGTAAAAAGCAACAGCTATAACTATAACGAATGAGGAATGCTTCTCATCGAGAGTATCGAGAAGAAGGCGGAAATTGTTTTGAGGTACACTGATTACGTTTGGAGGTGGAGTCACTTATTTTAATTCCGCGCATGTAAGTCTGAATTTCCGTGTGTGCCTCACCAAAGAATGTCAGTCCAAACTCTTTCTACCGTGACCTCTATATAAATTTATGCTACTTTCCTTCGTTGGTCCATATTCGACCTTCCAATATAATTTCGCATACCCACCGCAGTCAATATCGCAAAAAAAAATTTTCTCCTTTTTCTCAAAACGAATCGCCAACTTATCTTCATCTCAGGTGCAATTATCATTTTGCCAAAATTTATACACTTTATTTTCCTTTCTCGAATGTATTCGGTACGTGTGGCTTATTAAAGCGCCTATTAAATTAAAGTACAATCGTTTCAAGCAACTATTAACTCTCGTATTAACTGAAATAATCGGTGAACTTGAGAATTATTAACTGAAATAATAATAATTAACCATAAGGAACAGTTGAGTAAAAGAAATAATTTTTTTATAATCATTTTAATAATAATTTTTAATCAAAATAAATTAACATTTTTTTTGTTAATTTAAAAAATGTTTTTGAGGGATAAAATGGTTTCAAATTACAAATTTCTCCACTTGAGAACGCCGAGGTCTCCGCCAGGTGGCAAGGGAAATTCCAAGAAACAACTCAACTGCCATCTGGCGCTGACCTTGGCGTTCTCAGGTGGAGAATAGCATTTTTCCATAAAAAATCTAAAGATATTCTACAATGATTTATAATCAGACATTGAATCTAGAGAGTTTGACATTCGATCAAAAAATTTCTAAATTTAGTGATGCATACGATCCGAGAAAATCGTTTACCTCGTTCAATTTTTCTCGATTTGTGAGAAGTTTACGATATATAATAAACAACATTTCTTTTGTTTTTATCGTTATGAATCGTATCGCAATTACGAACGAGAACTCGTATTAAAGGGTTATAACAAAATATGACAACTGATAAATGAAATTTTATTTAATAATGGAATCTCAAGATAATTTAGAAGTTGCTTTGGAAAGTAGTAGCACGCAAACAATTGGGTATATTTTTATTTTTTAAATATTCTTGATTTTTGTAAACTTATTAAAATTTTTCACATAAATATAGCAATCATGAAACTGATATACCGCCATCAACTGAAGCTTTTAAATACAGAAAGCGCAAAGCAAGTGCAAAATCATTAGAATCTTCATTTAAGTACTCGATTGTAGATGGATTGAAAGTCGGTACCTGCAAACTATGTATTGAAAAAACAATTATTATTAAAATGAAAGATTCAAATACGACAGGTTTAAGAAGACATCTTAAACATTTTCATCCAGAAGAATTCGAAGAAACTTATCCTAACCAGAAGCAAAAAGTTCATGTAAATTTTATATTAATTTAAAAACAAATTTAATTATATTAAATAGTTCTTATGAATATAAAAATTAAATTGTAAATGTATTAGTATTTAAATTATATTATTATGGGTATTTATTATTATTATTATTTTTTTTATTTTATTATTATTATTTATTATTTATTATTTATTATTTATTATTTATTATTTATTATTTATTATTTATTATTTATTATTTATTATTTATTATTTATTATTTATTATTATTTATTATTATTTATTATTATTTATTATTATTTATTATTGGTATTTAAATGTATTGGTACAATATTTTAGAAAAAAGAAACTGAACCTCGGTTTTTAAAATTATTCGGTTTTTAATAATTTAAATATAATTTATCAAGTATTATATTTGTTGAAAATATTTTTTAGAATTTTTACAATTTGATTTATTCTACAGACTTTCGATCAAGAAACATTCAATAAGATGACAGTAGACTGGATAACACTAAAATATTTAACCTACTCCTTTTTTGAAGATGACGAGACACAAGAATTCTTTCATTATTTAAATCCTGAGGTTAAACTCCCGATGCGTAACTATTTGAAAACAGAAGTGGAATTTAGATTTGAACAGAAACAAGATATTGTTATGAAAATCTTGAGTTCAAATTCATCTCGAATATCTTTTACAATCGATGGCTGGTCTTCAATAGCACATCGATCATACTACGGTATCACAGGACATTTTATCAGTGATGACTGGAGTTTAAATTCTCTTGTAGTTGATTTTGTTCCGTCCAATGGTCATCATACAGGGCGCGATATTGCTGAAATTTTTTTTAACTCTCTGGAAAAATATAATTTACTCTCAAAATTACAAGGCATCACTGTTGACAATGCGTCGTCAAACACCTCATTTATGGAGTACTTGTCTAGATTAATACCTGAATTCAATGCTTATGAACAACATTATCGATGTTTCGCTCATATTTTGCATCTGGGTGTTATGGCGTTCCTTAATGTTCTCAAAATTGATAACATACCCGAATCAAATGAAAACAGAGAATTTGAAGAATCCGACAGCGACATTGAAGATGAAAATTTGAATTCTGATGAAAACGAAAGAAAATCGCCACTTTCAAAACTCAGAGCTTTGTTTTCTCTACTCAAAAACTCCGAACAATGGAAAAACAAGTTGCATGTTTGCTGCAATGTCTGTAACGTGAAGGCCTTGTCACCAAATATACATGTTGGAACAAGATGGAATTCAACATTAGCAATGTTAATGTTTAAATAATTTTTAAAATATTATTTTTTACTTTACTATTTTTTCTATTCTTATATATATATATAATTATTTTAATCATAATGATTCTAAATTTATTAGGTTGACTCTAGCATTTGAAATGAAACCAGCGATAATCATGCTCTGCGAAAATAATATTAAATTAACGAAGTATATTCTTAACATTCAAGAATGGGGACTTTTGGAAATTGGATCCACATATTTACAGGATTTTAAAATTCTATCAGATAGACTAAGTGGAGAAAAGTATGTCACATTGCCTTCAGTAGTAATTGGTTTCAACATGCTGTTAGACAAGTTGGAAAATGCAAAAAACGATCTAATTTTGAAGGACAATAGAACGCCAATGGACGATATCCTTTTGGAAGCTCTAGAAAGATTATTAGAAAAACTGTTGAAACATTACCGAAAATGTCACTGGGGATATTGTGTAGTATTGCTTTTAGATCCCCGTTTTAAAAAAGAAACGTTCCAATTAACGCAATGGGGAAAAGAAATGGCCAAAGAATCTGTGAAGAAATTTGAGCAAACATATAAAACTACATATTACAATAAACCACAGGTATATAGCAACTACAAAGTCTATACTAGGGAACCTTTTTCAGGGTGGTAACTAGTTTTAGTTTACCAATTTCCCTGACAATTTACTACAATTAAAATTACTATCCCTGACAAAATTCTTTTTACAGGAAAATTTATAAGTTTCAATAAATTCTAAAAATTACATTTATAACCCTTCCTGAATTAAATTATTTTCTAGAATTTTCAACTAAACTTTATCTCTGAATCAATTAATTTAAATAATTTTCTAAAAGTTCTTCTAGAATTCAATTATATTTAAAAAAGAAAGATAATAGTTTTTCAATTTTGAAAAATTTCTAAACAATTAAAATTTGCTAAAATCTTTTGAAAATAATTAAACTTTTGAAAAATATAAATAAAAATGATCAAATGTTTGAAGAATTTTAATTATAAACAGAACAATGATTTCTCGACAATTTAAATAAATTTTACCAAAAAGTAAATTTTTATTTACATTGCTCGAAGATTAAATCTTAAAAAATTATTATAAAACAATTTTAATAATTATTTTTTAAAAATATTTTAATGTAATTTTTCGAAAGTAATTGAATTTCTGAAAAGAATTTTTGTATAATTTAAAAAACTAATTAATTGATGATTGGTTTCCTCAAAATGTTAAAAATAATTTTAAAATGTTATTATTTTTGTATTTGAATTTTTGAAAATATATAATTGAAAATAATGAAAAAATTGAATTTTAAAAAATTAGAAGATAATTTTCATTAATTTTCTTTTTTAAATTTACCTTTAAAGACTTTTCATTTTTCAAAATGTGATTTTCAAAAATTGATATAAAATACTTCAAATAAATTAATTATTTTCAAGTAAATTTAAAAAATTTTAACTATTCAAAAAGTTTTTTTTATTATACATATATATTTGAAAAATTTAATTATGATAAAAAATGATTGAAAAACAATTTTTGAAAGACTTCATAACTAATAGTTATTTTTCGCATTATAAAAATCAAAATAAGTTACACTTTTTTACTAAAAATTGTGGTATTTTGTTGCATTGTTTGGAAAAAAGTCGAAATTTTTAAATGTAATTCGAAAAAGTTTCAATTTTCTTAATTTCTCTGAAAAAAATTTTTTCTGGCATTTTCTTGACTTTACTGAAAAAAATGTTGTTTCCCTGAGATTTCCCTGACTTTACTGACACGTGACCACCCTGCATTTTATTTCTCTTCGTCCTCTAAATCAATAAATTATTAATTTATTTGTTTCTCATTTTGGTTAACTTGAAGTAATATTAAATATTACATTATTTTTATTGCAAAAAATTTTTTAAATGAAATTTTCTTACTTTAAAAAATCAAAACATAGATTTTTTTAAAAATATTTTAATTTAATTTAATAATATAGATTATTTTATAAGAATATGCATTCTTCTATAAGACATTTTTATTCAATTATTAAAAAATTTGTGTTTAGTTATCGAAAGAAGTTACACAGTCTTCAAGCAAACAAAAAAATAATAATACCAGTGAAGCACTTGATGTCGATGCTCTATTTGTCTCAGATTCCGAAGAAGATGAATGCTCAAGTTCTGTAAATTCTACTTCTAATTGGAGATATGAATTGGATTATTACTACGCGCAAAAGCGAGCACCTAAAAGTACAGATGTGCTCAAATGGTGGGAAAAGAACGAAAAAACTTTGCCTAATCTTGCTAAAATGGCGCGTGATTTTTTTTCGGTAACTGCTACATCTGTTCCGTCCGAAAGGTTGTTCTCTCGAAGTTCCTTGATTGTTAGAAAACACAGGAACAAGTTGTCAAATCAATCAATTAAACATTTAATATGTTTAAATTCATGGAATTCATGTTCCTTAACTTCGAAAATCAACTCAATGCTGGACACGACTAAGAAATAATGTTTGAACCTAAATTACGTTTTTTTTACATTAACACAATTTTGAGAATGTTAAAAAAGTTGAATAAAAATTATAAATAATACTAAAATAATTAAATACATAATTTTATAACCTAATAAAAAATTATATCAGTTTTTATAAATATTTAATTTTTCTTGTTTTGTCAGAAAATATGGAAAAACCTGTTTTTCTGATTAAACACAAATTTAACAGGTTATAAAATATTGCTTCAACCTAAATTCTTTTTAAATTATTAAAAAATAGTATTTAAACAAGAGATGTGCCACTATTTTTAAAAATTCTGAATTTAATTTTTTTATTTTTCGAAAGAATCCTTCAAATAATATATATTATATTACAATTAATAATATAATACGTAAAAAATAAAAAATTACAAATACTGTGTTTACATTTCTCGATTATTATAATTGTTTAACGAGAAGTTGTCACCACGAGACGATCATAAACGATAATTTTGACAATTGAACGATATTCAGTCTCGTAAAGGTTACTTCTCGTTATATCCCGCTCGTATGCATCACTATCTAAATTATATTCTTGAAGTATTCTAGAACGTCTGCTCAACTAAAATTTCTACAATTATTATCCAAGCGAATGACAATTAATTTTAGATTTATCGATTTACTTTTATCGACCTAAAACTGTCATAACCAACAGACATCTCTCTTTATAGTCATTTCATCTCTAAAGAAAATGCTCGCCTAACAAAAGCGCAAATAGAAATTCAGAAAAAGAAATTCACAAAAGGATAAAGAAATTCACAAATAGAAAACATAATGAAAACCCGTGAGAAGTGAATCAAATAAAACTGTGAATAATTCAATTTAAAGAAATAGGAAATAATTTGTATTATCCGCTCGGAAAATCTTATCGCGCAGTCTTATCGCCGTGGGAAGATAAGTGATTCGCATTAATCGTGACATATGCAGGATCGAAAAAAGGATCAAATTTACCGGTGCGTCGCCTCGTCGTCGTGGTCGTCAGATGGATCGGGATGTAAACAGGATGCTGTTGGGGGTATATACATCTTTGAAGAAGAGTAGCCTGCCAGCAAGGTCGTTGCCTCAGCTACTTCAGGCTACTAACCTTCAGCCAGCGAGACACCTCTTATAGTTTATGTCTAGTGGCGAAGAGAATCCAAGAGGATATCATTTTTTTTCCTATTGTATATTAATCATATAAATATAATGTATGTGACAAGGGGGAGAGAAAAGAACGTTCCAATCATATCATTACAAAACTCTCAATCTCCTCTCTTCACCCACATCATTTGACTATGACAAGTTTACATTAACCCTTTCCCCCTCTTTCTCTCTCTCTCTCTCTTCTTCCTTCCTTTCATTGATTTAATCAATTTCAAGGTCGTTCCTGTCACAATATCATATTGCTAAAATTGTATTTAATTGAATTAATATTCTATCAATGAATTTTATTAATGAAATTTAGACCCGAACGGATGAAAGTATTAAAGTAAATTTTACTTTACTTGGCAAGGATATTAACTGCACGGAGAAAAACATAAAGTAACTTCTACTACAGGGTTGCCACAAATGTTTAATTTTATTTTTCCCTGATTTCCAGACAAAATTTTTACTTTTTCCCTGACCCTAAAGAATATTCTGATTCACTCTAAAAATTATTAGATACTCAAAAAAAAAATGTTCTATTACATTTATTTACAAATTTCTTTAATTGTAAAATTAATCAAAAACATCAATAACTTCTTTTTTAAATAAATATTTAATCATTATTATTTTTCTGTAGGAAATAGAATTCTTCAAAACATTCAAATTCAAACCTTTTTGAAATTCAACAACTTATAAGAATATTATTACAAAACATGAAGAAGAACATTATTTTTTAAAACAAGTTAATTATTTACAAAAATCCTAAAAAAAATCCTTCGCAAGAATTCAATTATTTTTACAAACAGTACAATAATTTCACAAAAAAATGCAATTATTTAAAAGAAATGTAATAAAATTCGTTGAAATAATTCAATTATTTTCATAAATAATAATAAATCGATTATTCGTTAATTGATTTTTAAATCAAGTTTTATTAGAAAATTTTAGAAAAATTCAATTATTTAAATTAAAAAATAAATAATTTATTGAATAATTGAATGTTTATTAAAATTGAATTATCATAAAGAATTTTATCAATAAATTTTTAAATAAATGAATTCATTTGACAAATTTTAATAAAATTTTTAAGAATAATTACATTTATCGAGGAATTTGATTAAAATATTGTATGAAAAATAATTAAAATCATGCGATGAGTTTTATTATTTATCAAAATATTTAAAATTTTCCTAAGAATTTTATTTAAATTTTCATAAAATAATTGAATGTCGGAGAAGAATTATTATTTATAAAGATACTTGAAATTTTAACAAGAATTTTTTTTTTAATTTTTGAACCTAATTGGATTTCTGCGAAGAATTTTATTACTTTTGAAAATAATTTAATTCTTCCAACAAATTTTATTCAAATTTATAAAAATAACTGTATTTCTCTGAAGAATTTTATTATTTATATAAATAATTGAATTCTTACAACGAATTTTATTCAAATTTATAAAAATAATTGAACTTCGGTGAAGAATTTTATTATTTTATGAAATTTTGTATTTTAAATAATTGAATTCCTGTGAAAATTTTATTACTTATGAAAATAATTGATTATTTCAAAGAAATTTATTAAATATTGAATAATTGAATTCCTGTGGAATTTTGACAAGAATTTCATTAAAATTTTTAAAAATAATTGAATTTCGATGATAAATTTTATTATTTATAAAAGATAGGTAGTTGAAATTTTGACGAGATTTTTTTTTTAATTTTTGAACATAATTGAAATTCTGCGAAGAATTTTTGTAACTTTTGAAAATAATTGAATTTCATTGTATCATCATTTGTAACTTTTCCAAAATCCAATTTTTTTTTAGTATTTTTAACTAAAATTCTTCTATCAATCTAGTATTTATGAAAATTGTAAAAATTATTTATAAAATAATTTATAAGTCATAATTTTATGATAGTTTTTGAAAAATTAAGTTATTTAAAAAGAAATTATTGTCTGAAATTGAAAAAATTGAAGGTTTTGTATTAAAATTCGAGGTAATTTCATAGTTTACGAGGGAAAAAGGAAAAAAAATTCAGAGTTTTCTCATAAATTTTAAATATTCAATTTTTTCCAGTACTTTTAGTAAAAATCCCTGACTTTTTCCCGACTTCCCTGACAAATTTTACTTTCCCTGACCTGTAGCAACCCTGTACTACTTTCATAGTAAAAACCTAAACTGTCAGAAACTTTTGGTCATTTCTGCTAACTTTTACTACTTTTGGAGTAAATTTTGCTATACGTCCGAGGTCAATTTTACTAATTCTCGAAACTTTTCTAGAATGCTACTATTATTAGTAGAAGTGTAAATATATTATTATTTATTATAACTTTTATTATCTTTTTACTTATATTATAACATCAAAGATGTTTTTTTTTGGATTAAATTATTATGTGATAAATGATTTACTACTATAATATTTATTAGTAAAATTAATATAATTTCGAAAATACTTTACATGTTTTAATGTTCTTCGGCTAAAGCTGGAATAAGCATCCAGTTTATTTTAAAAATATTAATGTTTCTTAAGATTCAAGCATTAAATATTAATGTTTTTGTTTAAAAAAAAAGAATATTTATCATTAAAATTAAATTCTAAGTTACAGATGCTAAAACTAATCCAATTATTACAGCACCTGTTTATTAACTTTTAGAGTTTAATTTTATACCTAAATATTCTTTTTTTAAAACAACATAAATATTTTTAAAATAAAATCTGGGTGCTTGTTTAAGATTCATTAAAAAAACATTAAAACACTTAAAGTATTTCAGAAATTATATTAATTTTAATATTTTAATTAAACAAGGCAAAGTGAAGAATTTTTTAACTGATTCTAGAAAGTCACTTAAATTTCTTTATTATAAGTTTAATTTTTATTTGCACTTACTTACAAAAAGAAAATTTTATTTTTATCACTAAAAAGTAGTATTTTACATAATTTTTAAAAACTCACCTATATCCTCCTTATTCTTATTTTAATCACAAAACTTTTTTCACTTCTGATCACTTATGATATTTTATATATACTTTTTATTGCTTTGTCACTTTTCACTTTTTATCATCCCATATTTTAAGAATATTATTAAGAATGATGAAGAATATTTAAGAAAAAAAAACACGTGTTCTTAACTTTGTAATCTGTACTATTCTGTAATATTCAGCATGCATCATGTATAATACTCGCACTCGACCACGTGGAATAAATTAAAACCTCAAAGCTGCGCGCGCACAAAAATTTCAAATTATTTCAGCCAATAGAGACTGTCCTCATCGTATTTCAACCAATCGCGACCGTCATCATGAAATTTCAACCAATTGCGACCGTCATGATGAAATTTTCAACCAATAGCGACCGTCATCTTGCCAAATCCAGCCAAAAAAATAGCTGTTTTTCTAGTTAGGATTATAATAATTAATACAAATTTTTAGTTTACTTAAAATTTACTTAATTTTTGGTAAAAATTTACACCGAAAACAGTAAAAATTTTTATACAAAAAAATACAATACAATGAAAAGTAAATTTTCTTAAATTTAAGTTCAAAAAATTAGGACATTTTTAATTATTTAAATTAATTTAAATGAATATTTTTAAAATTAATTAATTTACCTTATTTAAAAGAATAAATAAATTTTACTATTAATAAGTGGGGATTTTTTTAAAATTAAAATAGTGGACAATGTTTACTAATTTGAATTAGTGGCTGAATTTTTACTTTGAATCAGTAAATTTTACTAATAAATTAGTAGAAATTACTATTGATTAGTAAATTTTATTAATAAAGTAATAGAAATTACTATTTATTAGTAAATTTTATCAATAAATTAGAAATTATTAGTTATTAGTAAAATTTACTAATTTAAAAACAAAATATCAGTTAGTGAGTTAGTAAATTTTACTAATAAAAATAAATACTCATTTCTACTAATTTATTAGTAAAATTTACTAATTTAAAAGCAAAAAGTCAGTCATTTTAGTAAATGTTACCATTAAATAGTAATTTCTACTAATTTATTAGTAAAATTTACCAATTTAAAAGCAAAAAGTCATTCACTAATTTAAATTACTAAACATTTTTTACTAATTAAAATTTAGAGAGTCAAAGAAATTATTCTCTTTCATTTACTAATTATTATGATCACTTTTTTATCATTTACCAACCAATTTTCATTTCATCAAAGACTCTATTAAAGAAAATTAATTGTCGCAATGATCGCAATTTAATTTAATAAAGAAATTAGAGAATCTATAATACACTTTCCCCTCTGATGATGTGGTTGAAAACAAGTTAATCGAATTAGGCTTTCCTTATGGGAGACAATTTTCCAAAGACAGTGTTTCTGTGTGTGTGTGAGAGTGTGTGGAGGGAAAAAAAATTCTCACCTTATTGAAGAAAAGAGAAACGATGTTGAGATCAAGTTAAGATAGATTCTAGACGTGAATTCACTTTTATGGAATTGTGAAACTAAATTCCAAGGGAAATGGCAAAGAAAGCGAATTAGTCAAGTTCAAGGTTATGGAACATACACACACGCACATTAATTCTGTGATACATATATTTCTATGTATGTACATTTAACCCTGCGACTATAATAAATTATCGATTATTCGCTTCAATGAAAATATTATTCCCTACAGTGGATTATAAAAATTTCGCTAACTTCAAATTCTGTTAAAAATGGTTAATAATAATTATTGAAAATAAAAGTCGTCCGTTAATTTAAATTAGTAAAATTAGTAATATAATTAAAATTAGTTCCCAATATAATTAAAAATTTTCCGAATAATCTTAAAAAATACCTAATAAAATATTTTACTAAAGTTTTAGTATCACTAATTATATTTTAGAGATTTATTATTATGGATAGATATTATTACTTTTTTATTATTCTAATTTATTTTTTGTCATTTAATCGAAATTAGTAAAAAAAATTCAAACAGTTTAGACTTTACTACAGAAATATAGTAAAATTTACTTTACTAATTTTTTTCCTCAACACTCATAATAATATCTATTATCTAAAAACAATTTTCCCTTTCAACTAAAACACAGAACAAATAATTGAACCTACAAATCACCAATTCAACCAATATCATCATCCAACAACAAAACTCCATGAATTCAATATCAAAAAGGATGAAACTTTCCAATAATAATAATCAATAAAAATAATAAGATTCTATCCAAGTTTCTCTTCAATATTTTTTTTTCCTAAATCACTTACACGTTAATAAGCACCTGAAAAGTGACTTGTTGAAATTTATCAAACCAAAAAAAAAAAGAAAAAGAGAAAAAAAATCCAAAAAACTATAAAAATGTTGCAATTTCTCAAAAGGAAGAATTTTAATTACACAGTATTGAATATAGGAGGATAGAGAGAATGAAATGTAGAAATTGTGTATGAAATAATTTGAAGCAATAGCAATTTGTGATGGGAAGATAAGTGTTAGATTTGTTGAAAATAAATCTCTGTCGATATTCATCGCCGTTTGTGGTATAGATATACAATATATTGTATATATGTGGACGAGAGACGGCTTATAGAGTCAAGGAAGCGGAATGAAAGTACACGAATAGAGAAATAATAGCAATGTAACTACTCGCGTGTAACGGGAAGCAGTTGAAGAATTCAACATATACAAATGATGGCCAAAGTCGATGTTAACGAAGTTATAAACAACTCGATTGCTTTTGTTATTATTACCTTATTATATTCCTATAATAGTGTAATTACTATTTTTTTCTTCTCTTCCAATACAAAAAAGAAATATTCGAAAAATATTTATTTCTTCTCTTCTTTAATTTTTTATTTATTTTCTTCTCTTGTAACTATTCTTTATTCTCAAATTGTTTATTTATATTCTTTTTCTAAAAAACATTTTTAATTTTCTTTTATTTGAAATTGAAAAATTAAAACAAAATTTAATTAATGAAAATAAAAACAAGAAATTAATAACCAAATAGAAAATAGAAAATTTAATTTATTCTCTTTTATTATTTGTTAAATTTTTGTTTACTTTCTTTTCTTTGAAATTAAAAATAGAAGAAAATTAAAGAATTAAAAAGAATATTTTTCGTTAAAGAATTAAAGAATAAAAATAATATAAGAGAAGAAGTTAATAGTTTTCGAATATTTTTTGTTATATTGAAAGAGAAGAAAAAAAAGAAAAATTAGTTAATGTTTAATATTTTTATGATAAAAGAGAATAATTTATTAATTAAAGAATATTTTTATGATAAAAAATATTAAATTCTTCTCTTTTATTATTTTTCACTCTTAAATTTTATTATTTCTTTTCTTCTCTTTTATTACTTTTTATTTCCTAACTTTTTATTTATTTTTTCCTCATTAACTATTTTTTAATTCTCTATTCTCACTTAATTTAAATCAAGTACATTAATATTGCTGATTGGTAGCAAGCAAAAAAATCTTGTCTGTCTTTTTACTTCTGCAATCAGTGAAAAATAAAGTTAAAAAAAAGAAGAATAATATAAAATCAAAGACAATTTCCAATTTTTTATACACGAAAACTTGTACTTTGGTTTTTCCTTTTTTTTTTTGCTCTACACGTGTCTCACATGCGGGTTCGATTATGACATTCACTTAACAAGCGTCGTAATGTTGATATATTTACTCACACAATTATTACAACCTGAAGTTTCATTATCCATCAAGAATTATCATTCAAACCAACTGAAAATTTCCACTATAGTCTCTAAAGATTTATTACTCTCTCGAATTTTCTGCAAACGAAAAACAATAAACTTCCATATAAATAAATATCTCCTGCTTGAAAGTAGAAAACTAAAGATTATTTTATTTGCGTTTTAAATTTTATTTCAATTTTAATTGTTTATCGTTATTATTATTTATTATTAATATTCATCGATTTTTTAGGAATTGAATTTATAATTTATAATTCTTTATTTAAATATTTTTTTACCAACAAAAGTTTCGACAAAAAGAAACAAACAGAATTTTTTTTTTACAATGAAAATGGAAAAACAAAAAAGAAATTAGTGAAAATAGAAAAAAAAATTGATTTTCAAAAATAAAGACAAGAAAAAAATAACAGAAATAAAATAGAAAATGAGAAAACATAAAGATAACAATATCCCAGTAAGCAATGAAAACTGTCATATACAATATTCGTAATAGTATATTGTGCAACAAGTACAGAAAGAAGCTGTTTTCCGACGAGTGCAAAGTTTGCTGTCCCGAGCGAAGCGAGGGCAGCAATTTGCACGAAGTTGGAAAATCTTCTTTCGTACGTGTTGCACACAGTACTTTGTGCAACACCTTTTGGTTTTGATAAAAAAAGCTGTTTGGAAACGCTAGTTGACGCCAACATACGTACTATTTAGCAGGGTTTGGAACGTATGTTACCGCACTTAATATTCGTGGTTTTTTACGCGTATATTACTGTAAAAAACAGGTATTCTACAAATAGAAAACAAATACCTATGTATATCACAAAAAAAAACCCAAAAGTTTAAGAACTTTGCCGCACTAGTGCAGCAAAGTAAGCACTTTGCCGCACTAGTGCAGCAAAATAACCACTTTGCCGCACTAGTGCAGCAAAGTAAGCTCTTTGCCGCACTAGTGCAGCAAAGTACTGTTTTGCGCATACTTTACAGGCATGCAAAGTATTACTTTCCTTACAGGTGTTGCACAAAATATATTTACGATCAAATCGCACATGTCGAGTTCTATATATTTATTCGAATATGATTAGCGCGAATATAATTTAATCGACGAATGACGTTATCAGAATTTCAATAATAGACAATGACTAAGCAGCGTTGATATATGAATATTATAGTACTATACATAAAAAACAAAAAAAATTTAAACGACACCTGTAAATAACTATAAACTCCTTTACAAAACATTAAATAATGCTTTTGCAACAATTGAAAAATTATAACTACATTTCAAACTAAAAAAAACAATAATTAACAAACAAACTCAATGATAACGTGAGGAAAAATTAAAACAAGAGAATACGGAAATTGCTTTTCAATTTTATGATTGTGTTATGTACGAAAAATTAAAAAAAATGTTTGTCTTCCAATATTTTTCTTTAAAAAGAGAAATATAAGAGCGATCTTTATTTTTCTTAATGGAAAAAAATGTCATTAATTATTTTACCATTATCTATTTTTTTCATTAAATGTAGTTTTTAGAATTTTTTAAACTCAAGGTTAAAAAAAATGTTTAAACAATTTAACTTTAACTTTCATTTTAACTTTAACTTTAACTTTAACTTTAACTTTAACTTTAACTTTAACTTTAACTTTAACTTTAACTTTAACTTTAATTTTAATTTTAATTTTAATTTTAATTTTAATTTTAATTTTAATTTTAATTTTAATTTTAATTTTAATTTTAATTTTAATTTTAATTTTAATTTTAATTTTAATTTTAATTTTAATTTTAACTTTAACTTTGAATTTGACGAACTTTACTTTGAGTTTCAATCAACTTAAAGTTAAAGTTAAATTCAAATTCTAAGTGAAAGTCAAAATTAAAGACAAAGTTTATGTCAAAATGATAATCAAGGTTAAAAAGTCAAAATGAAAATCAAAGTCAACTTTAAAGTCAAAATTAAAGACAAAGTCAAAGTCACAATTAAAAAGAAGAAAGTCAATGTTAAAATAGGAATGAATGCCAAATTTATAATCAATGTTAAATTTAAAGTCAAAGACAGAGTTAAAGTCAAAATTAAAGACAAATTTAAAGTCAAAATGATAGTCAAAGTTAAAAAGTCAAAGTCAAAATTAAAGAGAAAGTCAAAGTTAATATGGGAATGAATGTCAAATTTATAAACAATGTTAAATTTAAAGTCAAAAGTTAAAAAGTCAAAGTCAAAATTAAAGGCAAAGTTAAAGTCAAAATGATAGTCAAAGTCAAAATTAAAGACAAAGTTAAAGTCAAAATAAAAGTCAAAGTCAAATTTAAAGTCAAAGGTAAAGAGAAAGTCAAAGTCAAAGTCAGAGTTAAATTCAAAGTCAAAGTCAAAATTGCACAGTAGAATAAATTTATCCATTTCCAAAGTAATTAATTAATTAAAAATTAAAATTAATTCTACCATTTGCAAAATAGTGATTTTCAGTAAAAATTAGCAAACTTTACTGCAAAAGTAAATTAATATAAAACTATAAAATGAAAATTTGCCTTTAGGCAAAAATTCCACACACTCTATAGATATTTTACAACATGAAATAAATTATCCATTATTTTTCCATCTATAGAAATTGGAACAATACATATTTCTTTCTTAATCTGAAAAAAATTCAATGTTAAATATAGGTTAAACCATTTATGTATTATATAGGAATAATTGCGAAAATTGTCTAATATATACCCAGTTTTCCTGTTCCTATGTCAAATCGTGCCTAACTGGGCGTTTGAAATGCTGGCGCAAGAAAGAAATGAATTCAAATCCAGCTTACTTCGTTAATTGCCATAATTAGCCTACATTCTCAGCGAGAGATACAATACAACTTTAACAAAATACCACCACAGACTCCGCAATGAAAGTAAAATAATCCGGTTTTGCATTTAGAGGGAAAAAAAAACTATGCGTTTCAAGTATTGTTTCATTTAGAATTTCATTTAGATGATAGTAGAATAAGAATGCAAATCTGTTCTTACGAGTAAAAAACGGAGAAATTATTTCGAAATCAAGGAAACGTTCTTTTTCCTTTTTTTTTTGACTCTTGAGTTCACAGATCAGGGAAAGAGTTTTTTTTAAGTAACTCTTTAAAACTTTTCACTCTTTTTATGTTTTTGTATAGTTATTGTAATTTTGTAACACCGACAATATTAATTGTCAATTTTTTTATGGTGATAAAAACAGGAAATTGCATACTATTACTTAACGATAATAATTTGACTATTAATTAATGAAACTACTAATTAATTAAACTGTTAATTAAATAATATACTAATTAATTAAACTAACAACTAAATAAATTATTAACAAATTAAACTACTACATAATTGAACTAACAAGTAATAAAATTATTAAGAAATTGAACTACTAATTAATTAAACTACTAATCAAATAAACTAACTAAATAACTAATAACTAATTAAATTCTTTACAAACTGAACTACTAATTAATTAAACTATAAACATATTAAACTTCTACATAATTAAATTATTAACACATTGAATTACTAATAAATTAAACTATTAATTAATGAAACTACTAATTAATTAAACTAACAACTAAATAAATTATTAACAAATTAAACTAACAAGTAAATAAATTATTAACAAATTAAACTACTACATAATTGAACTAATAACTAATTAAATTATTAAGAAATTGAACTACTAATTAATTAACCTATTAATTAACCTATTAATTAACTAAACTACTAATTCGTTAAACTATTAACAAATTAAACTACTAATTAATTAACCTATTAATTAATTTAACTACTAATTTGTTAAACTATTAACAAATTGAACTACTAAATAATTAACCTATTAATTAATTAAACTACTAATTCGTTAAAATATTAACAAATTGAACTACTAATTAATTAAACTGTCAATTAATAATTAATAAAATATGCAATTTTTTTCATGGGAAAATTAAATTTTTTTTCGAACTCACCAGTTGGAGAAGTAAATAGCCTTAAAGAATTGTACATACCTGGAACAAATAAAAAAAAACGTCATTAGAAAACAAATATTAAAATTTGTCATATTAAAACACGAAATAAATCAAACAAATTTTATCAAAACTTAAATAATAATTATTACAAAATTATAATCACTGAACTAAAAATATATTTAATTACTAGGTATACAAATTTTTACACTTAAAAAAAATAATTTGATTAAAATAATCAATTACTTGATTATTATTAAGTAAATATTTATTTTTATTAAATAATTATCAATTCTAAGCGATAAAATTGAATTTATTAAAACTACAACAATTTTCTTCCACAGGCCGATTTCATTTTTTTAAAAATTATTTTAAATAATTTAAATAATTTAAATTTAAATTTATTTTGGATTTTTTGACCTTGGATATTTTTTTTTTTAGATTTTTTGTACTTTGGACTTTTTTTCTTCTTGAATTTTTCGGTCTCGATTTTTTGGAATGGATTTTTTGTCCTGTAATCTTAAAAAACAATTATCTTCGTACTAAATAAATTATTCAGCGAAAGGTTAATAGTGAATAGGTACATAAAATCAACGCCACTTTTCTAAATTGTTATTCGCCAATAGTAAATTGTTAATTAATCGTTTTCTTTCAATTCATGGATCAATCATCCCGCGGTTGCTTTTGTAAATCACGATGAAGTAAGCTAATTGCAGCGAATTAACCTGAATATAAACCAGACATGATAAGACATATTGAACACACTGAATGAGAGACATCAATGCTCCTAACTCTTTTAGAAACAAAACATTCTTTTCCTCTTACTGAAAAAAAAGAAAAAAAAAGAAAAAAAATAGAAAAAAGTCAAATACGACTGACAAAACTTTTTTTTACTGTATATATTGTAGCGCACAGAAATCTGCAACTATTCTAAAAATTTTTTTTTATAAATTTGTTTGAAAGCCATGGGGAAAGCTTTCTTTGCGGAAGACTCGATCTAAGGTCACGTTCTCTGGACAGAAGGGGCATAGTTTACTATCCGTGGATCGTGTTTCATCTTTCTCTCTTTTTCCCTTTCTCTTTCTCTCTCTTCTTTTTCCCTTGAATGTATCGTTGTTACGTTAACGCGCTCATTACGTACATTATATTGACGATGTAAAAGTAAATTTCTGGTTACGTGTTACGAACTCTATACGTGCTTCATTACGTATCATGCCTATCTTTCACGCAACTTTCCGTATCAATATTCATTTTGTTGTATATGCAAAATTCTCATCTGGATATTCAAGTTTTCTCTCTTATTTAAACGTCGTCGTTGTCAAACTTAGTATCCCACATATAAATTTTCTCTTAAATGCTACACGTTAAATAAATTTTAATTATTTAATAACTAATAATTATTATTTAATAATTAATAATTACATTTTTAATAATTACTTTGAATTTTCGTAAATTTGCTTCCAGTCCGTAAAAGTCCGTTTCTTTCAAAAAAAAGGTCCGTAAAGTCCGTAATTTGAAAGATTATTTTCAAAAATTTTCTTCAAATCTTTGAAATTTTTAATTTCTCATATACTTTTAAGTACTAACAATTCTGTAGAAGAATTAATTTTTTTGACAAAGTTTGTTTCAATTTAAAAAATTTCCAATTAAAATTGATTAAAAGTTGATTTTCAAAAATAGTAGTAAAATTTAAAATAAAATTATTTTCAAATATAAAAATAGTCGAATAAATAATTTATAGCATTCGCGGCCTAATTTAGCAATAGTTTTTTTTATAACAAATCTACAAATTATAAAAAAAACTCTCTTTAACTCTAAATTCTCTTTTACTACTAATTCAATAAAATTCAAAAATTTTGCCATTCACTACTTATTATTATTTGGCAAAAAAAATAATGTCTTTCTATTCTGATCTTTTCTACTAAGTAATCAATAATTTTCAAATTTTGTCTGACTAAACTCCCTTTTACTACCAATTCAAAAAAAAATTTAAAGACTTGTCTCACTGAACTGCCATTCTCTACTAATTGCAGTTTGGCAAAAATATAATAACTTCTGATCAGTACTAGTGATTATTAAATAAGTTTAAAATCTTGTCTGACTAAACTCTCTTCTACTACTAATTCAAAAAATTCCAAAACTTGTTAAACTCAATTTCCTTTTACTACTAATTAATAAAAAGTTTTAAAGTCACGGCTGACTAAACTGACGTTTACTACTAATTGCAAAAAAACTCTCTTTGGAAATTCATCTGACTAAACTGCCTTTTACTACTAGTTAAAAAAAAAATTGTAAACTTGACTGACTTTTTAAATTTTTACCCCTTTTTTATTTACAATTTATTTTTGAATCAGTAGAAAAAGTGACAATTTTACGAAAATTGAACATTTTTCTAATAAGTAGTAAATGTCAGTTTAGTCAGACAAGATTTTGAGTTTATTTTTTAATTAGTAGTAAAAGGGCGTTTGGTCAGACAAGTTTACGAAAACAGAATATTTTTCTAATAAATAGTAAATGTCAGTTTTGTCAGACAATATTTTGAATTTATTTTTTAATCAATAGTAAAAGGTCAGTTTAGTCAGACAAGATTTTGTATTTATTTTTTAATCAGTAGTAAAATCGCGTTTGGTGAGACAAGTTTCCGAAAATAGAATATTTTTCTAATAAGTAGTAAATGTCAGTTTAGTCAGACAAGATTTTGAATTTATTTTTTAATCAGTAGAAAAAGCTCGTTTGGTCAGACAAGTTTCCAAAAACAGAATATTTTTCTTATAAGTAGTAAATGGCAGTTTAGTCAGACTGAATTTTTTTCTTATTTTTCCAAATCATGATCATTGAAAAGACAGAAAAAAAAATGAAAAAATTATTCAGTTGTTTGAGAAAATAAAAATTTCCTCTCGATCGTGAATTTCGATGAGACGCCCTTGGTAAGAATGCGTTCCCAACTCGATTCAATGGTCCATTGTGCAACGGAGAATGTAACATTCATTTTCTGCACACAACTATATAGGAGTAGAAGGGAAATGTAGTGCTTTTCAATTGGCAGATATTTATACCATTTCTCTTTACTGGCATATTTTCTTTATGCGCGTTTATGATTGTTCAAAAAGATTTCCTGCTGGTCACATAAGCAAAACAGGAATTTGCATTTTTCACTTATTTTCGTTTGGTATTAATAAATTCAATGAATAATTGATCGAGTCTACTATTATTATTATTATCATCACTATCATAAATTTCATTCTTATCATTATAATAAACACTAATAATAATAATAATCTCTCTAAATTTGAATTAGTAAAAATGTTATATAATAATAATTATTTAATTAATAATAACAATTATTTAATTAACAATAATAAATAATCTAACAAAATATTTAAAAAAACGGACGTAAAATTATTTGAACAATAATAATTATTATTATAATATTAGATAAGAAATTATAGTTGAAAAATATGTTAATTTTTCTTATAGAAAAACTATGAAAGAAGGTGTTTACAATAAAGTTATTGAAAGAATAATAAAATAAATGAAAATTTAATAAAAACAATTTTTTATCAGTAAAAGTAAAGGTTAATAAAAATTATAATTACTTTCATGAATAAGAAACGCTTCATTTGGCCATTAATCAAGAGTTGAAAATTTTTTTATTTTTTAATTTAAATTCCGACTTTTGTATTTTCGTGTTTTGATAAGAAGATATACTGAAGCACCTTCGTGTTTGCCGTTCAACACGCAAGTATTAAATCAATTTTATTTCCCGCGTTTTTCTATTCGTCCATTGGGACTTAATTCCTTTTATCGAGGGTATATTGAAGAAATTATTTATTCCACTCTTTCTTTCTTCTTTTCTTATTTTTGATCGAATACTATACATATATATACAGGAATCGATAGAATCATTTAATATCCTTTTCGATTCAAGCAAAAATAAAGGAAAAAAGAAAAAAATAGAAATACACGCAAACTTGTAATTTATTTTATTTTGATTCTCGTTTCAAACAACACGAATTTTCATTAAAAAAATTTTTCTTGTCTGTTTCAGGTATGTACCTTTAAAAGAGGAATTCCATGGTCTAAATGATAAGAGTTATAAAATTAAATTGTATATCATTGGTAAGCAAAAATTTTCATTTTTCATTTTATATTTTTCATTGACATTTTTATTTTATTTTAAATATTTCTACAAACTTTTTTGTTCAAAAGATACAAATTTACTTCTTAAATAATTAATTTTTCGTTTATTGCAAAATTTTTATTTATGTTTACTAATATTAATAAATTTTTTCAATACTAATTTTCCTTTTAATTGGAAAAATCATTTATTTCCATTTCTGAAAACAAAAAGAAATAAATTTTTCTAAATTCCTAATTTTTACGAAAAATTCTTCCTTTGTTTTTAAAATAACAAATTTATTTTAAAAATAAAGAATTATTAATTAATTTAATTATTAATAAATATTGATTGTCCAAAATTTTCGTAAGAAAACAATCTTTTTTCAAATTAACATTAATAATAATAAAAATATAATAATTATTTAATTAGAAAATAGCAATTCTTTATAGATTAAATAAAAAAACTATTTTTTTTCTTTTATGGGGAAAATTTCTAATTTTCTTTGTTGAAACAAAGCAAAAATTTATTTCCTAAAACGTTAATTTTTCTTTCTGCCAAAAAATTTCAGAGTTTTTTTTTGCTTAATAAATAATAACTCACTTTCTGAATATTAATTTTAATTAATTATTCAAAAGAAATAATTTTACACCATTTCTGTTTCAAAAAATACTAATTTATTTCCTGAATAATTTATTAATTAATTAATTTTACTTAATTTTACTTTTATCCGAAAAATCACTAATTTTTATTTTTTTTTAATTCGAAAAAATTTAATTTAATTCATTTTTCGCTTTAATAAACGAAAAATGATTTTTTAATTCTTTATTTTTCATTTATGCAGAAAAAGTTGTATTTTTATTTGTTCAAAAGAATTGTTTTTCTTATAAATATGAATTTTCCGCGTTTATCAGACTTTTTGTTTGAATGAAAAATTTATTTTGTCTGTATTAATTTCTCTTTCATTCAAAAATTTCATTCTTTTCTTTCCTTTTTTTTTGTTCAAAAACTGCAAATTTATTTCTTAAATATCATTTATTCTTTTTGTCAAAAAATTATTTATTATTGTTCATTTAAATAGAAAACTTAATTTTTTAATATTTATATTTTTTTCATTCAAAAATTGACTAATATTCTTTGTTTAAAATTTTAAATAAATGAAATACAGTTTCTAAATAATAATTTTCTTTTTATTCTAAAAGTTTATAATTTTTCTTGTTCAAAATCTACAGATTTCATTTATTTTTCGTTTATGGGAAAAATTCCTAATTTTCTTTATTTAAATAAAACAAATTTCCTTTCTAAATATTTTTGCTTAACTAAAAAACTTATTTTGACAATATTAATTTTCTTTCCCATTTAAAAATTCACTAATTTATAATTTTATCTGTTCAAATCATTGAATAGAACAAATTTATCTGAAAAATATTAAGTTTCTGATATTTCCTGTTCCATTATCAACGAAACTTCTTAAATATTTATTTTTCCTTTATAGGAAAAATTCCTAATTTTTTTTGTTTAATTTTTTAAGAGAAAATTTACTTTTCAAATATTAATTTTTGTTTTATTCAAAAACTTACCAATTTTTTTTATTTCAAGAACCGAATTTATTTCTTAAATATTTTCTTTTATCCAAATAATTCATTGTTTTCTCAAACTTAGTTTCTCAAAAAAAAATTTGTTTTTTTGTTCAAACGAAAAATTTCTTTGGTGTAAATAAAATTTTGCCTCCTAAATATCAATTTTGCTTTAACCCAAGAATAATTCCTTTTCTTTGTTCTTGAAATACAAATTTCCTTTTTTCAAACACAAATTTAAAATTAAAATTTAATCTGTTAGAGTTTTTCTGCGGACATCAAATTGAGACAAAAAACGAATTAAAAGTGTTGCAAGGCAACACTTTTAATTCGTTTTTGTCTTAATTTTATCTTTACAGAAAAACCGTTTAGATTAAAAATGAATAAAAATCAAAATAAAATTGCAATTTGAAGTCTCAAAGAAAATTTCCATTTGTATTTAATATTTATATTGTTTTGAAAAAGTAAATTCCGTTTTATAATTTTTTCCCCCTTTTTTACAATCACAAAGATTTATTCTCTCCTCGTATACAATAATTTACACTCTTCCCGGTTTTGTTTAAATATTCAAATTTATTTTTCCACTCATTAGTCCTCGTCGTCATCAAAAGAAACTGAACTTGAAAAATTAATAAAAAAAAAATTTCTCGACAACATATTTCCTTGACTAATGATGACACTCTCTTGGTATTCAATGTATTTACACATTTTGAATATTAAAATCCTCCAGAAAACGTAGGCGTATAAAATAGTATTTTTATGGGGGCGATACGATGGTGTTCAAGAGAGAGATAAAAGCGCAAAAATACAGTGAAGGGGGGGGGGCAAAAAAAGGGTGGTTAAAAAAAACAAGGTGGCGACATTGCAAGGTTGTCATCGTGTTGCAATTCTGACGCAATCAACAAATGGCTATCCGCATATATGAGAGTGCATACTTCACATATATATGCAAGACTCGTTTTTCTATATACACGTCTTTTGCAAAACAGTCTCTCTCTCAACTTCGTACATGATTGGTCAGTCGCGTTTTATGGCTATTTGATCTAAATGACGTGAGTAAACTTTCCCATAAAGTGACAAGTTTTCCGTTGGTTGCATTCTTTTTTTTCCATCTCTTCTCTTTTTTCCTCACCCTTTTCCTCTCTCACTATACTAATCTCTCAGGAAAACTTGTTTCAATTAATTATTCTAATTAAATAAATATGTAATATAACCTATTAGTTTTTTTTCCACTCTCCACGTACTCACAAATAAATTTTTTATTATGTTTACTCATAATCTTCGCACTCGACACTATTCTTCGGTAAAAAAAATTTACAGAATTCTTTACAAAAAAAAAGTATTGAAATTTTTAACAATAATTGAATTTTTCGAACATTTTTATTATTTAGGAAAATAATTGAATTCTATTGAGAAATTTGATTATAATTTTTGAATTGTTTGGAAGAATTTTATAAAAATTAAATACATTCGAGAAATTTATTAAAAATTGTATGGAAAATGACTGAATTCTTTAACAGAAAAATTTATTAAAATTTTAGAAAATAATTGATTTTCTGTGAAAAATTTTAAATTATTTAAAAATAATTGAATTCCTGATAAGATTATTTATTATTTATGAAAATAATTGAATTTTTCTGAAGAAATTGTATTGAAATTGTATTGAAAACAACTGAATTCTTTAAAAGAAAAATTTATTAAAATTGTAGAAAAAAAAATTAATTTTCTTTGCAAAAATGTAATAAAATTATTCAAAATAATTGAATATTCCTGACAAGATTTTTATTATTTATGAAAATAATTTAATTTTACCAAGAAATTGAATTAAAATTGTATTGAAAATAATTGAATTTTGCGAACGTTTTTTATTATTTACGAAAATAATTGAATTCTATTGAGAAATTTAATTATAATTTTTGAATTGTTTGGAAGAATTGTGAATAAAAAACATTTATTTTCTTGAATTAAGATAGAAAATGATTAGAAATAACAATAATTCATAAAATTTCACAAAAGAACTCAATTATTTAAAAACAAATATTAATAAAATGTGTCTCAAGAATTCAATTATTTTCAAAAATGAATGTAATTTTCAAAAATGAATGTAATTCTTCGCAGAAATTCAATTATGTTAAAAAATTAACAAAAATTCTCGTCGAAATTTCAATTATTTTTATAAATAATAAAAATTATTTCCGAAATGGAAAATATTTTTTGATAAAAATCTTTATGAAAATCTTTGAAAATTTGAACTTTTCATACTTTTAATTAAGAATTCTGTAGAATTATTTTTTTTCAAAAAGTTTAGTGGAACTTTTTTTTAATAATTTGAAGTCTTTAATTTCTAATATGTATATTTAAATAAAAATTTCACACTCAAGTTTTTATTTTTCTATAGACATTAAATTAATATTTCTTTCATCGAGGGAAGTAAATGAGAAATTCCACAGTAAAATATTTATTTTTTATATCGAAATTAATATTTCTTAATATTCCTTTCATCGAAGAAGTAAATAAGACATTATTTTTCGTTAAAAAAATTCATTTTTCTTAAAATTAATTTATTAATATTTCAACTATAAATCGAGGGGAATAATAATGTAATTTAGAAAATGTAAATTTCGTTCCACAACTTCCTCTATTATTACAACTATATATGTGTAGTGACCCTCGATCTAAAAACAATTTCATTGGTCATAATGATATAAAATGATTTGTTTTTTGATTTGAGAAAAAAAAATTTCAAAATGCGAATAAATCAATTTCTATTTCTTTCTAATTTGTTTCCATTTCTAAAGAGATCGTATATTTAAAAACTTTTAATAAAAGTTTTTTTTTTCTTCGCAAAAAATTCAATTATTCAAAATACAATTTCAATACAATTTTTTCGGAATAATTCAATTATTTTCAATAAATAATAAATAATTTTGTCAGGAATTCAATTATTTTTAAATAATTTTAAATTTTCTACAGAAAATCAATTAATTTCTCAAATTCTAATAAATTTTTTTAAAGAATTCAATTAAAAAAAAAATTTCTTTTCAAAAAGAAAAAAAAATTCTTTCTAAGAAAAAGTTTAAAGAAAAATTCCTCGAATGTATTTAATTATATTTTAAAAATTTTCATAAAATTCTTCCAAACAATTCAAAAATTATAATCAAACTTCTAAATAATAATTTCCAAAATAATAAAAATGTTCGGAAAATTCAATTATTGTCAAAACAATTTTTAATAAATCGAATTTTTCGATAGAATTCATTTTTTTTTTGTAAATAAAAACCTTCGAAAAAATTTTATTATTTTCAAAACAATTTTAATACAATAATTTTCATAAATAATAAAAATCTTTGCAGGAATTTAATTATTTAAAAAAAATTTATTACAATTTTTCACAAAATTTCTATTATTTTCTAGTTTTAATAAAATTTTATTAAAGAATTAATAAATAAATAAAAATGAAGAAAAAATTGTAAATTATAAATTGGGTACAAAGGGTTAATTGGGGAAAGACTTCAACTTTCTACACTGATTTTATAATATTTATATTGAGTGAATTTTGTATCGCAAGGACGAATCGGATTTTTTTTTGGAGCGTTGGGAAAATTATTTGCCAAGTTTTAAAAACGTGACCTCGAAGAAAAGATTGAATCTTTATGGAACGCTAGGGAAGGAAAATTTCTCTCTCTTTTTCTCTATATATATATTATATTAAATCTGAGTGTATATGGAGAGGCGGGCTCGATTTATTCGATATCCGGTCAAGAAGGCTTAACGCAAAAGCAAATCAATGGAGAAAGTTTTTGCGCGACATTTGCGTGTTTCTCATAACCCGGTAGAGCACACACAGTTTTCTAATTTCTTTTAATGCGACAAGTATTACGCCTTGTTAAACGCGTTGTAATTTTCTCGCTCACAAATTTTTTTATTTTTTTAACCCAATCCACTTTTTTCGCGCGCCGAACTAATAATCAAATAATTGGGTACTCTATTTATTTTACAATTCATTTCTTGAGTCAAATTAATAAATAGTTACTTCATTTACGTTTTAATTTATCTCACTGAGAAAAAATTTTTTTTAATTTAAAAATAAGTAGCCAACCAAAAAAATTTATTTGAATTCAACATATTTTATAATTGAATTACACGTACCTAATTTTTATTGAACCGAAAAGTTTTTTTCGATTTTTTTTCTTTCTTATACTCACTAAAAAATAGAAAATTAGGAGATGAAAAATATATTTTTTTAGTACATCATTATTTTATATTATAAGAATATTGCTACTGCAACTTTTTCAAAATTATTTCCATCATTTCAATTCAACTTTTATTTTCTAGAATTTTTAACTAAACTTCTTTTCTAAATCACTTGTTTTTAATAATTTTTGACAAAGTTCTTTTTGAGACTTTTCAAATCCATTTGTTTACAATTCAATTTTACGAGAAATTTCGATTATTCGGAAATTCTTCAATTATATATTAGAAGATAAAACCTTCAAGTAATTTCAAAAATAAATTTCATTAAACCTTTGTTAAAAAATTAATTCTACAGAATTGTTAGTTAAAAGTATGAAAAGTTCAGATTTTCAAAAATTTTAACCATTTTCAAAATTCAATTAATTTTAAAAATTTATGCTATAATGCTTTAAATATTCTAATTTAAAATTTTAACTAAAAATCATTTTTAAATCAATTTTTATTAAAAAATTCTACGAAAATTCAATTATTTAAATACAATAATAAATAATTTATTAAATATTTGAATGTTTCTTAGAATTTAATTTTCGTAAAGAATTTCATCACCAAATTTTTAAATAATTAAATTTCCTGTGAAATTTTTATTATTTTATGAAAATAATTGAATGTCTGCGTAGCATTATATCAACATTTTTTTTAAATAATTAAATTCTTTTGGGAAATTTTATTAAAACAAATATTAAAAAATATAAAATTGACAAATGTTTTTAAAAATAATTGAAATTTTGACAAGATTTCTATTAAAATTATTAAAAATAATTGGATTTTGGCCAAGAATTTTGCTATTTATAAAGATAATTAAAATCTTGACGAGAATTTAAAAAACTTTTTTTTTTAAATTAAATTTCTGACAAGAATTTTATTGGTTTTGAAAATAATATTGAATTCATGTGATTAATATTGCAATTTATGAAAATAATTAAATTTCGTCAAGATTTTTGTTAAAATTACTGAAAATAATTGAATTTCTGTAAAGAATTTGTCAAACTTTTTAAAAATTAATTCTCATAAAGAATTTTATCAACAAATTTTTAAAATAATTGAATTTTTTTGACGAATTTTAATAAAATTTTTAAGAATAATCATATTTTTCGAGGACTTCGATTAAAATTGTATTAAGGGCATTTGAAACTTGATGACGTCACACATGCTTTGCACAAACTGAAACGTCATCAAGGTTCAAATGCCCTTAAAAATAATTGAAACTCTGCAATCAATTTTATTATTTACGAAAATAATTAAATCCCTGTAAAAAATGGTATTATTTATGAAGATAATTAAATTATTCAGAAGAAATCTATAAAAAATTTGTTAATTTAATTTCTGTGAAATTTTTATTATTTTTGAAAATAATGAAATGTTTGCATTAGCGCGCAAATTGTTGATAGTTCATTAATAATAATATAAAAAATAATATTTTTAATATAATCGTATGATAATACAAATAATTTTGTATTTTCTATTATTTGATTATTATAATCAGTAGAAAAAGTCATTTTCAGTAGGTCGTGGTGGACTTTTTTGCAATTTTTCTGTTAGTAGTAAAAGTTAATTATAGTCAGACGTCTCGATTTTTGAAATTTTCTACAAATATGTAAAAAAGGGACTTGGTGTCATTTTTAATTTCTAGCAAATTTTTTATTAGTAGAAATAGTCCGTAAGAGTCAGACAATTTAAATTTAGGTTTTATTTGTTTGTCAGTAGCAAAAGAAAGTTACAATCAGCCAAAATAATGAAAATTGTACTTTAAAGAAAACTAACTTTTCGTAATTTTTCTGCTAGCAGTAAAAATATATTTTATTATTTTAGCGAAGAAAATAGATTTTTTTAAAGAGGGGGAAGTATATTTTTTTTTAATTGTAGAGAAATTTTTTTTTTGTGAAAAAATTAAAAAAAAAGAATTTTTTTAGTCGAAAATTTTTAAAATTCTTGAGAAAATAATTTTTTTAGTCAAAAATTTTAAAAATTCTTGAGATAAGAAACAAAATAATTTTTCAAATTAATTGCAATTTTTCGGCAGTAGTAAAAGACAGTTTTAGTCAGACAGTGTTTTTAATTTTTTAATTCCTAACATCAATTTTTTGCTGTCTTTCTCTTTTCCTTGCTCTCTTTTTTTGTATTTTTGCTTCTTTGCTCTCTTTCTTTTTTTCTCGTTCACTTTTTTTCGAAAACGCTTCAAAAACAAAAGTAAAGTCATGATTATCTCCAGCGAGTCCGATCAAATTTCACTCGTTTCGATATCGTGTCACGAGACGATAGTTTCCTCGTTCGATGGGGCTTCTTGTCCGACCACTGTCTTTCCCTTTCTACTTGACACAGCACCACCATCTCTCATTACATAAGTAATTCAACGTCAAAGAAGGAAAGTCGTGGGAGTGTAACTTGTTACCATTGACGATTGGCCCCAGGACACAAGGGGAATAATAATAATAACAACAACAACAACGACGAAAATTGCCCACCTAACCACCGGTCATTTCGGAAATTAAATAAAAAAAATAAAAAACTTTTCCATCTAAAACCACTTTTTCAACAAAAGAAATTCTTTCAATCCATAAAATCAATATCCCAGAAAGTGAAATTAACTAAATAACTAAAATAAAAGTTTTCTCTCAATAAAAAATTGTTGTATAATGAAGAAATTAAAATTTGTAACAGTTCTTCTATCATTAGAGAATTAATAATTTTTTACTATTATTGCAAATGTATTTTTTTTATTTATTCAATTTTTGTCATACTCTCTAAATTTTAATTGGTAAAAAATTAAAAAGGATTATTGATTTGAATTAGTGACTGACTTTTTGTTTTTGAATAAGTAAATTTTACTAACAAATTATAATTTTACCAATAAATAGTAATTTCTTCTATAGTAGAAATTACTATTAATTAAAAAATTTTTTAACTAATAAATACAAATACAGGGTTGCCACAAATATTAAATTTTATTTTTCCCTGACTTTTCCCTGATTTCCAGACAAAATTTTCACTTTTTCCCTGCCCCTAAAGAATATATTGATTCATTCTAAAAATTATTAGATGCTCAACAAAATTTTCTATTACATTTATTTACAAATATCTTTAATTGTAAAATTATTCAAGAACATCAATAACTTCTTTTTAAAATAAATATTTAATCATTATTATTTTTCTGTAGGAATTAAAATTCTGCAAAACATTCAAATTCAAACCTTTTTAAAATTCAACAATTTATAAGAATATTATTACAAAACATAAAGAAGGCGATCACTCCGAGTCAAAGACTCTAATAACTTTAATAACTTAAATTACCATAAAATTTTTCAAAAAAAAAATAATTATTTACAAAAATCCTTCGCAGGAATTCAATTATTTTTACAAGAAATAAAATTGCTTAAAAAAATTCAATTAT
Organism: Leptopilina heterotoma; assembly: GCF_015476425.1. Lineage (NCBI taxonomy): Eukaryota > Metazoa > Arthropoda > Insecta > Hymenoptera > Figitidae > Leptopilina > Leptopilina heterotoma. The sequence goes on from NW_025110818.1 coordinate 1,050,147, forward strand.
TTAAAAAAAATTGAAAAAATTCGTTGCAATAATTCAATTATTTTCATTAACGATAAATTGATTATTCGGTAATTCATTTTTAAATCAATTTTTATTACAGAATTCTAGAAAAATTCAATTATTTAAATTAAAAAATTAATAATTTATTGAATAATTTAATATTTGTTATAATTGACTTCTCATAAAGAATTTTATCAATAAATTTTTAAATAATTGAATTCTTTTGACAAATTTTAATAAAATTTTTAAGAATAATTACATTTTTCAAGGAATTTGATTCAAATAATATTGTATCAAAAATAATTAATATCCTGCGATGAGTTTTATTATTTATGAAAATAATTAAAATTTTCCCAAGAATTTTATTAAAATTTTTCTAAAATAATTGAATTTCTGTGAAGAATTTTGTTATTTATATAAATAATTGAATTCATGCAACGAATTTTACTCAAGTTTAAAAAAATAATTGAATTTCGGTGAGGAATTTTTTTTTTTTTTAAATAATTGAATTTTTACGACGAATCTTATAAACATCTTTTTAAATAATTCATATTTCTCGAAAAATTTTATGAAATTTTGTATTTTAAATAATTGAATTCATGTGAAAATTTAATTACTCATGAAAATAATTGAATTATTTCGAAGAAATTTATTAAATATTGAATTCCTGTGAAATTTTGCCAAGAATTTTATTAAAATTTTTAAAAATAATTGAATTTCGATGAAGAATTTTATTAAAATTTTTCTAAAATAATTGAATTTCTGCGAAGAGTTTTATTAATTTTGAAAATAATTTAATTCTTCCAACGATTTTTATTCAAGTTTATAAAAATAACTGAATTTCTGTGAAGAATTTTGTTTGAAATAAAATATAAAATTTTATATTTTAAATAATTGAATTCCTGTGTAAATTTAATTACTTATGAAAATAATTGAATTATTTCAAAGAAATTTATTAAATTTTGAATTCCTATGAAATTTTGCCAAGAATTTTATTAAAATTTTTCTAAAATAATTGAATTTCGGAGAAGAATTTTATTATTTATAAAGATAATTGAAATTTTGACGAGAATTTTTTTTTAATTTAAGAACATAATTGAAATTCTGCGAAGAATTTTTATAACCTTTGAAATAATTGTATTTCTGGAATCATTTGTAACTTTTCCAAAATAATAATACATAATAATAATTTGTTAGTACAATTTTCTAATTCAAAAGCAAAACCTCAGCGACTGATTCAAATTAGTATTTAAGCATCTATACTAATTCAAATTGAGAGAGTAAATAAATATTTGTAAATAAATATTTATATTTATTAAACCACTCTGCCAAATATGAATTATTTCCGAAAAGAATTTTCAAAAAACCTTTAATTTCCCAACATTATAAAATCCAATTAATATTCTTAACTATCACTCAGTAATTAATTCTGAAAACGACTAAATTTAAAATTTAAAAAAAAATCATTTTAAAATATACGGAAAAATTTCCCGCATTGAAGATCCATTCAAAAGATAAAACTATATCTTGACTTCTGATGCCAAAACACGTGGCCGCACGACAATATCGTGATCGACAAGAGAAATATTTTGCAATCGACTATGATTATTTCTCGTTTACTGGAAATCGAGTCCATTTTATTTTTATTTTCCTTCCACCGGCTTTTTTTCCACTGAATTAAAATTCTACTATTGCCTCGCGGCTGCGACTATATTGCCAATGTTTGCATGATGCAGAATTTCCGGGTACGATGATAGAAGAAAAAAAAGGAAAAAAATTTACCTCGAAAATTTGCCTGCATTACACGCGTGTTTTCTGATTGGTATAATATACGCGCGCTTGACGATAAATTGCAGATTTTATAGGTAATAGGAATGCAATACGGTTGCATTTGCGCGCGAGAATCCACTGCACGATCGACGTGGTGCAATGCTCGATTTATATGGATGAGTTTGTGTGTGTGTGTGTGTGTGTGTATGTGTGTGAAAGAGAGAGAGAAAAATTCCTTTTTGCCAAAAGCGTTTGTGATGCTTCCGAATAAGGAAATAGTGTATTATAACATACTAGTGAGGTATATTTTTGTATGCCCGATCAAGATCTCGTTCATTGATGTATTATTTCTGTCGGAGGAGGTGTAACAATCTGTTTAGAAAGATTTTTGATAAAATCAAGATGATCCTGTAAATGTGAACATTTTCTGACCTATTAAATGTTATATTACACATTACATTGTTCATTGTGTCTTTTTTTTTATTGTTTGGTTAGAAATATTTTGCAATTTTGCTTCTACAGGGTGTCTATAATTTTCGATCAACAAAATTCACGGTTATTTCCCGGCTTTGACCTAATTTTTCACGGTTTTTTTTCTCATCAAATTTAAATTTTTTTATTTCGAACATAAATAAATCTACAAATGTCTTCAAAAATTTTAGAGTTTTTATGAATAATTAAATTCTTTTGACGAGTTTCTTTAAATTTTTTGAAAATAATGTTTTTTAATAATTTTAATTAAAAATTTGGAAAATAATGTCTTTTTTAATAATTTTAATTAAAAAGTTGGAAAAAAAATGAATTAAACAAAGTATTTTTTCAATTTTTATAAAATAATCTTGTCTGTTCATAATTATAATTGAAAATTTAATTAATTCTATTTTATTAAAATGTATTGATACTAATTGAATTTCTGCAAAGAATTTGACTATTTATAAAAGTAATGATTTATGAAAATAATTAAATGTTTGCGTAAATTGTGGAGAACAATTTAATTATTTTTAAAGATAATATCAAATTTTGAGGAGAATTAAAAAAAAAATTTAAACATAATTGAATTTCTGCGAAGAATTTTATTACTCTTGAAAATAATTGAATAGTTTTTTTAGAATTTTATGGAATTTTATAAAAATAATTAAATGTTTGTGTAGAATTTTATTAAAATTTTTAAAAATAATTGAATTGTGGAGAACTATTTAATTATTTATAAAGATAATTGAAATTTTGAGGAGAATTAAAAAAATTTTTTTAACATAATTGAATTTCTGCGAAGAATTTTATTACTTTTGAAAGTAATTGAATTGTTCGTTAGAATTTTATGGAATTTTTTGAAAATAATTAAATTCTTGTTAAGAATTGTTTTTCAAAATAATATTCAAAAGAATTTAGTAAATCTAAAAAAATTTTGCTATTTATGGAAATAATTGAATTCTTGAGAAGAATTTTTTTACAGTTTTTAGAAATAATTTAATTCTTTCGACGAATTTTAATAAAATTTTTAAGAATAAAATAAATACATTTTTCGAGGAATTTGATTAAAATTGTATAAAAAATAATTTAAATTCTACGATCAGTTTTATTATTCATGAAAATAATTGAATTATTGCGCAGAATTTTCTTAAAAAATTTTAAATAATGTTTAAAAAAAAAATGTATGCCTATTCTTTCTTAAATAGTTGAATTTACTGTGATTTTTTTATTATTTTATCAAAATAATTGAATGTTTGCGTAGAATTTTATCAACATTCGTTAAAAATAATTGAATTCTTTTGGGGAATTTTATTAAAACAAATATTGAAAAACATAAAATTGACAAATATTTTTAAAAATAATTGATATTTTGACAAGATGTTTATTAAAATTATTAAAATTAATTGAATTTTGGCAAAAAATGTTGCTATTTATGAAAATAATTGAAATCTTGACGAGAAATAAAAAAAAAATTTTTAATTGAATTTCTGCCAAGAATTTTGCTATTTATGAAAATAATTGAAATCTTGGCGAGAATTAAAGAAAAATTTTTTTAATTGAATTTCTGCCAAGAATTTTATTAGTTTTAAAAATAATTGAATTCATGTGATTAATATTGCTATTTATGAAAATAATTGAATTTCGACAAGATTTTTGTTAAAATTACTGAAAATAATTGAATTTCTGAGAAAAATTTTTGAAGTTTCTTAAAATTTAATTCTCATAAAGAATTTTATCAATAAATTTTTGAATAATTGAATTCTTTTGACGAATTTTAATAAAATTTTTAAAAATAATACGGTGTTAATTTGTTAGTAATTAGTATCAATATTGACTCAAAAAGTATTTGCTGAAAATAAATATTTATCTATTGGAAATAAATATTTGCTTGCAGTAAGTAAATATTATCAACTAAAAATAAAAATTTATTGAACATAAAAAAATACTTATTTGATTTAAATTTATTCATTATTGAAATCAAATAAATTCTTTTTCACTGAATTATTTGTCCTCCTCCTTCTTCACTACACAAAAATTCTATTGTTTAGTTTTTAAATTTCATGTTTGGAATTTTACGGCTCATGTACTTCTATATATAGGCATTATGTTTATTTCTCCATCTTGAGTTTGTTTTCTAAAAGACAACATATATTTTTTTTGTTTTCATTATAATTTTCAAGAAGTAACAAAGAATTTTTGTTACTCTTCGCCTCCACCTTTTCTTTTGTTTTGTCTCTCAGTGCGTCTGATCGTTACGCAATTTTAAATCATTACACGTTGAGGGACGAACAAATCGAATAACTGAAATAAATACGAGACGATACGTGATGGAACTACCAACTATAATGAATAACACGTATTTTCTGATACTTTTTTTTTGTTTACTATTTTTTTTTCTTCTTTCTTTCTTTAAATGCTCGACTATATACTCTCGCGAGACCATGAAAATAAAAATAATACACACAATATCAGAAAAAATGTACATCAATTTTAATTTTAAATCAATAGATTTGTTTCTTTGTTTATTAATCACGGAATCACTTCTGCTTTTAAATATAGAGATGGGAAATAAATTCTTTTTTAATAAATAATAATTTTTTTTTTTTTTTGGATTAAAATTTTTTTTCATCTAAAAATTTTATTTTAAGGGGGGAGAGGAGAATATTTTTTCATAATTGCAAAAAGTATTTTTTTTCTACTTCGAGGAAAAAATATTGTTTTGTCAAAATTGTAGAGATACTTTTAAGGAAACTGGGAAAATTATCGAATGTTGAAAATATGCGAGAAGCATGTAATAAATTATTTAAATTGATCGAAGAAAAGAAAATCGATATCGAATTTCCACACGGATTATAATATAAATAACATATAATATGAAATTTCAATGGAAATTTGAATTCCCGTGAATGTGCATAAGCTGATAATTTGTCGAATTCGTGCATACACAACAATCACGAAATGACTCTGATCGATAATACTCTTTTTCTCGAGTCAGTGTACTTCCACCATTAATTTAAGAGAAAGTAGAACGAACGATTCGTCATCTCGTAAAATGACCAGCGGCCGTCGTCATAATGACGGTTTATAAGGAACGCGGCCTTTTTCCACCAAAGATTCACGTTATTCTTGCCATCGCAGCATCAAGGACACATCCCGGATTATATGAGTATGCGCTGTATAAAATCACATTCTCGTGTGTGATCATCAGCATCATCGTCAGGATTTTATATTGAATCATCTCCGTTTTTTCACGAAATCATAAAAGAAAGAAAAAAAAATTTCCTAGAATTGAAAAAAACATACTTTCCCCTCCTTCAAAAAACCTATTTTCTTCCGTAAAATTATTATTTTTAAAATGGCTGACTCAAATTTACTTTTACTACTAGTGCTTAATTTCATTTATTTGGGAAATTTTCACATTTTTTAAATGTGAAATTTAAATTAAAAATTTTTTTTCCCAAAAATTTTTTAATTTTTTCATTAAAAAAAAATTTTCCTACAATTAAAAAAAATATACTTCCCCCTCCTTCAAAAAATCTATTTTCTACCCTAAAGTTAAAAAAATATATTTTTACTACTAACAGAAAAATTATGAAGTTAGTTTTCTTTAAAGTCCAATTTTCATTATTCTGGCTGATTGTAACTTTCTTTTGCTACTGATATGACTCTTACTCTTACGTCTGACTCTTACGGACTATTTCTACTAATAAAAAATTTGCTAGAAATTAAAAATAAAACAAAGTGCTTTTTTTACTAAAAAAATTTCAACATTTAATTATTTTCATAATAATAAAACTGATCGTAGAATTTCAATTATTTTTAAATTTTATACAATTTTCATCGAGTTCCTCGAAAAATATAATTATTCTTTAAAATTTTATTAAAATTCGTCAAAATAATTAAATTATTTTAAAAATTTGTTGACAAAACTCTTTATGAGAATTAAATTTTAAGAAACTTCAAAAATTCTTCCCAGAAATTCAGTTTGAAAAATATTGTTTTAATTTTCGTCAAAATTTCAATTATCTTCATAAATAGCAAAATTTTTGGACAAAATTCAATTATTTTAAATATAATTTTAATAAAAATCTTATCAAAATTTCAATTATTTTTACAAATATTTGTCAAGTTTATGTTTTTCAATATTTGTTTTAATAAAATTTCCCAAAAGAATTTAACTATGTACCTTTGCTACAATTTATTTATTAGAATTTAAGTATTATTTTCAATACAGTTTTAATTAAACTTCTTCAAAGAATTAAATTATTTTCAAAAATTTTAATGAAATTCTTTGTAACAATTTAATTTTTTTCATAATAGGTAATTTTAATAAAATTCTTCATAGAAATTTAATAAATTTCAAAAATTTGTCAAAATTCAATTATTTTCAATGTCTACTATTTCAATAAAATTTCACAAAAGAATTCAATTATTTAAAAACAAATATTAATAAAATTCGTCTCAGGAATTCAATTATTTTTAAAATAATATAATATTCTTTGCAAAAATTCATTTAAGTTAAAAAATTTACAAAAATTCTCGTCAAAATTTCAATTATCTTTATAAATAATGAAAATCTTGGCAAGATTTCAATTACTTTTTGATTCTTGTCAAAATTTCAATTATTTTCAAAAATATTTGTCAATTTTATGTTTTTCAATATATGTTTTAATAAAATTTTCCAAAAGAATTTAATTATTTAAAAAAAAAATGTTGATAAAATTCTATGCAGACATTCAATTATTTTCATAAAATAATAAAACTGATCGCAGAATTTCAATTATTTTTAATACAATTTTAATCGAATCCCTCGTAAAATGTAATTGTCTAATTATTCTTAAATATTTTATTAAAATTCGTCAAAAGAATTCAATTATTTAAAAATTTGTTGATAAAACTTTTTAGGAGAATTAAATTTTAAGAAACATTGACGTATTCAATAAATTAATTATTTTTGTATTTAAATAATTAAATTGTTCTAAAATTTTCTAATAAAAATTGATTTAAAAATGAATTTTAGTTAATATTTTAGATTAATAATTGAATATTAAAAGCATTATAGCTTGAATTTTTAGAAATAATTGAATTTCAAAAAGGTTTCAAATTAAAATTTTTTAATTAATTAATTTTTTAATTACTCTAAAAGTTGTTGCATTTCAAAAAGGTTTGAATTTGAAATTTTTGAAAATCTTAATTTCTAGGAAAAAACAATAATGAAATATTTATTTTAAATAAATATAATAAAAAAAATAAAAACAATATTCGTGGCCATTTTTTTTAGCGTACAATTAATATATAAATTTATTTCCCAATCATATAGAAAATAATGTTTTGCAAGTGTGTTTTGTTGACTGTAAACAGATATTGCCCAATATCAAATAGTTAACTTTTATATGCAATAAAATCTATTGAGATAAGTGACATCAAAAGGAAAGAAAAGACATTGAATAGTGGTATTTAGAAATTGCTTTATCGTATCTTCGTATTTATATATGTGCGCAATATCCTCGAGAGAGTGACAACTTGCATAATGTCCCTCATATCGCAAATATATAATAATATACAAAAACGATGAACGATAAAGGAAAAAACGAAATAAAAGAAAATACACATCGCAGAAATTCATTCAATACACACATTTCACTCCGCCTTTCCTTGAGAAATTTCCAATTAATCGATCACCTGTTTGCTTTATACTATTTCTTGTGGCGGTTAACCACCGTTTGTTTTCTCATTCGCTCATTGAAAGTTGAGTCCTTGTTGCTAATCGGTTTCTCTCATGCGTGAAAGCGAGAATACTTTTGTGATTTATTCATTTTTCAGAATAAATAAATAAAAATAGTATCCAAATACAATGAATAATTATTTTTTTTTTTGCATTTCAATTTCAATTTTTATGTCACATCTCTAAATATTCGAAATTTTGCCAAATAAACCAAAAAGGAACTAGTTCTCGATTTTTCATAGGAAAGAATTCGGTCAAAGAGGCAAAGAAGTAGAAATTTAATTAGCTCCCGAGGTGATTCTATTTTCACTTAAGAGATTTATTGCTTCATTACAACGCTTGTAATCCACATTTTTTTCACTTTATATGACTTTCTATTACACCTCTAATTCAATACTTTTGATGGGAACATGTGTCATATAGAGAGATTGCTTTTTAGGCGAAAAAATTCACTTGAAAATAAATAATTAGTCAATAAATAGTTCAATAAATAAATAACTAGTTCAATTAGCGACAAAAGGGGACAAGAAAGTTATTTTTCCGAAGATTTTAATTATGCTTTCCATATATAAAAAAAACAAAAAAGATACTAAAAATTCAGAATTTCAGAATTTTCTTATGAATTCTATAAATTAAATTTTTTCCATTACTTCTAATAAAAACCCCTGACTTTTCCCTGAATTCCCTGATTTTCCTGATATGTAGCAACCCTATAAACGAACTGAAAATAAATAATTTAGATCTCGCACACTCTGTGCATAATATCACTTGACAAAAAGAATAATAACCCTAATGCACTCACCCTAAACCGATAATTTTCTCCCCGGAAGGAGTCAATAATAATTTACGACACAAAAAAAAAATTTTCCCCGCGTTATTTTTTAATAATATATTAATAATAAAAAAAAAATGAAGAAAGTCTGCTTGTTATTAAAAGTAACTTTGGAAACTATTATATGCTTGGGATGTCACGACCCGGCAAAACTGCCATCAAGTCAGAAGGACGACATCTCCATAAATCGTATGGACACACGTTCATACAAGCTCGTTAAAGGAAAGTTGTACCAGACGTCTTCTTATATTCTATATAGTCACTCTCTTAACGTACCTACGCTTATGGACAATGTCGTCCCGACGAGTTTTCTCGCGTCCTGAAGAAACGTCATTTTATCAGTGAGCGCATGAGCACCCTCCGAGCACATGAGATTGAAGTTTCTTCTTCGTATCGTCCAATTGATCGAATACCGAGCGAATAATAATTATTCCCCATCTACAGTGTGGAATATTAATCGCGTGTCTTATTGTCTTGTAGCATCTAATTGCTAGTGGCAGTGGGTGCTGATAATTGGCTGCCAATTTCAGATTCAGAAAATTATATTCGTAGTAGCCTAGTGGGTACGGTACTGGACTTGTGATAGCAAATCTGGAGTTCGATTCTTCGCGACTGTGGAAATTTTTTTCTTTCTTGTATTATATTTGCATTAATTTCGATATTCGATATTTATTAATTTATATATCTATATTTATTTACTTCTGTATTTATATGTAGATCTAGTTAATTTATTTCTGTATTCAATGACGATTTAGTTACTAATTTGTTTCTAAATTTATTTGTGGATTTAGATATATGAATTTGCTTTAATATTCATTTGTTTATTTATTTATTTACTTTTATATTATTTCTATATAAATAAATATTTATTTAATATAAACATTTAGTTGATATAAATTAATATTTCTTTAGTATAAATATTTAGTTGAGATAAATAATTAATTCTATACAAATATTTAGTTGGTATAAATAAATATTAATTTTAATTTTTAAAGATGTTTAACTTTTTTTGGATTGTTCTAATATAGTAAAAGATCTTTAAAAGATATATCTTTTACTAAATATTAATTTGTTATAATAATAAAGTAATTCATTATTTAAATCAAATGAATTTTCTTTTTATTTTTAACTTTTTCTTCACCGAAACAATATTTTATTACATGTCGTCATTTTAAAGGGAGATAGCTTAGTGGCTTTATTATTTACTTCATAGCAAGAAGGCCTAGGTTCCATTCTTAGCGACCGACCGTTAATTTTTTTCGACTTTAAATTTTCTATAACTAAAACGATTCAAGTATTTTTACTATTCTCACGCAGAAATACTCAAACTGTCTGATTTTCAAAAATTTCAAATTTAAACCTTTTAAAGTTCAATAAATTTTAAGAATATTATTATAAAACATAACCGAGTGATAAAATCATTATTTTAATATTATAAGAATATTGTTACTGTAACTTCTTCAAAAAAAATTCTACGGGAACTCAATTATTTATTTCTTTATGCTACAATCAATTAAATACACTATAAAAAATTTAGGGAGTTAACGGACTCGGGAGTTGGGAGTGAAATTTTTCGAGTTAAAAATCAACTCCAAAAGAGAGTTAATTTCTAACTCCCTTCATTCAACACCCGCGCGAGTTATTTTTTCCATGGGGAGTTAGCATTTGGGTGTTAAATTTTAACTCTCTTTATTTAACTCCCCTGGCATTAACTCTCCAATGGGTGCGACTTTTATAGAATCCCCTGGGGAGTTAAAATTTAACTCCCTTTTTTTACAGTGTACTGCGATGAGTTTTATCTTTTATTATTTATGAAAATAATTGAATCTCTAAAAAGAATTTTATTACTTACGAAAATAAGTAAATTCTTGCAAAAAAAAAAGGAAATTTTTTTCGTAGAATTTTATGAAAATTTCTTTTAAGAATAATTTCACTTTTCGAGAAATCTGATAAAAATTGTATTCAAAATAATTGAAATTCTGCCAAGAATTTTATTAAAATTTGTGAAAATAATTGAATATCGAAGAAAAATTTTATTATTTTTAAAAATAATTGAAATTCTTACGAGAATTTTTTAAAAAAATTTTAACATAATTGAATTTCTGCGAAGAATTATATTCATTTTTGAAAATAATTGAATTCTTGAGACGAATTTTATTAATATTTGTTTTTAAATTATTGAATTCTTTTGTGAAATTTTATTCTATAACATTGAAAATAATTCAATTTTGACAAATTTTTAAAATTAAATAAATTTCTATAAAGAATTATGTAAATCAAAATTATTTTGAAAAAAATTAAATTGTTACAAAGAATTTCATTAAATTTTCTGAAAATAATTTAATTTTTTAAAGAAATTTAATTGCAATTGTACTGAAAATAATACTTAAATTCTAATAAATAATGTAACAAATTTTAATAAATAGATTTTTCAAGGAATTTCATTAAAATTATATTAAAAATAATTGAAAGTCTGCAGTGAGTTTTATTATATTTATGAAAAAATGAAATGTTTGCGTAGAATTTAATTAAAAATTTTTTTTAACTAATTGAATTTTTTCGGGCGTTTTTTTTTTTAAAGTTTTTAAATATTAAAAATCATTGAGTTGGGGAAAATTTTTGAAAAAAAAAATTAAAATTTTGCCAAGAATTTTATTCAAATAGAAAATAATTGAATTTTTGAAAAGAATTTGACTATACTTTTGAAAATAATTGAATTTCTGCATTCATTTCTAATTACTTCAAAATTCAATTTGTTTTAGTGTTTTTAACTAAAATTCTTCTATAAATCCATTGTTTTTAATTTTTTAATATTCTTTTAAATAATATATTAAAAAATGTAACTAATTTCAAAAAAATTTTGGTTATTAAAATTTTTTTAAAATCTACGTTTTTTAAAATTTCTAATTAAATTCATTTAAGGTTGAAATTTTACAAAGTGTAAAATTTAAATCTTTTTAAACTTCATCTATTTATGAAAATTGTAAACCCAACTCTTTTAAAATTGAATGAATTTTGAAATATTGAAGTAAAATTAGATTTCAAGAATAAACACAAACTCAATAACAATTCTCCTGGATTTCGATCAAAATTCCCTAACTTTTCCAGTTTCTCTCAAGATTTATAAAATTCTGTGATATTTACAGGTTTTCAGGTTGTGTGGCAACTCTGTACATAACTCTGTAGTTATTTAATTTGAAATTATTGGTAGAAATAGAAAAAACTGGAAGGTTTCGTGGTAATTTCATAGTTTATGAGGCAAACAAAAGTGACACCGCAAAAATTCAGTATTTTCTTATTAATTCTAAAAATTTGATCTTTTTCAGTATTTTTAATAAAAATCCCTGACTTTTTTCTGACTAATTCTACACTTTTCCTGACTTTTTCCCGAATTTCCCGATCTGTGGCAACCCTGAGGTAAATCCAAAAATAGAAATATCAAAAACTATCAAATTTTTAGATTTTCGAGGGAAAAAAAAATTTGACACTGTTTCTAATGGTACAATTCTATACTTTTCCTGACTTTTTCCTGAATTTCCTGATCTGTGGCAACACTGAAGTAAATCAAAAAATAGAAATCCAAAAATAGAAATATCAAACACTATTGTTTTTGATATTTCAATTTTTGGATTTTAGAGGAGAAAAAAAAAATTTGACACAGTTTCTAATGGTAACACTCTTGTGGGTGCCGCTCATTCAGCAAAATACAACGTGTGGAGACTGATATGAGATCGGCAGGGCAATGCTCGATGTGGCCTTGCTCGCGACCTCCTCGGAACGTCCCGCAAGGTAGAAAAGGTGAAGGAAGAGAGGTAAAGGAGGTGGTTATCTCTCCGTAGTTAACTGCATCCTTCTGGGCACACGAGAGAGAGAGAGAGAGAGAGAGAGAGAGAGAGAGAGAGAGAGAGAGAGAAATGTATTTGTGAATAGGAAAGAAGGTGTATATATTATTATACATGTAAAAGCATCCATACATGACGCCAAGGAATAAAGTGAGACCGAATAATTTGTGAAAGTAAAGAGGAACAAGGAAGAGAGGATTCCCAAAGGGAAATCTTTCAATGTTTAAAACGATCCATCTTTCTCTCTCTCTCTTTCTCTCTTTCTCTTTGTTTCTGTGTGTGAGTGCAAATGGCTAACATGCCATGGTATTTTATGTAACTCTAAGGGTGTGTGCGAAGGCGACAAAAAGTTCAAATTCCTTCCGTCTTCTACTTCTTATTCTGCTTCTTGCACTTCAACGATGAGGCAGGCCTCTTTCTACTTTTCTTGTTCCTGCACTTATACATCATTCCTTCTTTTTTTTCTCAATTCCCTTCCTTTTCTTCTTACTCCAGTTTTGCACCTGTCTTCCTTGAATATTCCACTCAGTGCAGAGACCTCCTCCTAAGTGTTAAAAGAGAAAAAGAAAACGCGAGCGAGAGAGAGAGAGAGAGAAAATTGTGGAAAAAAGAGAGAAATCGAGAAAGAGATTTTTTCCCAGAGAACTTATACTCGAAGAGTCATAAAGCCAGTGACGTAGTGGTGCACAAGGGCCTTGAAGAGAAGATGCAAAAGAAAAAGGGAGCAGAGAAAATTTATTGATGAGTTATAATGATTGCCTGGCAATTTCAATTTTTCCTTTTTTTCCCTCTTTTGCAAAACACTTAATGCGAAATAGAATTTTATTTCCATCTATTTTTCAAAAATGCTTTTCATTCTATTCATTCTGTTCATTCTATTAATTCTATTCATTCTATTAATTTTATTAATTTTATTAATTTTATTAATTCTATTAATTTTATTAATTCTATTCATTCTATTCATTCTATTAATTCTTTTCATTATTTTCAAGCAGATAAATAAAATTCAAACATGATAAATATTAAATACTATTCCCCAGAAACAAATCAGAGTTGCCACGCAACCTGGAAACCTGGAAAACCTGGAAATGTCAGGGAATTTTTATAAACCTTGAAAAAACCTGGAAAAGTCAGGGAATTTTGATTGGAATCCTGGAAAATTATTGTTTTCTAAAGTTATTGTGCTTATTCTTGAAATCTAATTTTTCTTTAATTCAATTTTAAAAGAGTTGCCTTTACAATATTTCTTCGCAATAATTCAATTATTTTCATAAATAATCAAAAAATTTATAGATTTACAATTATTTTCATAAATAATAAAACTCATCGCAAAATTTCAATTATTTTTAATACAATTTTAATGGAATTTCTCGAAAAATGTATAATTATTCTTAAAAAATTTATTCAAATTCATCAAAGAAATTCTATTATTTTCAAAAGTAATAAAATTCTTCGCAGAAATTCAATTATGGTCAAAAGTTTAAAAAAATTTATCGTCAAAATTTCAATTATCTTTATGAATATTAAAATTTTTCTCCAAAATTCAATTATTTTCAAAAATTTTAATGAAATTATGGTCAAAAGTTTAAAAAAAAGTTATAGTCAAAATTTCAATTATTTTTATAAATATTAAAATTTTTCTCTAAAATTCAATTATTTTCAAAAATTTTAATAGAATTCTTCGCAAATATTTCAATTATTTAAAAAAATTTTAATAAAATTCTTGACAAAATTTCAATTATTTTCAAAAACTTTTCTCAATTCAATGAAATTTTTTTACAGAGATTCAATTATTTTTAATACCTACATTTTTAATCTAATTTCTCGAAAAATGAAATTATTCTTAAAAATTTTATTGAAATTCGTCAAAAGAATTTTAATTACCTATTTAAAAATTTGTTGATAAAATTCTTTAAATGAGAGTTCAATTTTGAAAAACATTGAATTCTTTAAAAAATTATTTTTTTTGTATTTAAATAATTGAATTGTCGTAAAATTTTCTAATAATAATTGATTGAAATATGAATTTCAGTTAAAACTTTAGATAATAATTGAGTTTTGAAAAGGTTTCAAATTATAATCTTTGAATGTTTGAATTTTTCATACTTTTAACTTAAAATTGTGTAGATTTAATTTTTTTGTAAAAGTTTAATTGAATTTTTTTGAAGTTATTTAAAGTTTTTATTTTCTAATATATATTTGAGTGAAGAATTTCCGAGTACCTGAATAATCGATGAAATTTCGTAAAATTGAATTGTAAACAAAAGGGTTTGAAAATGTTGAAAGAAATTTTTCAGAAATTATTAATAATAATTAATTTACACTTTATAAAGAAGAATTTTAGTTAAAAATTGTGGAAAACAATAATTGAATTAAAATAATGAAAGTAATTTTGAATAAGTTACAGTAACAATATTCTTATAATAGGTATAAATTATAAAATGATGATTTCATCAGTCCAACATTTTTAATTATTATAAAACATGAAGATATCGATTGCTCCGAGTCGATGACTCGGAGTGATCGATATTTTCATGTTTTATAACAATTTTTTATAAGTTGTTTAATTTCAAAAAGGTTTGAATTAAAAATTTTGTAAAATATAATTATGTAGTTTTAAAAATCTGGAAAAATTACGTTTTTTAACCTGGAAAACCTGGAAAAGTCAGGGAATTTGAAATAACCAAAAGTGTGGCAACCCTGAATCAATTTTAATTTTCAATTTCCACATTTGTTACCTATTTATAATTAAATATAACTTTTTTCCTGGTTTTTACCGAGGATACGAAAACAAAAAAGTCCTTGACATTCGTAAAATCGGGTACAAATTGCCGATTATCATCATTATCATCATCAGAAGCACACAAATGTAATTTGCATAAATTTCTACTTGAAAATGTTATGTGCAAAAGGACGTCATGGGGATCTGTGTGTTTGGTGAGGAATCACTAAGTCGAATACAAATCACTTCTGGAGCTCATTTGATTTTTTTGTCGCATCTCTCTCTCTCTCTCCCTCTTTCTCTTGGCATCAGGAAAAGAATGTTAAAAAGGCGCAATGAAAAGAGGAAGAGAGGAGAAAAGAGAAAAATCAGGAATGTTCAGTTAGAGAACATTTTTACTATATAACTTGAAAGAGTATAACTATATTTGTTTGTATGTGAAAGGAATTGACGATGAGTGGGGAAAAAACAAAAGGAGAGGTCAGTTCCTGTCGACATGGCAGAATGCAAACCTATATGTTATTTGTGGTTGATTATCATATATGTGCACAGGACCGAGATTATTTGTCCCATGTCATTAGTGTTTCAATACATTTGACACACACACAATTTACCATTTACATGTACGAACGTAACAAAAAAAGAAAACTGAAAAAATTACTCAAATTGAACTTTTAAAAAAATGAAATAGAAAAATTTCGACCAAATTTCGTTAGTTTTGGTCGAATTTTTTTTATTTAATTTTTTTAAAAGTTTTTTCCAATAGCTGGGTCAATTAAAAAAATAATAAAATCGATAAAATGAATTTGAAAAATAATTCTAAGCAAATGAATAATCTCAATAAAGTAGTGAAAATTTTCGAAAAGTATAATACGAACGCGTTATGTATGAAATGATAAAAGGAAGATAAATAAAAAAAAATGATGTAACTTGCTTCGTGTAATATGTGTGAGATCGCGTGCCGATTTCTGCGTTTGCTTTCAGTCAACATTATCGAAAGATGACAATTCACCGTGACGTTACCGTTAAGAAAACACACTCTCCGTGAATATCAGACATGTGATACACTCACGCAAGGGCACTTAATAAATACACGAAGATGCTTAGAAAGATGGACGTAATACGTCACACACATGTCACGCGTGAACTCTTTTCTATACTCGAGAACACGAAAAGCACAATAAGGAATATATATACCGGTCAATGTCAATAAAATGGACTAATAATTTACAAACGAGAGCTTTCTTGATGTAAGAAAAAAGTTTTTAGCTAAATACTTCTGAAATATTTACCTTAATACTTAATTAATTTAATGAATTAATTAATTTACTTAATTTTTTTTATCTAAATCGATAAAGAACAGAATTTTCTGTAGTCAACTGAGAATTCTAAATTTTATACACGAAAAAACGAACAAAAAAACTTTGAATAGTCACCAAGAATCGAACCCTAGTCCCTGCTATTGCGAGTCCAGTAGTGAAGCCACCAAGCCATCTCACTTTTCCATCATCATTTACTATTCTCCCAATAAAACCAAAACTTCTCGATACTCTTACTATTTCCAAAGTAAAATTTATTACATTCGAAGTATTTTTAAAAAAAATAGTAAAATTTATTATATTCGAAGTACATTTAAAAAAAAAAATAAAAAAATAGTAAAATTTACTTCGAAGTTCGAACACAAATTTCGAAACCTTGAAAATTCAAATTCAAGTTAATAATTTCTTTCAGAGTTATATCACATTATTTCTTTTCGCGCACACTAACCTTATTTTTTTTCTCCTTTTTATTCAACACAAATTATTATTAATTACACAATGAAGAAATGACTTTATTCTCCTGCATTGTTCCACTTTTAACTTCCTCGCATTCAAAGAGAAAATTTTTCAACAACTAAATTGGTCAATAGGTATGATTCTACCTCATAAAGTAATAGCTAGACAAAAATTTCTCCCTCTTAATTAAAAATTCTATTCCTACAATTTTCCAATTAAAACAACAAGAAATTATAATTAAATTGTCCAATAAAAAATAATCACAATTTACAATAAAAAATAATTATAATAAAAAGTAATTATAATAAAAAATAATTATAATAAAAAATAATTATAATAAAAAATAATTATAATAAAGAATAATTATAATAAAAAATAATTTAAAAAATAATTACATTAAAAAAAATTGAACTACAATAAAAAAATCTCTAGATCGAAAAAATTCATCTTCATAAAAATCGAGAACGTAAAAATACTTTATAATTAAAAAGTTCGCAGATTTGCGTATTTGAAAAAAAAAAAATTCCCTCCTACTCTCAATAAAGTTTCAGTAGTGTTCTGGTTCGACGACCTTGTAAGTCGATGAACTGATACACACGGAAGAAAAGAAACATCGCGCGCGGTCTCTCTGCAGGTTGGGACTATATAAACTGGCTTCCTGAAAGAGTAGTGTGTATATACACAAACGCCCCGTAAACGTCGTTTCAAAGTTTCCTTGGGACGATTAAAGTCGTTTTGAAAACGTCAAGGAGGGACGTTTACGGGCATTTTGTCCTATCAGGATATATCCATCGAGTGACGTTTTGTTGCTGGGGCTTTTCCTACGTATATACAAAACCATCTCTCTCGTCCGAGGACAAGTCGTTTCATCTCTGATGGACGGAGGCAGTAATGCAACTAGAGGAAGCATCAATTTCGCAATTGCCGAGCGAGTGTAAAGTTAAAAGTACGAAACATTGCCGGTTTACAATTCCTGACGTGGCACTGGCATCCGCAATCATTTTCATCTCTGGTTCGCAGAGCGTTACGTCCTTGACGATTATTATGGCACTTTAGCTTTTACGTGGAAAAGTCCAGATCAACCGGTAGAATATTTTCTTTCTAATTATTTTTTTACTATTATTCTAATTGTTATTACTATTACTACTGCTATTATTATTATTATCATTATAATTACAATCATTTTATACGTGTAAGAAATATTTATAAATTATTATTTTGAACAAAAAAAATATTTTATTTTAATTATAATTACTATTTTTATTATTATCACTAAACGGTATCAATTGCCCACAATTCAACTGTATGCAAGAAAACTGAAAATTTTATTAATAAAATTATTAAATTTATTTCGAAAACTGTATTTTAAACTGCATTTCGAAAAAACTGCATACAAGCAAATCTTAATTTAAAAAAATTATTTAATTTAAAAACTGTGTAACTGCATCCACAGGGCTCAAACGAGTAAAATTATTTAAAAATACGGACTTTACGGACCACAAATGAAAAATTACGGACCATTTACAAACCAATGACAAAAATATAAAGTTCGAGTCAAATAAGAGAATATTTTACTTACATCAAAGCTATAAATTAAATTTTTCATAACTATATAAAACATGAGGATATCGATAACTCCGAGTCCTCGACTTCTTCATGTTTTATAATAATTAAAGATGACCGACTTTTTCGAAAAAGTTCTTTGGCAATTTTCAAATCCATTTCTTTACAATATTCAATTTTACAAAATTTCAATTATTCCAAAATCAATTAAATAAAAATTAGAAAATAAAAACTTGAAATAATATTAAAAAAATTCAATTCTACTTTTTCGAAAAAAATTTATTTAAAAATTCAATCATTTTTAAAAATTCATGCTACATTGCTTTTAATATTCACTTATTATCTAAAATTTTAACTGAAATTCATTTTTATGAAATGAAAATCAATTTTTATTAGAAAATTCTACTAGAATTCAATTATTTTTATACAAATAAAATGCAAATAAATAATTTATTGAATAATTGAATGTTTCTTGAAATTCAATTCCCATAAAGAATCGTTATCAACAAATTTTCAATCAATTGAATTCTATCAACGGATTTTAATCAAATTTTTAAGAATAATTTCATTTTTCGAGAAATTTGATTGAAATTGTATCAAAAATAATTGAAATTCTGCGATGAGTTTTATTATTTATAAAAATAATTGAATTCTTGAGAAGAATTTTATTATCTACGAAAATAATTAAATTCTTGTAAAAAATTAACAGCAATTCAATTATTTTTAAAAAATTTAATAAAATTTTTGGTATAAATTAAAAATAACAAAATTGTTAGCAGATCTTTAATTACTTTCAGAAATTGTAATAAAATTTTTCGGAAGAATTTAAATATTTTCGTGAAATTATAAGAATCATTGAAGAAATTCAATTATTTTTAAAAGTCTTAATAAAATTCTTCGCAAGAATTCAATTATTTTCAAAAATATCAAAATTTTAGCAAAAATTCAAATATTTTTAAAAGTTTTGCTAAAACATTTTTTGGTAGAAATTTTAAAACAATTTTAAAAAAATGTCTCGTTAAAATTCAATTATTTTTAAAATTTTAATAAAATATTATTTATGAAAATAATTGAATGTCTGCATAGAATTTTATCAACATTTTCTTTAAATACATAGTTAAATTCTTTTGGGAAATTTTATTAAAATAAATATTGAAAAACATAAAGTTGATAAATATTTTTATAAATAATTGAAATATTGACAAGGTTTTTATTAAAATTATATTAAAAATAATTGAATTTTGTCCAAGAATTTTTCTATATTTATAAAGATAATTGAAAGCTTGACGAAAATTAAAAAAATTTTATTTAAATTGATTTTCTGACAAGAATTTATTAGTTTTGAAAATAATTGAATTCATGTGATTAATATTGCTATTTATGAAAATAATTGAATTTTGCAAAGATTTTTGTTAAAGTTCCTGAAAACAATTGAATTTCTGGGAAGGATTTTTAAGTTTTCTTAAAATTTAATTTTCATAAAGAATTTTATAAACAAATTTTTAAATAATTGAATTTTTTTGACGAATTTTAATAAAATTTTTAAGAATTCTTATATTTTTCGAGGAATTTGATTAAAATTGTATTAAAAATAATTGAAATTCTGCGATCGGTTTTATTATTTATGAAAATAATTGAATTTCTCTAAAGAATTTTAATATTTATGATAATAAATTAATATTGAAAAACATAAAATTGACAAATATTTTTTTAATATAATTGAATTTGGTCCAAGAATTTTGCTATTTATAAAGATACTTGAAATCTTGACGAAAATTAAAAAAAAATGTTTAATTGAATTTCTGACAAGAATTTTATTAGTTTTGAAAATACATAATTGAATTCATGTGATTAATATTGCTATTTATGAAAATAAAATTTCGCAAAGATTTTTGTTTAAATTCCTAAAAAGAATTGAATTTCTGTGTGAAGAATTTTTAAAGTTTCTTAAAATTGAATTCTCATAGAGAATTTTATCTATAAATTTTGAAATAACTGAATTCTTTTGACGAATTTTATTAAAAATTTTAAGAATTTTTTCGAGGAATTCGATGAAAATGGTATTAGAAATAATTGAAATTCAGCAATGAGTTTTATTATTTATGAAAATAATTGAATTCCTAAATAGAATTTTATTATCTACGAAAATAATTAAATCCCCGTAAAAATTTTATTATTTATGAAAATAATTCAATGATTGCGAAGAAATTTATAAAAAAAATTGTAAATAATAAAATTCCTGTGAAATTTTACCCAAAATTTTATTAAAATTTTTGAAAATAATTGAATTTTGGAGAAGAATTTAATTATTTCTAAAGATACTTGAAATTTTGATGAGAATTTTTGAACTTATTTGTTTATCAGTAGTATTTTCTTCTCCATCCTTCGTATTTAGTTTCTAGGAAATTTTGTTTTTAGTCTAACGGTAAGAAAATGAGGGATAATAGAATAGAAGTGCTCACTTTCTTGCTATTTTCAATGTCAGGAGTGTTGGAATTACACTGTTTTGTGCTCGCCTTCTTTAAAAAAAAAAGAAAGGAAAAGAAAAACATTTGATTACGAGAAAAATCTTCTAATTTCCTTCTCGGAAGTCCTCAAATATAACCTGACTGCTGAGAATGCTCAAGAGGCTCATAAAAATCATTCTTATGCAGAAGAAATTCATAAAAATACTTGTAGCTAAATTCCTAATTTTTACTGTATATTAATCACTGTAGCACTGCATTTCTTTCCTAACGTCTATTGTAAAGTTTTACAGTCAAAAACAATTTAATGTAACTATACCATCGTAATGTGTTTCCGTAGCCGAGCGGCTTAAGGCACGGATTTTGTAGTCTCGACAAGGGTTCGAGTACTCACGCAGGCAGATTTTTTTTCGAAGTTAAAATTTTACGGTTCTTAAACCAGTTCAGTAATTCTTCGTTGAAAATTAAAAAATATTAAAGTATTTGTTACGTCCGGACGTGTCGGTTCGCCCTTCTTCATATCTTTGGAAAAGAGACCAATGATAAATCAAATTACTAATTATTAATTAATATCGTTTAAGTATGTATGTTGCGTGCATTGTGTGGGCCCACTGTGTGGATTATAAATTGTCTAATGTTTATTTCTACATATGTACATTTATTTAATATGTAATATTATTAATATGTAATATTATTTAATATGTCTTCTAATATGGACTCTTACTAATCAATATTATATTTTCTCTTACATCTGAGGCCTGTGGGAAATTTGGCAACAGCTTCAGTAACAAATGAACCATAAAACTCTAAAACCAAAAAAACTTAAGAACAGAGTTCAAGGATTGACCATCTTGTCGACACCTTTTTAAAATCTTGGAATCTTTGGATCCGGGTCTTGGCTTTGTCAAGCACGTACCATTTTTTGTTGCTTACCCTTATAGGTTAATCCTATCATAAAATTAAGAGCACTCAAACCTCGGAATTGGTAAAAACCAAGATCTGTGGAACAGATGCTTGGTAATAAAACTTAGGCCCACGCGGTCCTTGCTGACCCTCTTGGGGCCCCCGATTTACCCTCTCCACGATTTTCCTCAATTTTCCCTCTTATGATATGATTGGTGGAAAATCGGTTGAAGGGAGGAATTTTGCAAATGGAAGGGATAGTTTTTGCATATCCTAGGTACCGAGGTCCCTGTGTGACGCTTAAAAAAGCAGTCTAGTTGGAAGCTTCAAGGAGCTGGCCAAAAGTCAACAGAGAAAAGTTCCGGATCTAAAGTGCCCTAAGATAAGTTCTCGCTGGACTTGTCCACCTATAGAAGAACCTCTGTCGCGCAAGTCGATCTTTGAACTCGTTCCTCGTTCTCAATAAACTAATTCTTGCCCGGAATCGCGAATTTCGGTAGTGTAGATATTAATCTTTAACAAGGAGCCAACCAACCACTTCCCATAGGTCCAGAGTTATATAAATTGTAAGTAGAACGATTTCTAAAGAATAAATACCACTTGTCCACGCATTTTTCTTTCTAATTACTTTTGAACCATTATTTACAAATAAATATCGAGCAGGTATAGTATCTTACAGTGTGGGCTGGTACCCCCTTTGAAAGAGCAAGGATCCACAGAGGGTTAAATTTACCTCTTAATAGTTATAGTTTTAATTTTCTAAACGCCACCATTGGTGACGTAACAGAAATTTTGGTGTCAGAAGTGGGATCATTGTTCATAACCCGCTGTGAGATTAATACTTTCTTGATGTAATTTGTATATTATCTTCATACTTGCAAAATATTACGTTTTCCCCTGTTCTAATTTCGAATTTAGTTATTAACTGAATATAAATTTATTGTCAAATGTCCGTTTATGGAAATAAGAATATAAAATATTCTTATCCTTGCATTGAGAAAACGATTTATTTTATTTGACTTGTAGAAATTGTTATATCAACTTAAAATACTTTTGCTATACAGTCAACTTGTTTAAATATAATTAAAATATATATATTTTTTGTTATTCAAGGGAATAATATATTTAATTCAACACAAGTTATGATTGATTTGAAAATATTATAATCAATTCTTTTCTGAATCCACGTGAATTTTAATCATGTCTTTAGTTTAAACCAAAACAGAATATACATTTAAATTATTGGGTCCATCCATACAACTAGTTTTAATTATACAAGTCATCTAAAATTATTCTCCATTTTGTTTAACTATAACGTATTCTCAGTTTAACACGGGCCGAATAAGTTATTAAATATCCGATTTCTTTTAAATTTGAAATGTTTTCTTTTGCAAGTAATTTTCTGTATCTTACATAATGTTAGAGTTTAACACAGTTCAAATTTAATTTTATCTCAAATATTCCGGAAATACGAGTCATTTAAAAATTTATTATTATATCTTGGCAAAAGGAAACATTATGTTATAATTTATGTATATGTTTAATGTGTCTCATTGTTTAATGTGTTTACCAATTATTCTCTGTTTGCCTACTTATTTTATTTAATTTCCCTGACGATCGAGTTAATTCTTATTTTCAATTATCGAATTTTAAACTTCTCATCACGATGGCAGAAAGTGCTGCACTCGCTGTCACGGCAATGACAGAATATTTAGAAACTCAAACGATTCTGAATCAAATTCCCTTGTTCGACGGTAAAGACTGTGACCTCCGTAATTTCGTGTTAGAAATTGAAAACGCATACTCTTTACTTAGTGGAAATTATGATCAGGCAAAATTCGTGAAACTAACACTTCCAAAACTAAGAGGCACCGCTCGCGAATCCGTGGAAAATAAAACCTTTGCCGATATTCAATCTTTCGTAAAACATCTTAAAGAACATTTTGCGGCTACCACTCTCCCTTTTGCTCATTATCATTCACAATTAGGCCAAGCGAAAATGTCCAACACAGAAACGGTTAACGAATTCGGATTTAGAATAAAAGATTTAATCAAAAAATCGAAAGCCGCGTTATCTAATCAATTTAACCCAGAGGAAGTCAAATCTTTCGAGCCCCTCGTAAATTCAACGGCATTAAATGGCTTTATTAGAGGTTTAAGAGGTGACTTGGAACTTCGAGTAGCCATACAAAAACCGTCGACTTTAGACGTAGCCCTCGAATATGCTCGCTTAGAAGAGCAATTATTTGCCGAACGATATACGACACGCGGACCGTCAATTGCTAACCCACCATCTTTCCCGCGACCTTTTCAATCGCTTTATCCTGACCAACGCAACTTTGGTTACGCAGGTCCAATTCGTCCCCCCTTTCCGACCTCTCGGCCAAACGAGCGATTTGTTCCTCGTGTTCCGAACACACAAACCACAGCCGCAAATAATGTATCTCAACGTGAAGAAGTTAACCGACCCTTTATGGTCCCTCGAAACGCCGCACTCCCTAGTGGCTATTTTCGCCCATCTATACCACGCTATGCAGAATACCCAACAAGAGGAGCACACTTTATACACGAATGGGACGCGTATTATGCCGAAAATCCATCCTATCAACATTTCGACAATTTCCCATACGTCGAATCTCAAGGCAACTATATGCCGTATTATCCGCAGTATTACACAAACGAACAGCCATGGGGCGCTTACACACCTCCTTTTTTCCCACAATCAGCTGTATATCCAGAAAATAAGGAAGGGGAAATCGTCCATCCGTCTGTCAGCTTCACTGACCCTGCTTCCCCCTCTACTCTTTCTCAGATTACCCCATTGACGTCTATTAAACAGCAAACCGAAAATTTAAACTCAAACTGCGCTCGTCCCAATCTGACGGAGACGAGCGCTCCGTCAACGCATCAACCATTCCCCCAAACCCAGACCTACACCATAATGAAGGCCTCGAGACTGCAAAACAAACCACTGAATTAATAAAATACCCGGAAGTAGTTGCAAAATCAGGTTCTTTTGTCGGCGGACAGGCTCGTCTTCTAGTAGACACTGGATCACAAATTAATCTTATCGACCTACACTCTCTTGATCCGTCAACTGACGTTTATATGGACGAAAAACTCACGGTTACGGGAATATCTTCTGCGAGTTTGAATAGCATCGGATTTGCCTTGATAGAATTGTGGGGAGTTGTTACGAAATTTCATGTTTTTGCGGACCCTTTTCCCTTACCGGGGAACGGAATAATCGGATTAGAGTTCTTGAGAGCCGAAAAAGCTGAGTTATCTTTTCATCACGATACAATGGTTCTAGATAGTAATCCCATAAAACCGATTCCGTTTTTAAAAATGGTTCCGATCGCGGAGGAAGCTTCGGTAACGGCAACAATACCGTCGACCCGCAATCAGGCGTGCGAAAATTTGCCGTGCTTGCCTCATGAAAATGAAACACTAAATGAAAAGCGTTCCCCTCGCTCATTGTCCACCTTCTTCTTAAAAGCTCGCGCGCGTCAAGTTATTACGATCGACGTTTCAAACAAAGATATGAAGGAGGGATATTTACCTCGTATCGATACCCCGGAAGGCGTGTTTATAGGCGAGGCAATTGTCCGCGTGCGAAATGGTCGTTGCTGCGTTATGGCCATAAACACAAATGAAAATGACGTTAGTTTACAAATAGAACCGCAGGAATTATCGCCGTACGATGTATTCGACGAAGAACCGGACGATATTCAAGATACCATATTGGGTAAACAGACAACTCTTACTCGAGAGGAAAGAGTTAATGAGATTCTAAAAAAAATCGATTCAAATAAATTGGGACCCCATCGTTTCGCTCGCGTTAAAAGTTATGTAGAATGTTTTCCAGAATTGTTTTTGCTGCCAGGCGACGACTTACCAGGTACTAGCTTAGCCGAGCATCGTATTCCGACTACAGATAACTCTCCGATCTATAAAAAACAGTACCGTTATCCACCTATACATAAATTGGTAGTGCGAAAACAACTTGACAAATTGCTTAAAGCTAATATAATTAGGCATTCAAATTCACCTAATAACGCACCCTTATGGATAGTTTCAAAAAAACCGGATAAGGACGGAAATTTGCAATGGCGTCTCGTTATCGACTACCGCGACCTCAACGAAAAAACTGTAGGAGATGCGTTTCCCCTTCCCCTAATCAATGAAATCTTAGATCACCTCGGGAAATCGAAATATTTCTCGGTATTTGATATGGCTTCTGGTTTCCATCAAATACCAATAGCAGAGGAAGACAAATGGAAAACCGCTTTCTCGGACGGGACAAATCATTATGAATTTAATCGCATGCCCTTTGGATTAAAGGGAGCACCAGCGACCTTCCAAAGATTAATGAATAACGTTTTGTCCGGTCTAAACGGAATCGAACTCTTTGTATATCTCGACGACATAGTCGTATTCGCTGCGACTCTTGACGAACACGACGAAAAAATTTTCCGTCTCTTTTCTCGCCTCGCGACGGCCGGACTTCGATTTCAACCAGAGAAATGCGTTTTCCTGAGTACCGAAGTTAATTATTTAGGCCATGTGATTTCAGGAGATGGAGTGCGACCGAATCCCGATAAAATCAAAGCTGTCGCGAAATTTCCCGTTCCTAAAACCCCAAAAAATATTAAGGAGTTTTTGGGATTGATTGGATATTATCGCCGTTTCATCCCAAATGTCGCTTCTCGAGCCAAACCGCTCACTAAACTCCTTAGAAAAAATGAACCCTTTTTATGGGGAACGGAACAGCAAGCGAGCTTCGAAGACTTACGTCAATGTCTCTGCGAGGAACCGATTTTGAAATTTCCTGATTTTTCTCGACCATTTATTTTGACGACTGACGCATCGAATATTGCGATAGCCGCGGTCCTGAGTCAAGGTAAATTAGGTTCAGACTTGCCGATTGCATACGCTTCGCGATGCCTAAACAGGGCAGAAATGAACTATTCGACTACCGAGAAGGAATGCCTCGCCGTGACTAATTTTGTGAAGTATTTTCGTCACTATCTGTATAACGATAAATTCACTATAGTCACTGACCACCAAGCTCTCGTGTGGCTGCATAACACTCGCGACCCATCTTCGCGACTCGTTCGTTGGCGACTAAAATTGTTAGATTTTAACTACGAAATAAAGTATCGCCCCGGAAGAGTTAATTCCAACGCGGATGCTCTTTCGAGAAACCCCGTGCAATCAGAGCAGCCAGACGATAAAATTGCCAGTTTTCCGATCGTGCCCACACCGAAAAAGCGCGGAAGACCGCCGCGTAATGCCACGCTCATTCCAGTAACACCCACCGAAACCCAACCGGACGACGAAATCGGGATAGCAGACAGAGTAAAACAACGTCGAAGAACCAATGAGCTCCGTTATTACTCATCTTATTCGTCAGAGGATGAAGTAGATCGTTGTAATGTTTCAGCGCGTCAAACAATGCGAAGGAAGAAAACGAGGAAAAGAACTGCCCGCTTACCCGGCGACACCGAGTATCTTCCCCCTCAAAACACTCCCCCCCTTCCTTGCGTGTCTGCATCAGACGAACAGGTGTTAGTGTTGCCTCCTATACAAAGCGACTCGGAAAGTGACGCGAATGACAACACATTAATAAATCTCGATGAAACTGTAATTTCGGCCGAAAATGATTTAGATAACACGATTGTCAATTCACCGATCTCATGTGCTCCATTGAAATCGCCCCTAATTAGACCTGTCACATCTTCGGGAAAGGAACAAAAGATATTGGGATTGTACGAGTCCATACCGCCTGTTGAGAAAGGGACAGAGTTACGCGACGAACTACCTAACAACACAATCGTAGTCGACACTCCTTCCACTCTGACTATCAGAATAACACGGGATTCCCTCACTTTGGCTAGAGATAACGTTGCTCACTTCATGTCCGCGGATTGCACCTTCAAGACTACGATTGAACGTACACTAATTGATCTCGATCTAATCAACCCTACTATGATAAAATCTAGAGATCCGAAAAAGGGGCAAGTTCTCGTTACAAAAGTTGGAAAATTGTACATTTTCTCAATCTTTGTTAAGAATAGCTTCTATGATCACCTCCTTCCTGAAGATCTTTATTCAGCAATTTGTAGCTTGAAGGTGGCTGTCGGAAAAATTGATACCACTTCGATCAGGGTCTCGTTGGTAGGAAATAGTCTCGAGAAATTGCCCCCGAACACATTACGTGACACTATTCAACACGTATTCTCAAACAGCAATATCACGTTCGCTCTATGCTCGGGAGAAATCCAAACCCCGCCCCCCGAAAGACGTAAAGCTATCATAAACGAATACCACACAAGTCTGGTAGGAGGACACAAAGGGGTAACAAAGACATATCGATTAATTAGGAACCGCTTCGTTTGGCCGGAATTAAAAAGAGACGTAGAAGATTTCGTTAGATCTTGTATTAGTTGTCAACGACAAAAACTAGTACGAATAAAAACAAGACAGCCAATGGTTATCACAGATACACCGGCCGATGCTTTCGATAAAGTTTCCATGGATCTTGTAGGCCCTTTGCCCATTACTCCAGACGGGAACCAGTACGTTTTGACGGTACAAGATAATCTAACAAAATTTTGTCTGGCTTTCCCCCTAAAGAACAAACGAGCGTCGACAGTAGCCGATGAATTTGCGCGCAAATTTATTGCAACCTTTGGTTGTCCCCGTGCCATCCTAACCGATCGCGGAAAAGAGTTCATAAATGACCTTCTAAGCAATTTGGCTATTATTTTCAAAATCAAACATGTGACCACATCGGGCTACCACCCGCAGAGCAACGGCAGCCTCGAGCGCAGCCATCAGGTGCTTGTAGACTACCTCAAGCACTATATAGAGGATTACGAAGATTGGGACAGATTAATACCTTTTGCCATGCTATCCTACAACTGTGCTGTTCACGAGGGTACTCAATTCTCCCCTCACGAACTCGTCTTTGGCAAACCAATGCGCATACCTTCATCCTTCCCACACACGGAACAGCTACAAACTTACGGATCCTATATTCAAGAGATGATTACTCACCTCTCTGACATTCGCGCCCGAGCAAGGGAAAATTTGGTAATTGCAAAAGAACGATCAAAAAAACGTTATGACAATCGAATCAACCCCAAGGAATTTATACCGGGCGATTTAATATTTGTCCTATCAGAACCTAAAAACGGTAAATTAAGCCCGTACTATAACGGTCCATATCCAATCGTGGAAATCCTAGATCATGAAACCGTAGTCTTCCTAAACGACGAAGGCAAAAGGGTTGGCAAACACATTAATAAAATCAAACTCGCACATATCGACGAGTCTTCGGAAGAAACTGATAACAGCGATTAAGAACGAAGTACTAATATAATTTATTTTCACAGGACACTGCCGTGCTTCAATTTCATAAATAAATTCTTTTAAATAGATTAGTCACAGATTTAATTTGCATAGCTGCATTTCCAACGAGTCGTCAATTATAAAAATCTACTCTTCAGCCTGCAGGAATATCCTTTACAATAAAAATTTGTTGTGAAAATTTAATTGCACGTATCTTACACAACAAAAATTAAGTCTTGATTCAAGGTCAGTCTTAAATTCAGAACTGTCTGCTATAATGTAAAAGGATACAAATTCCATTGAGTAAATTAGACGTTGACTGTCCCAAAAAAATAATGCATCTTAATTTGGCACTGCTTTACTGCCTTGAAATAAGACTTCCTTTTTACTGTTAGATCTCATAAGCACGCAATGCATGACTAGTTAATTATTTCAATATTAATTTAAAGAAATAAAATTAAGATTAGCACGTTAATAGTAATTAAGTTTCGCAATTTTACGAGCGTAGTAGTTAAACAATTGGTGACGGGTAATTCGGGGTACTAAAGGAAAATGATAAAATAAAATAAAGAAATAGAAAATATTTTTATGTGCATAAATATTTGTGTATACGTGTGTACATGCATGTCTATGTGTATATATGCACGTATCTATGCATGGACGTGAATGTACACATCCAAGGTAATAAAAATTCATTTATATAAGCAATTTCTTTAAACTTCTCTAATATTATTGCTTTAAGTTATGAAACTTAAATTAAATAATATAAATTCGATTTATATCTTCCTTTTCAAAAAAAAAAAAAAAAAAATTACATATATATAAGAGGAAAGGGAAGAAATAAACATATAAATATATACGCGAATCGAATATAACTTTATTAACTGTTATAAAGTCAAATTCGAAGAAATGCTGCGGATCTCTACATTTGTCTCTTTTCCTGTTTTTCTTTTATCTCTTCATGTATCGAGTCATTCATTGAAACCACATGGGGACCGTGTAAAACTGCCCCGGGTGTAAATTATTTTAAATTAAGTGAGATGCACATACACTGGCCTCTGGGAGCCGTACGGGACCATCAAATTGTTTGGATTGCTATAGAAGGACGTCACCACACGCAAAACGTTATTGTAACCCGTCTCACAAGTCAGTGTCCCTGCCATGCTCACCGGGATGGAAATCGCCTTCAGCGTATTCCCATTCTAAGAAAGGGGATCTGTTACGTCCGGACGTGTCGGTTCGCCCTTCTTCATATCTTTGGAAAAGAGACCAATGATAAATCAAATTACTAATTATTAATTAATATCGTTTAAGTATGTATGTTGCGTGCATTGTGTGGGCCCACTGTGTGGATTATAAATTGTCTAATGTTTATTTCTACATATGTACATTTATTTAATATGTAATATTATTAATATGTAATATTATTTAATATGTCTTCTAATATGGACTCTTACTAATCAATATTATATTTTCTCTTACATCTGAGGCCTGTGGGAAATTTGGCAACAGCTTCAGTAACAAATGAACCATAAAACTCTAAAACCAAAAAAACTTAAGAACAGAGTTCAAGGATTGACCATCTTGTCGACACCTTTTTAAAATCTTGGAATCTTTGGATCCGGGTCTTGGCTTTGTCAAGCACGTACCATTTTTTGTTGCTTACCCTTATAGGTTAATCCTATCATAAAATTAAGAGCACTCAAACCTCGGAATTGGTAAAAACCAAGATCTGTGGAACAGATGCTTGGTAATAAAACTTAGGCCCACGCGGTCCTTGCTGACCCTCTTGGGGCCCCCGATTTACCCTCTCCACGATTTTCCTCAATTTTCCCTCTTATGATATGATTGGTGGAAAATCGGTTGAAGGGAGGAATTTTGCAAATGGAAGGGATAGTTTTTGCATATCCTAGGTACCGAGGTCCCTGTGTGACGCTTAAAAAAGCAGTCTAGTTGGAAGCTTCAAGGAGCTGGCCAAAAGTCAACAGAGAAAAGTTCCGGATCTAAAGTGCCCTAAGATAAGTTCTCGCTGGACTTGTCCACCTATAGAAGAACCTCTGTCGCGCAAGTCGATCTTTGAACTCGTTCCTCGTTCTCAATAAACTAATTCTTGCCCGGAATCGCGAATTTCGGTAGTGTAGATATTAATCTTTAACAAGGAGCCAACCAACCACTTCCCATAGGTCCAGAGTTATATAAATTGTAAGTAGAACGATTTCTAAAGAATAAATACCACTTGTCCACGCATTTTTCTTTCTAATTACTTTTGAACCATTATTTACAAATAAATATCGAGCAGGTATAGTATCTTACAGTGTGGGCTGGTACCCCCTTTGAAAGAGCAAGGATCCACAGAGGGTTAAATTTACCTCTTAATAGTTATAGTTTTAATTTTCTAAACGCCACCATTGGTGACGTAACATATTAATAATTAAGTATTATAGTATTTATTTAATTAATTAGATATTCAGTAAATTAAATATTAATTTAATTAAAATTACATATATTAATATTTTAAGAAATGTTGGAAAATATTAAAAAATAATTATAGTTAATCAATTATAATCATCGGAATCTTGCAATAAAAAAGGCAAATAAGAAAATATCTCTTACGACAATAAAGACTTCACAATTGTGAATAAATCAACCATAAACGTCACTCTAAACACAAAATTGCCGATTATTAACCTCCGAACTTCAAGTCGAGACTTTCATCCGTCATAAAATCGAGACGTAAAAGTTCATTGAATTCCACCATTATTGTCATTGTATGCACACATTGAAAATAACCCTCGCGGCTTAAAAATTAATAATTTCTCTAAACTTCACGATTCAATCAACCAAAAATAATAATTATAATACAGAAAAAAAAATAAAAATATTTTACTGAGAGCCAACTAGACTTTTTATTTATATTTTATTTTTATTTGTTAAATAAAATTTTTTATTTTATTTCTTTATTTTATTTTTTTATTGTTTATTTTATTTTTTACGTCTTTTTCAAATCTCGAAACTTTCTAAATTTGACACGAAAAAAAATTAATATCAGAAATGCAATTTCTATATTCTGAGAGGTTAAAAAAAACTATTTTTCGTTAATTTATGATCGATTTGCAATTTCTGATCAAACTGCTTCAATTAAATTTATTATCGGGCTGGTTTTTTTTCTTTCTCTCTAAAATAGGAAGGTATTATTAAAGAAGTATGTTTACAACAGGATGCATATTATTATCTTTTAAAAGCGATGTATAACTCGACATTGACCATAATGTGGGGATCATCATTGACTTGGATACGCTTTCACGAACCAGTGCCAATGATTATATTAGAAGAAACGACATAAAAGAATAAATTTTCATACTCGACTGAACAAACCAGAATTTTGTTATTTAAAGATATATAATTATCCTCGAGTACGAAAAAAAAGCTCGGCGCGAGAAATTTCTTTCAAAAACTTGATTGCGATTATTTAATTTATTTTTAATTTATATTCTCAAAAAAAAAAGAAAAAAAAACAATAGGAATCGTAAAATAGAGTATAATAAAATAATTGTAAATAAAAAAATAAAAAGTAAAATAAAAAAATGAAATAAATAAACAAAAACCAAAGTTTGGTTTTTGTTTATTTATTTCATTTTTTATTTTACTTTTTATTTTTCTCTGAATGAAATTAGTAAATTAAAAAAAAATAAATAAATAAATTTAAAATTAAATTTTCAAGCTTAAATAATTTATTTTCAATAAATAATAATTGAGAAAGTAAATTAATCCTTTTTAATTAAATTAATTTTAACGCGCCGATATAATATTTATTAGTTGGAAAGTAAAGCATGGAAAAGAATTTTAAAAGATAGAAATACCTGTACGACAAGTGCAAGTGATTAACGTCTACAGATCGTTTATTATCGTTTTACTTATTTATCACTTACATAACCCAAGTCTAAAGTTATTTTCAATTTCTTCACTAATTATGATAAATGTGTCAAATGATAAAATCAGCCGCTCATTAATATTTTTAATGTTCATAGAAAAAAAACAACAAAATTCTTTTAATGCTCTCTAAATCTGAATATGTGAAATTTCACTTATTGTACGTTATAAGTCGTCCTCTCGATCAATAAGTGCATATACACTTATAAATAAGTGAATTTTTCACTTATTCTGAGTGAAATTTCACTTATTATAAGTGTATATGCACTTATTGATCGAGAAGACGACTTATAACGTACAAATATGTGAAATTTCACATATTCAGATTTAGAGAGTGGACAACAAAATTATTTGTTTCCTTCTCAAGCGAAAGAAATCAGAAAAAAATAACCTAAGAAGAAAATTAAAAAAAAATAAATAAAAAGCAAGAGAAAAATAAATTTTTTGGACAAACAAAATTATTTGTTTCTTTCTCAAGTAAAAAAAACAAATAAGTTTAAAAAAATTATAAAAAGCTTGAAAAAAATAAAAAGCAAGAAAACTAACAAAATATGTTTATTTCTGAAACAAAAAAAAGTAGAAAAAATAAAAATCAAGAACAAAATAATAATTAACATGTTCTGTACAACAAAATAATTTGTTTCCTCTTCTAGCAAAAAAAAAAATAAAAAAACAAACAAAAAATCCAATCTTTCAAATTGGAAAAATTATTTTTAATCTGTCTTCGAATTAAATTTTAATTTCAAAAGAAACATCGTCTCAAAAATTTGCTTAGTTCCAATTGCATAAGAATTATTGTCGTTGAAAAAAAAATCTCATTTCATCGCGAAATCGAATTATCGTTAATCTCGAGAAGGCAAAAAAAAAGTAAATCTTATTTATCTTTCGCGTGTGTGTATTGCGTAAGTTATGTAATCCGACGTACACTTAATTTCGACTACCTAAAGCAAGAATGAAAAAGAAAAAAAAACCCACAGTCGAACAACATTTATAAATTAAAAATCATCTTACAATGTATAGGTATAATAAATTCCATACAAATTTATGGTTCCATAAGAAATTAAAAAAAACTTGTTTTCACAGTGCGCCCATAAAGCACAATATTTTAATTCTTCGCTAAATATTTTCGTGTAACTCCTTTTATATGCTGATAATTTAATTTTCAATTTAATTATAACTTTAAATGCTACTTTTCATTTATTGAATTTATATCCTTGCCAATATGTGATAATATTTCCAATTTTTTGTTTCGATATTTAATACTTTTAATTCAATATTTTTAATTTTCGACAAAATAATAATTTTTCAAATAATAATTTTTACAAAATAAAAATTTTCAAATCATGAAAAAGTAGTAGTTAGATTAATTAATTAGTTAATTAATTAGTAATTAATTATTAGAAAATAATAATAATTATTCAAAATAACTGAAAATAAATAATCAATCTCAATAATTACAAAATTATTACACTTTCGAAAATGAAAATTTATTATTGAACTAGAGGAGTAAGGAGAGAAATTGTAAAATTTCTTTCAATCGGAAATTCCCACAGTGAGAAAAGTTCACTAAATCAAGTGGACTCATTTACTTAATAAATTCTATCTGACGGAAGATATTTTCCTATACTCGAACTAATTCTTTAAATAGAAAAAAAATTTTTACAAGTTCAAAATTGTTATTACACTTTCAGTACAACATTCATAATTTATTGCACTTTAAATAGGAATTAATTATTTACTAAAATTCTTAATCCTTTTCTCATTTAACAACTATAAGTAAAATTAATTAGTTATTTTATTATTTATATTGATAATTATTTTCTTATTTAGTATTTTATTATTTTATCGTTCGTACATTAATTATTTTTATCAATTTAGTAATTTTTAATTTCTCTTTCATTAATTATTAATTTATTATTAATATATTGTATTATTATTTATTTATTTATTATTAATTATTGTTAAATTTTTTTACCATATTCGAAATAAATTTTCAGTACAGAAAGTAGTCAAAATTTACTTCAGCCGTAGTTAAATTTATAGTACTTTCGAAAAATGCGAAAATTGACCGAAATTCTAAACAGTTTTCTTTTTACCATGAAAGTATAGTAAAAGTTACTTTGTATTTTTTTATTAACAAATAAAATAATAAATTTTTCGAAAAATGACTATTTTTGACTAATTCATAAGATAAAAATCTATTTTTTTCTAGTATCGAATATTGCACATAAGAAAACTGGAAAGTTTTTTCTAGAGAAAATTATCGCTGTTCCGGGTAAAATATTTTTTCAGTGTAAAGTAATTTTTACTATACTTTCATAGTAAAAAAAAACTGTCCGCAATTTGTGCTAATTTTTGCTTCGATTTTTACTAAATAAAAAAATAAAAATAAAAAAAAAAAAATAATCGAAAATAATAAATGATACTATTTAATAAATTGTAATATTTCCAAAAATAATCAATTTTACTGTTTCCGAAATAAATTATCACTACAAAAAATGTACTTTGGCAAAAAATTCACTTTAGTCTAGTGCTTTCGAAGAAAATAAAAATTGCCAAGAAATTCCAAACAGTTTCGATTTTACTAAAAAAAAGTATAGTAAAAGTTACTATATATTTAAAAAAAAGAAAATTCTTGTCCTATAATGATAATAAATATTAAATCCAGAAATTTTTCTCATCATGAAATATAAATTTCAATAATTAGTATACATAAACGCAAAGAATTCACAATACCTAAAGACTGAAACCTCACATTCCTTCCGCTTATACCCATCAAAAGCTATAAATATATAATTCCTCGCTTATTCGATTTTTGCGCTATATCATTTTCATTTTGATATTTATGTCGATTATTCACTCTCTTGTCAAGTTTTAACGATCACATTCGCTTATCAATCATGTGAATTAGAAAATGGAATGTTGCTTATATATATTAAGGAATTCATATTATTTGTCTCGTTCCAATATAACGAATTTATCATGATGGATCGTGAAGACTGACGATTATGTTGATTACTTCTTGATTTATGAAAGCAAAACGTGACTTGTCTACTATTTTAGCAATATAAAAAACAAAAACTTTTATGCACAAAAATAAAAGAATGAAAATATTGTTTTAAAGAATAAACTTTCCATTTTCTATATTAATTTTCCATTCTTTGCTCAGAGACAGAATTTGGACTTTCTTGCAGATCTATAAATAATTAACTTCCATTTTCTATATTATAATTTTTCATTCTTTGCTCAGACAGAATTTTGACTTACTTGCAGATCTAAATAATTAACTTCAATTCTAACTCTTTGAGAACTTCAATAATTTCAACTATTTTCAATTAAAATTTTCAGAATATTTAAATTCCGAAATTTTAATTTTTTTGAAGGTAGTTGAATTTTTGAATATATTTAATTATAGCCCAGAAAATTTTAAGGCAAGACTTAATTTTAGAACTGTAGTCAAAAAATATAATTTTTTATTTATAAATAATATGAGTGTAATTTCCTTTAGTTAAAGAAAAAATATGAGGGAAATTTCGAAACAGAAAAAGGCTTAAATTAATAATTAAAAAAAAAAAATTAGTAATACAAACCACTCACCGAACGGTGAATCCCACGTTGGTCGATGGATGCCATGCCATCGCGTCTTCCTCAGCAAATGAACCTTTATTTCGAATATTATGCCAATGTGCATAAGTTGCTTTTCCTCTTTTATATTCAATATATTTTTTCGAACCACGAACTGAAACAAATAATTAATAATTAATTTTGCGACTAATAATATATAATTTATTTATCAATATTTAATAAATACATTAATAATAAAATTAATTTAATAATTAATTAAGTTTAAACCACAATATAAATTAGATTCGGTCTCAAAGTTAGAAATATAATTTACAAAATTAATTTTTTAACATTGAATTTAAATTTAAATTTTTTGAGAAATTATATAATAAATGTCAGCAAATAAGAAAAAAAATAGATATTCATATACCTAATAATTTTCTTCCAGTGGTGATGTAAGAAAAATCTCCAATGACAACATAACCAAACAATCAAAAATGCGTATCAATTTGTCTGTTAACTTTTCTTTCCGATTCTGATTTTTCGTGTGTAATTGATGAATATCTTCCAAAATTCTTAAACATTTTCACATTTAATCTCGAATTTTCTTCTTCTGTTCAAGTGCTTGTAAAATTGCAGCTTTTTTTTAATGACAATAGGAGATTTGCATTATCACACCTCCTCGATGGAGTTTTTTTTAATTGTTTCCAGTATATTGCTCTATCGAATTCCTGAAACAAAAAAAAGTTGCTCTATTGAATTTCTGAAAGAAATGAAAAAATTTTTACTGACTAAAATACAGTATAAACAGCACTGAATTTCATAAGAATTTCACATAACCTAAAATTGCCCACGCTATGTCTTTATAGGAAATGCGCAAATATATTATTCATTTGTTCACTTATTTTGAACAATTTTCTGAAAATTACTTATTCCATTTTCTAAAAATGAAGTAATTTGTACTCATACCAGAACAAAAGCGTTTTGACTTGAACATCTGAAGTTTATCCGCATATTTTGGAATTCAGGTTGTGTGGGACAATGGATAATTACATTTATTACTCTATCAATACAAAATTATACGATTTATTGTACTTGAGTAAAAGATTCTTACGATTATCAACACATTTTAAAGCTCAGACGCTCAGAGTGTAACAAGTGTAATGACCAAGAAAAAATGGCGGCTGAGAGAAGAAACTACGCGCGAAAATAGCCTAAGGGCGCGTTCACATGATAAAAGTGGGGGAATAGCAGGGTTGGATGCTCAAGAATTTGGGCGCCAGTTTTAAATCGAACAAATATTAGCAATATTATTTTTCAACTATTAAAAATTATTAATTGTTAAAAAAGATTGTAAATAATTGCTGTGGCACAATTTAACAATTAAAAATTTTTAATATTTTTTTAAATTAACGAATTAATGACTTTTGGAAAATTGTTTACTAATTGCATTAAAAAAATTGAATGCAATTAATTTTTCAAACATTACTTTAACAATTAACAATTAATTGCTAATTAATATTAACAATTAACAATTAATTGTTAATTAATTTTTAATTAATTAAGAATAAATTA
The DNA here is from genome assembly GCF_015476425.1 of Leptopilina heterotoma. Taxonomy (NCBI): domain Eukaryota; kingdom Metazoa; phylum Arthropoda; class Insecta; order Hymenoptera; family Figitidae; genus Leptopilina; species Leptopilina heterotoma. The sequence continues at coordinate 1,088,640 of NW_025110818.1, forward strand.
TTAATTTTCAAATATATTTTCTCTGATAATATGTAATTAATAATTTTTTTAAATTTTATGTTTCAGGTAAGTGTGAAAAGCAATAAACAAATTGGCGAAAAAAAGGAATGTAGAAAAATGGAGAGCAACTGTGGGTAAGCAAAAATTTTCGAAGAAATACGTGCGGTGTATTGTAAAGAGAAAACTTGTATGAGAAAGTTACAAAAAAAAATTGTGCTATTCCCTTCCATATGAATATAAAATGTCGATTACTCACTTGATTGTTCTAACGGTAATTTTATGTTTCCTGTCTCGGATAAGAGACGATCTATACCACAAGAAATTTCAATGTATTATTGCCAACAAATAGTTCTAATTTCCCCCCTCCCACCAACCACATTTCTTCTTTTCTTTCTAAAAAAAAAGTGTGACAAAGAAAGGCAAAACATATTAAATATTGCCACAGTCATCGTGAATAGTAATAAAACTAATGTCATCAATTTTGACATATATATTAAGAGTTACAATCTCATCTCAATGCAAAAAGATAAAATTAATAAAATTACCAAGACTAAATATGAAATAGTCACACTGAAAAAAAATTATTTTATTCTAATAATTTATTACTTGAATCAAATAATCTTTATTTGGTTCAAAGAAAAATTTTTTTGTCCTAAATAAAATTTCTATTTAAATAATTGAATAGATTTCGTGACAAACACACTTTTCTTTGACTCAAATAAATTATATATTTGGTTCAAATAAAACATTTCTCCGGTTGTAATATTATTATTATTATTGTACAAAAGAAGGGAAATGAATTTCAAGAGAAAATGCACATTTGTCACAGCACACATTGCACCATCTTTGTTTTTTTTTCTTTTACTTTTATAATCACAGCAATAAAACCCTAATGAATGAACAATTGTGTGAAATTATACTTCTTCCTTTTCTCAAATAAAATCTCATTACAGTTCCATGTTTCCTGACACAGCGAAAGAGAAGTGAATCTGCCAGTGAAAGATTTATTTAAAACCAACGATTTCAAGTCAATTCCTTATTTGTACAATTGCGTCCAATTAAAATTCACTCTAGTCTATAAAAGGCGCACAGAAGGGGCGAGAGAGAAAGAGGAATTTTATTAAACGACTGAAATTTCAGTAATTGTCATTCAACTAAAAGTATTATCATTATTCACTGATTGGTGAAAATCGAAATCCAATGTTGAAAATTTCTTTTTACGATAATTAAATATAAATATCAGGGCTGGAAGCAGGGAAAGTATTTAAAAATATACGGAATTTACGGACCAAAAATGAAAAATTACGGACCAATGACAAAAATATAAAGTCCGAGTCAAAAATAAAAGAATATTTTACTTAAAAAGCTATAAATTAAATTTTTCACAACTATAAAACATGACCAAGTGATAAAATCATTTACCATTCAATTATTGCTTACAAGAATTAAAAACTAAAATTCTTCGATTATTTTTTTTAAATTTTCGAAAAAGTTCTTTGACAATTTTCAAATGCATTCCTTTACAATACTCAATTTTACGAAATTTCAATTATTCATAAATTCTTCAATTAAATAAATAGTAGAAAATAAAAACTTAAAATAATATTAAAAAAAATTCAATTAAACTTTTTCGAAAAAAATTAATTTCAAAATTCAATTATTTATAAAAATTCACGCTACATTGCTTTTCATATTCAATTATTATCTAAAATTTTAACTGAAATTCATTTTTATGAAATGAAAATCAATTTTTATTAGAAAATTCTACTAGAATTCAATTATTTAAAATTTTAAATACAAATAAAATGCAAATAAATAATTTATTGAATAATTGAATGTTTCTTAAAATTCAATTCGAAATAAAGAATCGTTATCAACAAACTTTCAAATAAATGAATTCTATCAACGGATTTTAATCAAATTTTTAAGAATAATTTCATTCTTCGAGAAATTTGATTAAAATCGTATTAAAAATAATTTAAATTCTGCGATGAGATTTATTATTTATGAAAACAATTGAATTCCTAAAAAGAATTTTATTATTTACGAAAATAATTAAATTCTTGTCAAAAATTATCAGCAATTCAATTATTTTTAGAAATTTTAATAAAATTCTTGGCATAAATTAAAAATAACAATATTGTTAGCAGATCTTCAATTACTTTCAGAAATTTTAATACAATTTTTCGGAAGAATTTAAATATTTTCGTGAAATAATAAAAATCTTTGAAGAAATTCAATTATTTTTAAAAGTCTTAATAAAATTCTTCCCAAGAATTCAATTATTTTCAAAAATATCAAAATTTTAGCAGAAATTAAAATATTTTCAAAAGTTTTGATGAAACTTTTTTTGGTAGAAATTTGAAAACAATTTTAAAAAAATATCTCGTTAAAATTCAATTATTTTGGAAATTTTAATAAAATCTTATTATTTATGAGAATAATTGAATTATTGCGAAGAATTTTATTAAAAATTTTTAAATAATGTTTTTTTAAAAAAAAAATGTATGCCTATTCTTTTTTAAATAATTGAATTTCCTGTCAATTTTTTATTATTTTATGAAAATAATTTAATGTCGGCATAGAATTTCATCAACATTTTTTTTTAAATAATTAAATTCTTTTGGAAAATTTTATTAAAATTAATATTGAAAAATATAAAGTTGATAAATATTTTGAAAAATAATTGAAATTTGCACAAGATTTTTATTAAAATTATATTAAAAACAATTGAATTTTGTCCAAGAATTTTGCTATTTATGAAAATAATTTAAATCTTGACGAGAATTAAAAAAAAATTTTTTCAAATTGATTTTCTGACAAGAATTTATTAGTTTTGAAAATAATTGAATTCATGTGATTAATATTGCTATTTATGAAAATAATTGAATTTTGCAAAGATTTCTATTAAAATTCTTGAAAACAATTGAATTTCTAGGAAGGATTTTTAAGGTTTCTTAAAATTTAATTCTCATGAAGAATTTTATCAACAAATTTTTAAGTAATTGAATCCTTTTGACGAATTTTAATAACATTTTTAAGAATAATTATATTTTTCGAGGAATTCGATTAAAATTGTATCACAAATAATTGAAATTCTGCGATCAGTTTTATTATTTATGAAAATAATTGAATTCCTCTAAAGAATTTTAATATTTATGATAATAAATTAATATTGAAGAACATAAAATTGCCAAATATTTTTTAAAATAATTGAATTTTGTCCAAGAATTTTGCTATTTATGAAGGTAATTTAAATCTTGACGAGAATAAAAATAATTTTTTTAAATTGAATTTCTGACAAGAATTTTATTAGTTTTCAAAATAATTGAATTCATGTGATTAATATTGCTATTAATGAAAATAATTGAATTTCGCAAAGATTTTTGTTAAATTTCCTGAAGATAGTTGCGATTAAAATTTTATTAAAAGTAATTGAAATTTTGTAATGAGTTTTATTATTTATGAAAATAATTGAATTCTTGCGAAGAATTTTATTATTTACGAAATAATTGAATGATTGCGAAGAAATTTATAAAAAAAAATTGTAAAGAATTGAATTCCTGTAAAATTTTTATTATTTTTTGAAAATACTTAAAAGTTGGTGTAGAATTTTATTAAATTGTTTTTTAAATAATTGAATTCTTTTGGAAAAAGTTATGAAAATAGTAGATAATGAAAATCACTGAATTGATAAAAATTTTCGTATAAATAATTGAAATTTTTCCAAAAACTTTATTAAAATTTTTGAAAATAATTTGAATTTCGGTGAAGAATTTAATTATTTCTAAAGATAATTGAAATTTTGATGAGAATTTAAAAAAAATTTTGAACATAATTAAATTTCTGCAATCATTTGTAATTTCTCTAAAATTCTCCAAATCATATCGTACAATTTACGAACTTTTCATTCTTTCTCTTTCTCTTTGACATTTTTGTGTCATTCGGATAAATAGATAACAGTAGGAGTGGTTTATGTATAATGCTTTTATATATTGTATATAGAGAAAGTTTTATTCGCGTTGAGACAGGTCACGAGTCGCCTTGGGTCGCGCCTCCCTGTTTCTTTTAGAGGTCAAGTTCGTAACGTCGTCCATGTAATGTCTGTGTCTGCTCGACTGTCTACTCTACTACTTTTGTTTTGTCCTTGCACTCAACGTGAAGCGCGATGACAAAAGATTTACATAGGAACGTGAAAGGAATTTTTTCAACTATAAACACCGTTTATTGCACTTTTTCCCAAGGGGTTGTGGCAAAAGAACTTTTTCATTTTATTCCCTCCTCCAACTCACAAAGCATTATTTTCTAAAATGTTTTACTAACATTGTTCTCGCTAAATAAATTATTTTTACCTAATTTGAAAAAATTACTTTTAGAATTTAATTGTTCCAAAAAATTTAAATTTTAATACTTTTCTACTAATTTTAATAATTTTACCTCACTTTTTCTTATAACTTCTCTGACCTGTTGCAACGTTTTACAGCCACAGAAAGTATCCACAAACTAGGTACTAAAAATTCTTCATCTCAACTTTGACACTATTTTTCTTTGAATAAATTTTATTCAATTTGGAGAGGAAATTCTTTTTCAATATCAAAACACTCAATACACACCTGATATTGGAAATGATTGTAATTAAGAAGTTATTTTATCAGAGAATACATCTTAAAAGTCCAGTGGAATGAAACGCTGTTAAATTCCTGTGAAAGCAGCAAATATATATTTTAAGAAAAGAAAAAAAGATCCTCAATAAAGTTATCAACCGATCGTAAATCAGGTAAGGAGTTTTGCGCCAACAAACGAAAGTCGTAAGTGAATATAATGCCGACAATCACCCGATCGTAGATTCGCCTTTGTTAATTAGGCGTGGATACAACTATATAGGTACTTACGAAAGAGCGCGCCACTGACCCAATTTCCTCTTCCATTGAGAGGTTTCCAAGCAAGTGCACGATTCTGCTTCTGCTATTGGTGACCTTGCCTGATTTCTTTTAATACCGATAAATGTTGCATGTGGTATTAAAAGGCAATATCGAGAGTCATGCCAACTACACTTATCTTAGTGCACGTATCGTTTTTGCAAGTACACCTTACGCGCCACAGCTTGATTTCTCCTCACGAATCTATACACGAAAGATAAACATCCCACGCGACACACAAGATCCATTAAAATTTTACAGAGACACCCTCCTCTTTCTTATGATCAAAGTCTAATGGATTCCTGATATAAATATAGGTTTAATGCTTCGGAATATGCGTTGGCGATTCCGCATAATACATAATCTCAAGTAGTAGTAGTAGTAGTAATAATAACAACAATGATGATGGTAATGATGATCGAAAAGACTGTGGGCCCAATGAAGCAATTTTTTTTAGAATAACTAATTTAGAGAAAGTTGTAATATCACGATAATTATGGTAATTATTGATATAAGCATTCTTAAAGATCATACAATGCTTTAATGGAACAATGTTTCATAAACTAGAATTATAAGAGGAGAGAAAAAATTTGAGGATGATGGAGAAAATGAAGCTCAAGAGGAACATCTTATGCTTCTTCTGTTACTTTAATACTTTTTTTACTCCTCTTTACTTTGTTACTTCTTCTACTTTGTTACTTCTTCTACTTTATTACTTCATCTACTTTATTACAGGTTCAAAACCTACTACCCGAAATTAAAAATTTTAGCATCTAATTTGCAGCTTCAAAACTTTAGGAATGTTACAATTCGAACTGTTTTCACTTCTTTCAAGATTCTATTTTCTAATTTGCACCAAAAGTCAAAGAGGAAGCTTTTCTACTCCTTTGTGAAAAAAATATGTAAAAAAATTAACGAAATAAGAAGTAATTATCAAGCATCATTAATGATTAACATCCATATAATTCCAACAACATTTAACACCAGATTCAAAATTCACAGACATATTTTTAACATCTACTCGATGTGCATTCATTTCAAAAAGTTTTCGAACTGCAACACTAGGAATAACCAAAAGAAGAGAATATTAACATTCCTTGAAAAAAGAACATCTTTTATGACACCTTCAAAAGAATTGCGGACAATTTTTGACAAACAACAAATTTTTAAAATAATGGAACCAAAATGTCAGACAAAAGACAAAGGAGTGTGAAGAAGGTAATAAATCACATGGAAAAGAAGGACGAAAAGCAGATAAAGAAACAGCTTTATTGATGATCATCAAATAAAGAAAGAACATTCTTTTACAGGGTTGCCACAAATATTTAATTTTATTTTTCACTGACTTTTCCCTGATTTCCAGACTTTTTCCTAACTGATTTTCACTTTTTCCCTGACCCTAAAGAATATACTGATTCACTCGAAAAATTATTAGATACTCAAAAAAATGTTCTAATACTTTTATTTGCAAATTTCTCTAAAACCCAGGTGCGAAAAGTTGGTCGGGCCATGGTCGCGCCGACCAAGTGGATAGTCGTGCCGACCTTGGCAGCCAAAGGTCGGCCGAACTAGTGAATTGTAACACCCGCCGTCCAGTGGCTAACATGGTCGGGCCGACCATGGGTGCCAAAGTCGGGCCGACCAGGGGTGCCAAAGTCGGGCCGACCAGGGGTGCCAAAGTTTTCCCGACCATGAGAAAGAAGGTCGGCTTCATTTTGGCAACCATGGTCGTGCCGACCTTGGCAGCCAATAGTCGGCCGACCGTTTGCAAAAAATTATTAACTTTACAATTAACAGATATTAAGTGATATCTTAATATTCATTATTTATTTATTTATTTATCGCATTCATCTTAACACTAGACGCAATCTTATACATAAATACAAATTAAAATTTCTAACGCTCGCAGGGATCGAACTCGCAACCTAACGCACCGAAGTCTAACACGCTAACCATTACGCTACGCTTACATGAAAGCCTAAGAACAAAAATGAATTTATAAGCTGCAATTTAAAAAAAGAAATTTGTAATTCATAACGATTAATAAATCAGATAACGTTTATTAGTTTTTGTTTAATCCATTTTAGCTAAAATAATTAACACAAAAACTTTTAATTTCTACCATGGCAGTATAGAAATGTTTTTTAAGATGGTCGGGCCAACCGTGGCCAGAGTCGGCCCGACCAACAGAAATTAGGTTTTTTAAACTCTGGCTGCCATAGTTTTACCGACCATCGGCCCGACTCAGGCCAGAGTCGGCCCGACCAACAGAAATTAGGTTTTTTAAACTCTGGCTGCCATAGTTTTACCGACCATCGGCCCGACTCAGGCCAGAGTCGGCCCGACCAACAGAAATTAGGTTTTTTAAACTCTGGCTGCCATAGTTTTACCGACCATCGGCCCGACTCAGGCCAGAGTCGGCCCGACCAACAGAAATTAGGTTTTTTAAACTCTGGCTGCCATAGTTTTACCGACCATCGGCCCGACTCAGGCCAGAGTCGGCCCGACCAACAGAAATTAGGTTTTTTAAACTCTGGCTGCCATAGTTTTACCGACCATCGGCCCGACTCAGGCCAGAGTCGGCCCGACCAACAGAAATTAGGTTTTTTACACTCTGGCTGCCATAGTTTTACCGACCATCGGCCCGACTGAGGCCAGAGTCGGCCCGACCAACAGAAATTAGGTTTTTTACACTCTGGCTGCCATAGTTTTGCCGACCATCGGCCCGACTCAGGCCAGAGTCGGCCCGACCAACTAAAATTAGGTTCTCTAAACTCTGGCACCCATAGTCGGCCCAACCTTGGGTGGAAACAGTAACCAAAGTCGGCCCGACTTTGGCTGCCGACCTATTGGCAGCCATAGATGGGCCGACCTGGGCCTGACCTGCCAACTCTGGCGGCCGACCAAAATTCGCACCTGGGAAGTAAAATTATTCGAAAACATCAATAACTTCTTTTTAAAATAAATATTTAATCATTATTATTTTTCCGTAGGAATTAAAATTCTTCAATTGATTATTCGGTAATTCAATTTTAAATAAATTTTTATTAGAAAATTCTAGAAAAATTCAATTATTTAAATTAAAAAATAATTTATTGAAAAATTGAATATTTGTTATAATTGACATCTCATAAAGAAATTTATCAATAAATTTTTAAATAATTGAATTCTTTTGACGAATTTTATTAAAAATAATTGAAATTCTGCAATAAGTTTTATTATTTATGAAAATAATTGAATTCCTAAATAGAATTTTATTATTTACGAAAATAATTGAATCCCCGTTAAATTTTATTATTTATGAAAATAATTCAATTATTGCGAAGAATTTTATTGAAAATTTTTAAACAATATTTTTTCCAAAAAAAAAATGTGAAGGATTTTGTTATTTATATAAATAATTGAATTCATGCAACTAATTTTACTGAAGTTTATTAAAATAATTAAATTTTTTTTTTCTTTAAATAATTAAATTCTTGCGACGAATTTTATAAATATCTTTTTAAATAATTGATATTTTTCGAAAAATTTTATGAAATTTTGTATTTCAAATAATTGAATTCCTGTGAAAATTTAATTACTTATGAAAATAATTGAATTATTTCGAATAAATTTATTAAATATTGAATTCCTGTGAAATTTTGCCAAGAATTTGATTAAAATTTTTAAGAATAATTGAATTTCGTAAAAGAATTTTATTATTTATAAAGATACTTGAAATTTTGACAAGAATTTTTTTTAATTTTTCAACATAATTGAAATTTTGCGAATTATGAAAATTTATTATTTTTTATTTATGAAAAATGTAAAAATTATTCATTAAATAATTTATAAGTCATAATTTTATGATAGTTCTTGAAAAATTAAGTTATTTAAAAATAAATTATTGTCAGAAATAGAAAAAATTGAAGGTTTTGTATTAAAATTCGTGGTAATTTCATAGTTTACGAGGCAAATAAAAAAAACATCAAAATTCAGAGTTTTTTTTATGAATTTTTAAAATTCAATTTTTTATTTTTTTCCAGTACTTTGACTAAAAATCCCTGACTTTTCCCTGACTTGTGGCAACCCTGTTTTAAGAACTTGGCATCATTTATTCTACAGAATATAAACATGATATTTAACATCAAATCAGAAATTTAAGTCCTAAATTTTAACAAAAAATTCTATTTCTCCAAGAAAAAGCGAAAGAAAAAATCAAAATCCGAATGTTTCTGGAAAAAATTCAAAGCATCCACCATAACAAGAGTTCCCCACGGGCTTATTACATATTCACGGTATAATTCATTAAACTGCGAAACATTTATTTATCTTAGACGTTCACGTATATCTATCCATATATATAAAATGCCTGAAAGAATCGATTGAAAATAATCGATGCGCATATTAAATTGAAATCGTGGCTTAAATGCATGACGACGTACTTACACAATTGGGAATTTAAATTCAATCACGTAAAAACGACTCAATATTCTTGCACACACACAGAGCTACTCAAACTATAAAAAAAAATATTAACATAAAAGCGTGACACCCACACCCAACCAATTTCTCAAAATTATTCTAGACCAACTACCGAAACACGTACTTATATACAAATTGTCATCAAAGCAACCATTAGATTCATTTTCCAAGAAGGAAAATATGTATATGAAGACATTGAATGAAACTATTTGAAAGGGGAACAGAGTATAGAGAAAGAGTGATTTTCTATTGAGGAATACAAATCTCGCGATCATTGTCCATTTTGATTAATAGGTCTTCATGTTATTTCGTGAGATTACCGGACGAGCTATTATATACCTGCAGGGAGTGGTAGCAACTGCTTTTTCTAAGAGCCTATAGCAGCAACAACACAACACGCTAAGTCTACGTGTTTAAATGGACACTCCATTCAATTCTCCATTGAGGGATTGTGTGTCTCTCCTTTTTTTTATTCCTATCTTTTTAATGGGAACACTTCGCGCGTGTCTCGGATTAGAGTCAAGACTTCTTTCAAAACGAGAGTGCTTACGGGATTTCCGGTACTTGGTTTCGTATACTATGACCGTGTTTACCGAAATAAAAAAAAGATTATAGCAAGTACATAGCAAAAATAATTATTGGAGACAAAATTTTTGTCGCCTTTTTTCCACGTCACGTTTGCCATCAAAAATTTCATCTTTTCTAATTTTAATTTTTCCCCGAAAGAAAATATTCCAAATAGCAATGATTTCTATTTACAGGGTTGCCACAGGTCAGAGAAGTCTGGGATTTTTAGTAAAAGTACTGGAAAAAATTGAATTTTAAAAATTCATAAAAAAAACTCTGAATTTCGATATTTTTTTTTGTTTGCCTCGTGAACTATGAAATTACCACGAATTTTAATACAAAACCTGGAATTTTTTCTATTTCAGACAATAATTTCTTTTTAAATAACTTAATTTTCCAAGAACTATCATAAAATAATTACTTCTAAATTTTTGAATGAATAATTTTTACAATTTTCATAAATACTAGATTGATAAAAGAATTTTAGTTTCAAAAATACTTTTAAAAAAATTGAATTTCGGAAAAGTTACAAATAATTCCAGAAATTCAATTATTTTCAAAAGTAATAAAACTTTTCGCAGAAATTCAATTATATTCAAAATTTGAAAAAAATTTTTGTCATTTCAATTATATCTTTAAAAATAATAAAAATCTTCTCCAAAATTCAATTATGTTCAAAAATTTAAAAAAAATTCTAGTCAAAATTTCAATTATCTTTATAAATAATACAATTCTTCTTCAAAATTCAATTATTTTTAAAAACTTTATAATAAAATTCTTGGCAAAATTTCACAGGAATTCAATAATTTACAAGATTTTTAATAAATTTCTTCGAAATAAATCAATTATTTTCATAAATAATAAAATTTTCACATGAATTCAATTATTTAATATCAAAAATATCTAAAATTTTTTCGAAAAATATCAATTATTTAAAAAGAATTTTATAAAATTCCTCGCAGGAATTCAATTATTTAACAAAAAATTTAGCAAAGTTCTTTTCAAGAATTCAATTATTTTTAGAAATAGTAAAGTTCTTTTCAAGAATTCAATTAATTTTAGAAATAGTAAAATTCTTCACCGAAATTCAATTATTTTTATAAACTTGAATAAGATTCGTTGGAAGAATTAAATTATTTTCAAAAGTAATAAAATTCTTCGCAAAAATTCAATTACGTTCAAAAATTAAAAAAAAATTCTTGTCAAAATTTCAATTATCTTTATAAATAATAAAATTCTTCAATATTCAATTATTTTTAAAATTTTTTAAAAATTCTCGTCAAAATTTCAATTATTGTTATAAATAATAAAATTTTTCCTCCAAATTCAATTATTTTTAAAAACTTGAATAAAATTCTTGTTAAAATTTCACAGGAATTCAATAATTTATAAAATTTTTAATAAATTTCTTTGAAATAATTCAATTATTTTCATAAATAATAAAATTTCCACCTGAGTTCAATTATTTAATATACAAAATTTCATAAAATTTTTCGAAAAATATCAATTATTTAAAAAGATTTTTATAAAATTCTTCGCATGAATTCAATTATTTAAAAAAAATTTAACAAAGTTCTTTTCAAGAATTCAATTATTTTTATAAATAATAAAATTATTCACCGAAATTCAAATATTTTATAAAAATTTTAATAACATTTTTGGGAAAATTTTTAATTATTTTCATAATTAATAAAACTCATCGCAGGATTTTAATTAATTTGTTATACAATATTTTAATCAAATTCCTCGAAAAATGTAATTATTCTTAAAAATTTTATTGAAATTTGTCAAAAGAATTGAATTATTTAAAAATTTGTTGATAAAATTCTTTATGAGAATTCAATTTTAACAAACATTCAATTATTCAATAAATTATTTTTTAGTATCTAATAATTGTTAGAGTTAATCAGAATATTTTTTAGGGTCAGGGAAAAAGTGAGAATTTTGTCTGGAAATCAGGGAAAAGTCAGGGAAAAATAAAATTAAATATTTGTGGCAACCCTGATTTAGTTACAGATAATTATTGTAAATATTTATGTAAATTATACATAATTGTTAAAAACTACATTCAAATAAATAAAAAAAAAATCAATTACATTCCTTCTCTAACAGAAAAAGTTAGAGACTTTTCTTTGGAGCAAAAAAAGAGGAATATTACTTTCAAAACAAATAAGTTACAAGGAAGAAATGTTTATTAATTACTGAACTTTTTTCGTTTCCCTTTTTTGTACCCATTGATAAATCTGTATAAAATTCATAAAGAAATTTATAATTTTACATTCTCATTTTTTCTTCATTTTAAGTATCATTATAATTATACAATTTGGAATGCTAAACCAGACTAGTAATATTTTGTTATAGAAACTCGTTTTCTAGACTGAAACTTGATTAAACATTTGTTGCTGAAAAGTGTTTAAAATCTTGTAGCCCTACTTTTGGGGGAAAGTTTAATGGAATACTTTCTAAAATTAACATTTAAGTATTAGACAAAAAAAATGTATTTACTTAACAAAGTGAAAGAAAACAAAAAAGAATTAAGAATCAATAGAAAAGGTGAATATTAATTCACTTTTGTGATTTTCTACTAATTCTTAATTATGATGATTTAACTATCGAGTCGAATATCTAAAAAATCAATAACAAAAAAGCAAAATATTTGTACCTGCAAAAAATTTTTTTTTAGAATCATTGCCTATATGTCCAGAAAAATATGGACAGAAATTGCATGGAATAAGAAATTGTCTCCGAAAGGATATACTTTCTCATTAAGTGCTTTAACCCTGGAACGAATGACCTTTAATTCATTACTTCGCGCGACACTTGAGAATCGAGGAAACGTTCAATGAACTTTTACAGAGCAGACAGGTGCCTCGGGCAAACTTCTACAACAAGTCAACTATAATTCTTGAAATTACTTTTATTTCTGAAAAAAAGTGAACAAATAAAAATATCTCGAGTGCTTTTAAAATCATTTTGATCTACATTTAAAAAAAAAAAAAGTACGTGGAAAAAAATTTTCTACTTTGATTTTGAATGTTTCCAACAAAGAGAGGCGAATGAATAAGCCACAATGGTTATGATTATAATTTTTCCTTGATAGAATTTTATTTCACAGAACTTTATTTCGTAGAATTTTATTTCATAGAATTTTTCATGTCGTAGAATTTTCATTTGGTACAATTTTTGATTAATCGAATTTTTATTTAACTGGACTATCATTTTAGAGGATATCTATTTAAACTCACTTTTTATTTAAAAGAATTTCTACTAAACCTATTTTTTATTTAAGAGAATTTCTATCTAATCCTCTTTTTATTTTACAGAGTTTCTACTAAACTTATTATTTATTTAAGAGAATTTCTATTGAACCCTCTTTTTATTTAAAAGAATTTCTATTTAAAATAATAATTATTTTTTAACCAATTTTTATTTTAATAAATCTTTTAAGGGATATTTATTTTAACAAATTTTTATTACAATAAATTTCTAACATAAGGAAATTTTATTAAAAAATTTTTTAATTTATCTAAATGACAATTTTACTGAATCTAAATTTGTTTGATAAAAATTCATTCCAATAAAAAGAGGACAGAAATTCTCTTAATCGAAAGTCCAATCAAATAAAAATTCAATTACACATAATTTCTGTTAAGTCGAAATTCAAGTTCATTTAAATGTGATTAAATAAAAATTCTGTCAAATGAAAATTAAAAAAAAAGTTAAATGAAAATAATATTCTGGATTATAAAATTATTCTAGAAAATAATTTTTGTGGTTTATTCAAACGTCTGAGTAAAGTAAATTTTTACTATTTGCCATAAAAAGTTTAGTAAAAATTGCAATAAAATTTATTTTAAAATTGTAAATTTTGACAGAAGGCAGAAATTTGCAAAAAATTCCAGAAAGTTTAAGTTTTACTTCGCTAATAGTTCTTGAAAAAAAGAATAAAAAAATTAGAGTAATTTTTACTGTTTGTATAATAAAACCGCAGAAATTTCTACTAATTTCGAATAAAAAGATTTTTACTATTTCCAAAGTAAATTTTATTAAAAATTTTTACTATTTCCAAAACAAATTTTAGTGAAATTTTTAACTATTTCCAAAGTAAATTTTAGTAGAAATTTTTACTATTTCTAAAGTAAATTTTAGTAAAGATTAACGGAATAAAGTAAATTTTCCTGTTTTCAAAATAAATTCCAATAATAATTATAAAGAAAAAAATATAAAGTAAATTTTAGTAAAAATTATAGGGAAAAAAGTTTTAAAAAAAGTTACTTTAATTCTTTTCCATGAAGAAACCAAACTTTTTTTATAAATAAAAAAATTTTCCAAACTTGATAAACTTTCCAAAAATTCGAAAACTGACAAAAGTCCCATTTCGAAAGAAGAATAAAAACAGAAGAAATTCCTCCAACAGAATAAAAATTCTACATATTAATCATTATTAATAAAGTACAGTTTTTTTTGTGACTAAATCGTTTAGAAATGATGCCATGCATAGAAAATAACAATTTCATTTCTTGGATGATCGAAAATTTCTGAATGAGACCAATGCCTCATCACAGAGAAAAAAAAACCGTTACACCAGAGTTACTTTTTCTTCATTCAACACCTACATATATTGTTGTGCTCAAACTTTATTTGCCATATAATACACTTCTTGTCTGTTATAACTAACTAGTTCAATGATTTACTACCCATGTTAATTTTTTTCTTCCTCCTTTAAAAACAAAATATTAAAATAATTCGTAATTGTCCGAAGAAAATTAGATTGAAAGATTTTAATGACGTAATAACTCAAAAGGTGCGCCATTTCTTATTCCTACATTTCTATGATTGAAATCGATAAATAATAATTATAATTAATGACTTTACAAATAAGGAAACTATAATAGACAATAAATTACATCAACAAAAATTTTCAATCAAAATCCAAATTTTACATTCCAACTCTGATTGCATATTGAAACGAATACGTAACACAATTTTCTATATTTTTTATTTTAACAAAATGAGAAGATTGTGAAAAGGGGAACAAAATGCAAAAAAAAGGAAAATTACTTTCGGCGTTGAAAGTGATAATGATAAATGATGTGAATAATTTTTTTTTCCTTTTTTGTGTCGACATTAAAATTTGCTTTGCAATTCGACTTAAGTAATTCCTGAGTCATTAGCCCACTTTTTTTTTAAAGAGACTTCTTGTCCATCGAAGAATTTTTGGGACAATGTTTGCCTTGCAATTTCCATCCCTAAAGCGTTTGTTCAAAGAGAAAATCAATTTACACATTTACGAGGAGAAGATTTGAAAGAACAATGAGAAAGTTTAAAAATAATCAACTCTCGCGATCACTTTTTTATTTTTCTTTTTCTTTTTCGAATCCGTCAAACTCTTAACATAGAAAGCTATAAACATTGGTATATCAGAAATCAATTCAACAAGCAAACGCTACGTGTCAAGTGAAAACAATCAACTTTCGATATAAAGAAAAGTCCCTGGCCGTCAATATTCTGGCATCAATCTTTTTCAAACGATCACATCGAAATAAAACCGAATATAAAACAAAGAAATTTTCACTTAATGCAAAGAGACAATGTCTCAATTCATGGAAAATAATTCACAAGAGAATAAATATTTTTAAAAAGAAATTTCTAAGTCATTTTGATTAGAATGACAATTTTTGAAAAAATATTTTAAGATAGTTTTTGGACATTTTTTTTGTTGAAACGTCTTCAAAAAAAATTTTTAAAACATATTTTTAAAATTATTTAAAACACAAATTTTAATGTAAAATTTTCAGAAAAAAATTTTTTTTGAGCATAACAATTGATTACGTAGTAATTTTCAAAAAAAAAAATATTTATTTGAAACAAATTTTTCTTTACTATCAGAAATAAAAATTTACAAATAAATAAAGAAAAGAAAAAATAAGTTCAAACAATAAAAGAAATGTTCTCGACAAAGTTTTTTTAAGAAACTTGTTCAAAAAATATTTTTAAACAAATTCAAAACACAAATTTTCACTTAAAATTAAATTAAAAAATTCTTTTGAACCAAATAATTAATTACTAGACAAAAAAACATATTTATTTGAAACAAATTTTTTTGTTATATTAGTAATAAAAATTTATATACAAATAAAAAATGAAAAACTAAATTAAAAAAATAAATTCAAGAAATGTATTTGAAAAAATTTAAAGAAACGTTTTCAAAAAATATTTTAAAAAATATTTTTAAATTATTTAAAACTCAAAATTTTATTTAATATTAGACTAAAAAAATTCTTTTAAAACCAAATTAGTAAAAAAAATTAAGTTAAATAAAGTTTAAAAAATAATTTCAAAAAATGCTTTCAAAAAATTTGTTTAAGAAACGTTTTCAAAAAAAATTTTAAAATATATTTTTAAAATTATTTAAAACACAAAATTTGAATGCGAAATTCCCCGAAAACAATTTTTTCGAACCAAATAATAATTAATTACTAGTCAATTTAAAAAAAAAAATATTTATTTAAAATAAATTTTTTTGTAATATTAGAAATAAAAATTTATATATAAATAAAAAATGAAAAACTAAATTAAAAAAATAAATTCAATAAGTTTTCGAGAAAATTTAAAGAAACATTCTCAAACAATATTTTAAAAAATATTTTTAAATTGTTTAAAACACAACATTTTATTTAAAATTAGACTAAAAAAATTCTTTTTTAAACCAAATAAGTAAAAAAAAAATAAAGTTAAAAATAAAGTTTAAAAAATAATTTCAAGAAATGTTTTCAAAAAAAATTGTTTAAGAAACGTTTTCAAAAAATATTTTTAAAAATATTTAAAACAAAAATTTTCGTTTAAAATTAAATTAAAAATAATGACATGACAATCATCAAAACAATATTTATTTGAAACAGTTTTTTATTTAAATAAAAAAAAATTTTAATTCGTTTACTATTAGAAATAAAATAAGTTTCAAAAATTTTTTAAATATTTTTAAAAAGATTTCTTAAATATTCTGAAAATATTCTCTCTCAATTTTGCAAAAAAAATATTGAAAACCCAAATTTTTATGTAAAATTACACGAGAACAAATTTTTTGAACCAAATAAAAATATTTCAAATAATAAATAATTTCAAATAGTAAATATTTAAAATAGTAAATATTTGCAGCAACTAAAATGTCCAGCAATTTTTGAAAATAAAAAAAAAATTATTAAATCCAAATAAATTTGTTTCCAATATTTATAAGAAAATATTTTTTTGTGTAAAAATAATAAGAAAAATATGAGTGAAACATTATTAAAATCTGCCAAGAAACTCGTCCGTTATATTATTACGAAACGAGATTCGCATATTAAAATTTTTGCCTCGTGAGCGTGTTAATCGAATCAATCCCAAGGCATAGAGCCATCAGTCGAATATAAAAAATATATTCACGTAAAAAATTC
Source organism: Leptopilina heterotoma (assembly GCF_015476425.1). Classification (NCBI taxonomy): domain Eukaryota; kingdom Metazoa; phylum Arthropoda; class Insecta; order Hymenoptera; family Figitidae; genus Leptopilina; species Leptopilina heterotoma. Next base: position 1,106,026 of record NW_025110818.1, read on the forward strand.
ATAATATTCGTTATAAACTTATTTATTGAGCATTTTCTTCTTCTTCTTTTTTCCTCGCGAGAATTTTACGACCAAACATCTCTTGCATAAGTAATATACAGATATAAAATGTATAAATACCTGAGTAACACTTCCTATATATACATGTATTCAATCCACAACTCTTGTCCTCGAGTCCTCAACTCCGGAATGTATTCTGCAACAAACAATTTTTTTTTTGCTTTAATTAACTTTTATATTTAAAAATACCATATAGTCTTATTAATTATCAATTTTATGTTTTGCAACAAACAAAAAATAAATAACTCAGCATTTTTTATTTCACATACTCACAGTAAAAACTTAAAAAGTAAATCTTATTTTAAGAACGAGCTAAAATTAAACATTCAGCGCTTACAATCAGTTTGCTTGGATCTTTAAATTCAGCAAAAAAAAAATATGATTTGAAATTAAGCGAAGGCTGTCTTAAAATTTTGCATCTTAAATTTTAAGATGCAAAATGATTAACTCAAAAAAAAGTTTGTTGTATTATTAATAATAAATTAATAAAATATTAATGTAAAATTATTTAATATAATAATAAATTTAAATTGTATTAAATTTAAAACAATAAAATAATAAACAATATATATAAATATTAAATAATGAAAAATAAGAAATAATTTACCACTGATTTTTAAGAGTGGATAATTAAAATTTTTCCTATTATTTAATTTTATTAATTCCGTGAATATTATCTATAATAATTTGTAGAATATATAAAAGAACTATATTTCCTCTATTACCTTCGAGTCTCCTAATTATTAACAGTGTCTATAAAATATTTCACTATGATTGCATTTACTATCAGAAAATAATTTTCTTTTTTTGCATCAACGTCCTTCTAGTTAACTGTTTTCTTTTTTTATTTATCTTTTTTCTTAGTTTCGATCAATAAAACCTTTTATACGTTTAGAGTTCTAATAGTAGTCTCATTCTTTAGAGCAAATGATGCGCTCGTATAATTTTTGCAAGCCAAGGGCGCAACTGCAAACCTATAATTTCCTAGTGTCGTTAGCGTTACGCAGAAAATTGTTCGGGAAATTTAAAAACACTAAAACAATCACCTTTTAATTTTAATTTACTCATTATATTTCAGTTTTAGAATCCCATAAAAATAATATTTTTATTACTGTTTTACTGTTAGAATAATAATGATATAATAATTATTATAATGATAATAACAATAATAACAATAATAATTATAACGATAATAATAAAAAATACTTAATAATAATAATAATAATAAATTATTTTCATCATTACGATTATTATTATTATTATTATTATAGAATTTTCAATTTTTTAAAAATAATTTTTGAAAACATTCTTTGTGAATTTTCAAATTCATTTGTTTAAAATTTGAATTTACATGAAGAATTTTGTCAACAAATTTTTAAATGATTGAATCCTCTTGACAAATTTTAATAAAAATTTTTAAGAATAATTGCATATTTCGAGAAATTTGATGAAAATTGTATGAAAAATAATTAAAATCCTGCCAAGAATTTTATCCTGAGAAATTTTTATTATTTATGAAAATAATTAAATGTTTGCGTAGAATTTTATTAACATTTTTTTTAAATAATTGAATTCTTTTGGAAAATTTTATTAAAATAGTAAATAATTAAAATCATTGAATTGCGGAACATTTTTGAACATAGGTAATTAAAATTTTCCCAAGAATTGAGGGGCTGGATGCTATAATGTGTTACGCGTGAACACACGGCCAGTCAGTTGGGTTATGGAGAGAAAATTTTGAAGTTGTTCAAAATGAATTTAAAATTATTGTTTCTTGTTTAGAATTTCAAGGCGAAACTTTTTTTCTAATAAATTTTTTTTATATAATTGTTTGTTTTTAAGTAAATTGAGAAAAGCGTGATTTTCTAACCTAAGAAATTTTAATGAATTTTTGACTTCAACTCGTGATTACTTCGTTAAATATTAATATTTTTCCACGAAATTTACACACAATATTCTTCAAACTAGTTCAAAAGTGAAACAATATTTAGTAATTTTTCAAAAAATTCTATGTCTAAATAAATAATTATTTAAATAAATGTGCCGGAAAAATGATGCAGCTATTTTCAATTGAAAAAGTTGAGTGACGAATTTTCGTTTTCGAAAAACTTCCAGTGACAAAAATATTCATCAATATGTTAGGAAGTTTTTTTGAAAATTTTTCGTCATTTGATAGTAAATTAAAGAAAATAGAGCAATTTTAACAGCGTCGTGCTCTGCTGTAAACGTAAACATTGACTCACTGTATACATTGGTCTTGTAATGGCGGCCATTCCACACGTGCGCGGCCACGCCGTAATTTTACAGCAGAGCGCGACACTGTTAAAATTGCTCTATTTTCTTTAATTTATTATCAAATGACGAAAAATTTTCCAAAAAACTTCCTAACATATTGATGAACATTTTAGTCACTGGAAGTTTTCCGAAAACGAAAATTCGTCACTCAACTTTTCCAATTGAAAATAGGATAATCATTTTTCCGGCAAAATTATTTAAATAATTATTTACTTAGACATAGAATTTTTTGAAAAATTATTAAATATTGTTTCACTTTTGAACTAGTTTGAAGAATATTGTGTGTAAATTTCGTGGAAAAATATTAATATTTAACGAAGTAATCACGAGTTGAAGTCAAAAATTCATTAAAATTTTTTAGGTTAAAAAATCACGCTTTTCTCAATTTACTTAAAAACAAAAAATTATATAAAAAAATTTTATTAGAAAAAAAGTTTCGCCTTGACATTCTGAACAAGAAACAATAATTTTAAATTTATTTTGAACAACTTCAAAATTTTCTCTCCATGACCCAACTGACTGGCCGTGTGTTCACGCGTAACACATTATAGCATCCAGCCCCTCAATTTTATTAAAATTTTTAAAAAGAAGTTGAATTTCGGAGAAAAATTTTATTATTTATAAAGATAATTGCAATTTTAATGAGAATTTTGGTAAATTTTTTAAACATAATTGGATTTCTCCAAAGAATTTTGTTCAAATTCTTTTGAAAAAAATTGAATTGTTACGCAAAGAATTGCATTAAAATTTTTCAAATTAATTTTAATCTTTAAAGAAATAATTAAAAATTTATTAAAAATAATACTTAAATTCTAATAAATAAATTGTAGCAAAGGTTATTAAAATAATTAAAGTTCTTTGAAAAATTAAAAAAAAAATTTTAAGAATAATAACTTTTTTCGAGGAATTCCATTAAAATTGTATTAAAAATAATTGAAATTCAGCATTGAGTTTTATTATTTACGAAAATAATTGAATCCCCATAAAAATTGTTATTATTCATAAAAATAATTCAATAATAATTAATGAACATAATTTGTAAATAATTGAATTTCTGTGAAATTTTTATTATTTATGAAAATAATTAAATGTTTGCGTAGAATTTTGTTAAAATTTTTTTTAACTAATTGAATTCTTTTGAAAATAATTGAATTTCTGCAATCATTTGTAATTGCATCAAATTTCAATTTGTTTTAGTGTTTTTAACTAAAATTCTTCTATAAATCCATTATTTTTAATAATCAACAGGGTTGCCACAAATATTTAATTTTATTTTTCCCTGACTTTTCACTGATTTCCAGACAAAATTCTCACTTTCTTCCTGACCCTAAAAATATTCTGATTCACTCTAAAAATTATTGGAAACTCAAAAAAATGTTCTATTACATTTATTTACAAATTTCATTAATTGTAAAATTATTCAAAAACATCAATAATTTCTTTTTTAAATAAATATTTAATCATTATTATTTTTCCGTAGGAATTAAAATTCTTCAAATTCAAAACATTCAAAATCAAACCTTTTTGAAATTCAACAATTTATAAGAATATTATTACAAAACATGAAGAATCACATGGTGTGATCGCCTTCTTCACGTTTTGTTATAATTTAAATAACCATTAAATTTTTCAAAAAAAATTTTATTATTTACAAAAATCCTAATAAAATTCTTCGCAAGAATTCAATTATTTTTAAAAAGTAATAAATTTTCTCCAAAAAAATTCAATTATTTGAAAAAAATTGTAATAAAATTAGTTGCAATAATTCAATTATTTTCATAAATAATAAATCGATTATTCGGTAATTCATTTTTTAATCAGTTTTTATTAAAAAATTCTCTAGCAGAATTCAATTATTTAAATTAAAAAATAAATAATTTATTGAATAATTGAATGTTTGTTAAAATTGAATTCTCATAAAAAATTTTATCAACAAATTTTAATAAAATTTTTAAGAATAATTACATTTTTCGAGGAATTTGATTAAAATATTGTATCAAAAATTAATTAAAATCCTGCGATGAGTTTTATTATTCATGAAAATAATTTAATTCTTCCAACGAATTTTATTTAAGTTTATAAAAATAATTGAATTTCGGTGAAGAATTTTGCTATTTCTAAAAATAATTAAATTCTTGAAAAGAACTTTGTTAAATTTTTTTTAAATAATTGAATTCTTTCGACGAATTTCATAAAATTCTTTTTAAATAATTGATATTTTTCGAAAAAATTTTTGATATTTGGTAATACAATTAAATAATTGAATTCTTGGGAAAATTTTATTATTTATGAAAATAATTGATTTATTTCGAAGAAATTTATTAAAAATTTTGTAAATTATTGAATTCCTGTGAAATTTTGCGAAGAATTTTATTAAAGTTTTTAAAAATAATTAAATTTCGAAGAGAATTTTTAAAAAAATTTTGAACATAATTGAATTTTGGAGATGATTTTTATTATTTTTAAATATATAATTGAAATGACCAGAATTTTTTTTAATTTTTGAATATAATTGAATTTCTGCGAAAAATTTTATTACTTTTGAAAATAATTGAATTTCTGCAATTATTTGTAACATTTCCAAAATTCAATTTTTTAAAAGTATTTTTGAAACTAAAATTCTTTTATCAATCTAGTATTTATGAAAATTGTGAAAATTATTTATTCAATAATTTAGAAGTCATAATTTTATGATAGTTCTTGTAAAATTAAGTTATTTATAAAGAAATTTTTGTCTGAAATAGAAGAAATTCAAGGTTTTGTATTAAAATTCGTGGTAATTTCATAGTTTACGGGGCAAACAAAAAAAACATCAAAATTCTTAAAATAAATAATAAGAAAGTTAATTATTTAAATAATAAATAAAACACCTTTTTTGCGCCTTGCAATCGATCCAAGACCTAAATATCAACTAATGGGTTTTATACATTATAATAAAGATTTTTTTCCCCTCAATAATCTTGAGAAATTAGGAAGTACCACACACAATAATGCTTATAATAATATATATGAGAGATGAACTCGATCACTATGGGAGAGCGTGTCGTGGACATTTACGCGAACACGTGCGCCTTGATTACAGAAATTCATTGTGTATTGGTGCCTGTGCATGTAAATAATGTGTTTCTGTTTACATGTATAAACTGTGTGTGTGAAAGAATGAGAGAGAGAGAGAGAGAGATGAGATGTACAGCTCGAGGCTTCGGCCTTCCTAAATTCCAGTATATCCCGTTACTCCACCTGTCCGGAAGTACTGCAAAATTATTGTCCAAGTTTCGCATTTAAGGCACACGCCAGTAACTGACCAAACAAATTATTCCGGGCCATATAATCGTCTTGAATGGACTTCGCGCGAGAAACTTACGTATTTATATGTATATGTGTATATAGAGTCGTTAAGTGTTAAACAAACGCAGAACCACAAATTAACATTCAATTAGGCTAATTTCTTTGATGCAACACTGATTAAGCCCGTTAATTTTCTATGTCTCGTTCCAGAAATCGCGATATTGGTCGATACAATTAAAAATCTTCTTCCTGAGGCAATAAATGTTAGTGAAGCTTGTTAACAGGGGACGGAAAATATTCGACTTGGCTGAAGAGAGCAAAATTACTTCTTATTTCCTCTCTAGGGTTATAAATGAGTACTTTACTCCCTAGTGAGAAAAATGGACATTCTGGGTTGCCACAAATATTTCATTCTTTTTCCCTGATTTCCAGACAAAATTTTTACTTTTTCCCTAAGGAATATTCTGATTCTCTTTAAAAATTATTAGATACTCAAAAAAAATTTCTATTAAATTACAATTACAAATTTCTTTAATTGTAAAATTATTCAAAAACATCAATAACATTCTTTTTTAAATAAATATTTAATCATTAATTCATTACTATTTTTTCATAGGAATTAAGATTTTAAAAAATTCCAAATTCAAACCTTTTGAAATTAACAACTTATAAACATTTTATTTGTAAAACATAAAGAAATCGATCACTCCGAGTCAAAGTAAAATTTAATTACTTACAAAAATCCTTCGCAAAAATTCAATTAATTTTTACAAGTAGTAAAATTTCTCGAAATAATCCAATTATTTAAAAAAAAACTGTAATAAAATTTGTTGCAAGAATTAAATTATTTTCCTAAATGATAAATCAATTATGCGGAAATTCATTTTTAAATAAATTTTTATTAGAAAATTCCACGAAATTTCAATTATTTTAAGTCAAAAATAAATTAATTTATTGAATAATTGAATGTTTGTTAAAATTGGATTCTTATCAAGAATTTTATCAACAAACTTTTAAATAATTTAATTCTTTTCACGAATTTTATTTTTAATGAAATTTTTAAGAATAATTACATTATTCGAGAAATTCGATTAAAATTGTATCAAAAATAATTAAAATCCTAATGCAATGAGTTTTATTATTTATGAAAATAATTAAATTACTGAGAACAGTTTTATTATTTATAAAAATAATTGAATTAGTGCGAAGAAATTTATAAAGAATTTGTAAGTAAATTGAAATCCTGAGAAATTTTTATTATTTATTTGCGTAGAATTTTATCAAAATTTGTTTTAAATAATTGAAATCATGACGAGAATATTTTTAAAAATTTGTTTAAATAATTGAATTTCCGAAAAGATTTTAAAATTCTGGTAATTAATATTGTTATTTATGAAAATAATTGAATTTTGCAAAGAATATTATTAAAATTCTTGAAAACATTTGAATTTCTTGGAAGAATTTTTATATTTATCAAGATAATTGATTTCTTTTTAAGAATTGTGTTAAAATTTTAAATTAAATACATATTAAAAAATTCAACTAATTTCAACAGAATTGAAATTGAAATTGTATTAAAAATAATTGAAATTCTGAGATGAGTTTTATTATTTATGAAAACAATAAAATTTATGAAAACAATCCAAGTAAAAAATTTTATTTATGAAAATAATTGAATTACTGTGAAATTTTAATTATTTATGAGAATAAGTAAATGTTTGCGTCGAATTTTATTAAGATTTTTTTTAAATAATTGATATCTTTTGGAAAATTTTATTAAAATAGTAGATATTTGAAATCATCGAATTGAGGAAATTTTATTTGTAAATAATTAAAATTTTCCCAAGAATTTTATTGAAATTTTTTGAAAATAATTGAATTTCGGAGAAAAATTTTATTATTTATAAAGATACTTAAAATTTTATTACTTTTTGAACATAATTGAATTTCTGCGAAGAATTTTATTACTTTTTGAAAATAATTAAATTCTTGCAATAATTTGTAACTTTTCCAAAATTTTATCAATTCAAATGAGTAAAGATTTCTACAAATTTTAGTCATTCTTTACTAAAAGACAACTAAACTAATTTTAAAATTTAAATGAAATTGTTAAATTCTTCTAAAATTTAGTGAGAATTTTTAGTCGTTAACTAATTTGAATTAGTAAAAATTTCGACTAATTTAAATCATTGGAATGGGAAAATAAATTATATTTGACAAATAAGGTTTAAAGTAGAGAAAAATAATTGTCCACTGATAAATAGAATTTTTAAACTCAACTAAAAATTTGTGAAAATATTTATTATTTTCAGAAATATTTTTTTTTGTCATCTTTTTTGTCTGTTTCGATTATACAGATAATTCCAGAAAAAGAAATTTCTCTTTATGCCAGGAACTGTTATGATATATATATATACTTTATATATAAATCCAAGTGGCTAATTATCGTTATTATATTTCATTTTTCAAACTTCTAACGCTATTTGTCGTTGTTCAATTATAAAATCGATAATTATATTAATTGGCACTTCCTTCTCAAACGAAATAAAAAAAAGAGCTGTTTGGTAAGATGGCACGCGAATTCTTTTATACATACAGATTGGCACAGGCTTTTATCGAAACAAGACTAATACTTAGTGTATTTATACAAACGCCTTCCTTGAGAACCAAGGATGAGAACAAGTTTCAAGGAATTGACTTTTATCTAACAAATTATTAAGCCAATGTGTAATCCAATTTAGCTAATTAAAACTGAAGCGAAACATATTTTGTCTTGAAGAAAAAATTCCCTCTGCTCTATACACATATACAATAATATCTTATCATAATGTCAATTCTTATCAAATGTTCAATTTAAAATATTAATTATTCAATTCAATAAAAAAACTTTTTTTTAATACTTTTCAAATGGAACAAGGGAAAAAATTTGGTAGTGATTTTAAGTATATGCTTGGCGTTTATAAAACCGGTTAATTGAAATAAATGTAATTTCAAGCATTACTAATTTATAACGAAGGATCGTTATATTCATATTCTTGAGTTGAAGAAAATTGCTCTGATAACGTTTCGCAAAGATGAAAGATTGCTTTTCCGTTATCGTATAATATAAAATAGTATAGAAATTGTAGAAAAATTTCTTGAATTCCCAACATTACTGGACGTGCTAAATGATACGTAAAAGTTAGATTCTCATCAACAGTTATAAAATGTGTATAAAAAGATATTCACACTGATAAGATTTGTAATTTAAAATCCTTTCAGGGTTTTACAGTTTGCAAATTGCATAAAGAAAATATATTGTATAGATTGACAAATTACAAACTACAGATATTTATTTTTCAAAATTAAATTTAGTATAATTTTCATGTAACAGTAAATATTGCTTTATATGCAATATCAAGGTCTTGTATGACTTTTTCGAGTTTTTAGACCTATTTCCGAAAAAGTGACTTTCTTCATATTCTACACTGAAAACAAAATTTATTTGATTCAAACGACTGAATATTTTCACTAAATTTTATTAGAATTTAAAAATTTAATTTGAAATTAATAATTAATAATTATTTTAGTTGTCTTTTAGTAAAGAATGACTAAAATTAGTCATTTGAATTGATAAAGGACTAAATATTTTTACTACTTTTTAGTTGAATTTAAAAATTCTATAGTTGGTTTTAGTTGATAAGAACAAAGTCTGAAAATTAATAGAAAATAACAAATTTTCAAAAAATATCCCCGCCTATAAGATTTGATGAAATAATTCCTAAACGATTAAGCCAAACATAACTTAACGATAATTTATGAAAAGTAAGTAAAATAACGAAACACACTCGGTTATCATATTTATAGTTATACACCATAAAGTGGAAAAGAAAAAGACGACTCAAAAACGATAAGATATAGTGATATCTCTTAAAGGATATAATATTATTGCGGAAATAATTTTCCACATTCTATAAAGCTTCTTGATTAAAAATTTTGAAAGTTGTTGTTCAGACTATAATTAATAAAAGTTAAATGATCTACCACTGCGGAAGTGTAAGAAGAGAACTAGTCTTCAACCCGTTGTTCAGAATTAAATTGAAGCACCTCAACCGTCGTAAAATGGCTAAGACCGTAACTTTTATTGTTGATCGTTTGATATACCAGTTATAACCCACGTTACAACCTGTTCTAATTACTAGATGCACAATATTTAAAAAAAAACAAGATATATTCAAACGAATACAACCAATTTACTACGATCGTTAAATGTACATATATACAACATTCGTATATTATGCAAAGTCACACACTTGAAAAAATCAAAAAAAAAAAAAAATCAAACACAAATAGAAAATGACATTTTTCTCCTATAATCGATCTCGATACAAGACATGGGAATTTTTACGATATTGACAAAAAAAAAATTGCAAATCACGTGGAATTATGTACAATGTACATATTCACGTGCAGTCATATACAGGTGGTAATGATTTATCAACACATTATTAACAAATAATAATGATAATCATTATCTCCAATGGTTTTGATTTTTCGATAATATTCAATCATTTATTTGCGTAATATATGATTTTCTCTCAACACCGCATAATGTAAAAAAATTGCATGACATTTCTTAACAATACAATTTATATTCCGGTTATAGAAAACTACGATTGTTTCTAAACGATATTTCGCAAAAAATTGTTCGATCAAATGATAATCAATGTTAACTTTTTACTTTCTGGGAAATAGATCTTTTTATCTACTTTTATATCTCGTTCTCTTCGAGAGTTAGTAGTTTCGTTATTAAAAAAAAACCAAACGCGATCATTTTTAAAAAAAATTTATTAATTATTTTCAAATTTTCAAATTCCTTACAAATAATAATTAAACTGATAAATTTAAATTAATAAAGTTAGTAAAAAATGGATTAATTTTAATGATTATCAAAAAATAGAATTATTATTCAACATTTTGATATTTTTCCAGCACTTTTAATAAATTTTCCCGATTTTTCAAATCTTATTAACCTTCGGGCAACGGGCAATTCTGACTATACTCTCTAAATTTGAATTAGTGAAATAATGGACTCTTTAAAAAAACTATTCGCTTGAAAGATCGTAATTAACGAGAGATATATAGAGAGAAAGAGAAAGAGAGACTTCATTACCACTCACATGTCTGAAAAACCCCGATGTAATTACATAAGGGCTTCTTTCAGATGCAGAAACACTTCTTATGCAATCCTCCTGATTTCATTTCTCAAGCACGCAAAAAAGAGAGAGAGAGACACACAGACAAATTTACACGAGAAAATTCTGACAGATTCTATACTTTAGCGCACATAAAATAATTCTACTCAACGCGGCAGGGAAAATTTACATTTAATCGTGACTACTTCCACAAAATACCTGAGTTTTCGTGACAATATTTATTTTTCCAAAATAGTGATACAATACAAGTCTCTGTAAGTCTTACTATACAACAATAATTTAAATTCAGAAAAAATCAATTTCTTTTCTCTTTTCATAATTTATTTCTATACCAAGTGGGAGAGATAAATTTCCACAAATAAAATTGCCATTTAAAGTCTTTTTTGGATTTTACTGTTGGGCTTTTCTTATAAATAAATAAATTAATTATAAAAAACGTTAAGCTTAATGAATAATATAAAAAGTTTTATTTATAATCAAGCCTAACAAGAGAAAAAGTAAAAAAATTAAATCAAATAAATAAATTAATGCTAAAATAAATAAATTAAATATAAATAAAGTTTCCAAGAATAAATAATTTAAAATTTAAAATAATAAAAAAAAAAATTGATTCAGATAAACGATTACTTGTCTATTATTCAAATTCTCTTTTTTTAGAAAATACCTTTTAGGTAGGTACTATTTTGGAAGAAAATTTCTTTATAAATATAAAATTGTAGAAAAAATAAATTGTAAAAGAACGTTTAAAAAAATTGTATTCAAAAATTAACTGTGAAGGTTATAATTTTTATTATAAAATATATTTATTTCTTTATTTATTTACAAAAATAAACTTGATAATTTTATTCAAAAATTAACTCAGAAAATTATAATTTGCTATTAAAAAATTTATTTATTTCTTAATTTACTTACAAAAAAATAAAAAAAACAAAAGAAATTTTTATTTCCAAAGTAAATTTTCTAATACCTATTCAAAGTAAATTTCTTTATAAAAGTTAGAAAAATTTATTTCATAAGAAATTAAAATAACTTTGGAAATAATTTTTAATAGTTAATAGAACTTAAAAAAAATTTTTTAAATTATTATTTAAAATTTATTGTGAAAATAGTAATAATTTGCTATTAAAAAAAATTATTTTTTTGATTTACAAAAAGAAAAGTTTCTTTAAATTTTTAAAAACAATGTTTTTTTTAATAATTTTAATTAAAAAATTTGGAAAATAATTGAATTAAACAAAAAATTTTTTTAATTTTTTAAAATAATTTTGTCTATTCACAATTATAATTGAAAATTTGATTAATTCAATTTTATTAAAATGTATTGATACTAATTGAATTTCAGCAAAGAGTTACTAATTAATTATTAATTACTATTTATAAAAGTAATTGAATCCTTCCAAAGAATGTTATTATTTATGAAAATATTTCACTGTTTGCGTAGAATGTTATTAAAATTTTTGAAAATAATTGAATTGTGGAAAACAATTTAATTACTTATAATGATAATTGAAATTTTGTGGAGAATTTTTAATTATTTTTAAACATAATTGAATTTCTGCGAAGAATTTTATGGAAATTTATGAAAATAATTAAATTCTTGTCAACAATTTTTAAAAAAAAAAATATTCAAACGAATTTAGTAAATCTGAAGAATTTTGCTATTTATGGAAATAATTAAACAAATTTTATTCAAACATTAGTTGTAAAAATAGTGATAATTTGTCAATAAAAATAAATATACTTTTAACTTAATAAAATTTATAATATTATTAATTTTATAACTGAAAGGAAACAATTTTTGTATCACCACCATGATTCTTCTTTTCGTTTACGAGAGAATTTTCATGCCATCTAGGCGGCAATTTAATGAACCATATTGGCGCGAAATTCAAAAACAGAAAAATTTAATTAATAACCCATTAGTACTAAATAATATCTATAAAAAAATAATTCTGCAAATTGCTAATGAATATTTACTACATTTTTGATCGAAATTCTGTCAAAATATTTCTAAAGAATTTTACTAGAATGATTCTTTAGAAATATTTTGACAAGAAAATAAATATTTACTCAATAATAATAGACAACTAATCGTTTATTTAAATCAAACAATTTTTTCCCAATATGTAGTAATTATTTAACTGAAAATCAAAAATTTTAAAGTGAATAGTTTATAAGCGTCTTTAGTGCCTAATAAGCAAAACATCGTAATGCGGGCTCAGTCATTGAAAAAGTCTCGAAGCAAACTTTGTCTTACGAAATCGTGATGACATCACATTTTCTTTATACAATCCGAATCCTAATAGTCCATTCACAATTCCTCTTCCCCCCCACCCCACCTCACCCTTTCCCTATTGTACATACATATACGTGTATGGTATTCGCGTCGATCGTAAAAGTATACAATTACAGACTTTTAAAATTATAAGGATTCTCACATTTCCAATTATTTTACGAGAGAATAATGACACGTTCATAAAATATAAAATATCGATACTTATTATAATATTTATAATAATAAATTTTTTCCCCCTTTTCTAAAGAGAAAGAGATGTGCAGGTCTCTTATCTCACCAGGTAATAACAACAAGCAACTTAGATAACAACAGAACATGATTTTCATCTTCCAAAAGTTGAATTTTTCAAAGTATATACTAAAAACTGTATCTCACATGCTGTCCCATAAATAAAGGGATGGCGAGGAACAATGCTCTATACTGAAACAATGGTACATGAGAGGGGGGAGAGAAGAAATAAAAAACAGAGAAAAAGAGAGAGAGAGAAGGAGTACAACAATGGAAATAATAACCGCATGTGTTTGAAAATCATGTGCGTTAAATGTGTACATACATTCACAGAAAATAGGAGTGTCGTTTTGGTTTAATCGTTTCGCAACACTATAAATGCAAATTGGCGTAAGAAATTTTAACCACTTTTTTATGCGCATAAAATTAATATTATTCCGATCTCATTGGCGAGATTGAAAATTTTAATGATCTAGAAAAGAAAATCAATTGTCGAGATTTTTCAAGGAGAAACATTATTTCTTAATCCATATGCATTAAATTTCTTATATACAACACGAAACAAAAAAAATCGCAAAAATCGTTTCATGTGATTTTATAAGAAAAATGTTATTATACATTTTTTACGGATGTTGTATTTTTAGAATGTTCCGTATCAATAAGTAATTTCCGTTTAAAGAAAGAAAAAAAATGCAAAATGTATATATATATATAATCTGACATTATTTGTAATATTGTAATCAAGGTTGATATTGTTCGTCACACATTGAACAACAAAAATGAAGCAACATTCTATATTTGGGAATAAAGAAAACTTAAAAACTGTAAAAAGAAATTAAAAAAAAACTGCTGCCAAGTTGTACATTTTTATAATTTTGGTGTTCATTTCATGAACATTTTGCTTCCTCATAGAAATAATAATAATTGAAATATAAGAATTACTTTTTATAAAAGGGTTAAAAATTATTAAATCTTAGTCCAAAAAAATGTGTTTTTAAATATTCTATAAGATGGTTATAATAGTTTAATAATTACACATAAGTTAATAAACAAGAATGTTGAAAAAAAGATATTTTCCAAAATTTTTGATTTTTCAAATATCAATAATTTTATAATTTCTGGACGAATCAGGTTCAAAAATAGGTCAATCGAAACGTTTTTTAAAGCTCTATAAGTTGGTAACGATACTTTTAAAGTTACTTTTACATTTTTCAACAAAATTTTCAAAAAAGTGTTATTTTTGAAAAATTTAGGTTTTTAAAACTTTAATATCTCTGGCTAATATGGACGAAAAATATTCAATGAAGGCTTAAAAGATGCGTCTGAAAAAACTCTTCAAAACTAAAGAAAAACATTTATAGGTGTCCTAACATTTTTTTTAAGTTATGGCCAAAAAACGTTTTTTTACAAAAAGAAAAATGCAAAAAAAAAATAGTTAAACTTTATGAATCGGGCTGAAAATACTCTCATTTTATGTCCCCTGGGGAGACCTACAATTTAAAAAAAATTGAGGCCTTTAGCTCTTTCTCGTTCTGAGATATTGAGGCAAATGTAATGTTAGTACACACCACACACATCGGAACAAATTTTTATAATCCGTTTTTTGGACTTCTGAGATAATATTACATCAAAATTTTTTAAAATTTATTTATAACATTTATAGGCGCAATGCCCATTCGCGCATAAAGTACTAAAAGATTAGGTATAATGAAAAAAAGTTTATAAATATGTCAAAAAAACACAATCGAAAATTTTGCTAATACAATCCCTCCTCTATGAGGAAGCAAAATTAAAAAATTGTAGCTACATCAACCAGAATTCTGGATAATTTAACCGAAATTATGGTTCTTTTAACTAAATACCAGATTATCCTAACAAGATTTATTGTTATCCTAATTAGAATTCTACTTAAGGTCCATTAAACAACATAATTCTTTTTTTCCAGGTTAAAAAACGACATTTTTCCAGGTTATTAATACGAAAATTATTTGAAAATATCAATAACTTCATTTTTAAATAAATATTTAATCATTATTATTTTTTCATATAGAAAATATTCAATTTTTTTTATATTCAATTATAAAATTTTTAAGAATAATTTTATTTGTTAAGAAATTTGATGAAAATTGTATTGAAATTCTGTCACGAGTTCCATTATATTTTTATGAAAATAATTGAATCCCTGTGAAAATGTTATTATTCATGAAAATAATTGAATTATTGCGAAGAAATTTATAAAAAAATTTTGTCAATAATTGAATTCCTGGAAAATTTTTATTATTTATGAAAATAATTGAATTTATTTTAAATAATTGAATTCGTTTAGAAAATTGTATTAAAATAGTAGATATTGAAAATCATTGAATTGCAGAAAATTTTTGAAAATAGTTAAAATTTTGCCAATTTTTAAAATTAAACCTTTTCAAAATTAAATTATTTCTAAAAATTTATAGTAAAATGCTCTAAATATTCAATTGTTATGTAAAATTTTAACTAAAATTCTTTTTTAAATCAGTTTTTATTAGAAAATTCTATTAGAATTCAATTATTAAAATACAAAAATAAATAATTTATTAATTGAATGTTTCTTAAAATTGAATGCTCGTAAACAATTTTATCAAATAAATTTTTAAGTAAGTGAATTCCCTCGACGAATTTTAACAAAGTTTTTTAAATAATTACATTTTTCAAGAAATTTGTTTAAAATTGTATTAAAAATAATTGAAATTCTGCGGAAAGTTTTATTATTTGTGAAAATAATTGAATCCCTAAGAAGAATTTTATTATTTTTGAACATAATTAAATTTCTGTAATAATTTGTAATGCAAATAAATAATTTATTGAATAATTGAATGTTTCTTAAAATTCAAATCTCATAAATAATTTTATCAACAAATTTTAAATAATTTAATTCTTTCGACGAAGTTTAATAAAATTTTTAAGAATAATTACATTTTTCGAGAAATTTGATTAAAATTTTACATTAAAAATAATTGAAATTCTACAATGAGTTTTATTATTTATGAAAATAATTGAATTATTGCGAAAAAATTTTTAAAAAATTTGTAAATAATTGAATTTCTGTGAAATTATTATTATTTAATGAAAATAATTAAATGTTTGCCAAGAATTTTATTATAATTTTTTAAAATAATTGAATTTCGGAGAGGAATCTTATTTTTTATATAGAAAATTGAAATTTTGACGAGAATTTTTGTAAATTTTTGAAAATAATTGGATTTCTTTGGAAAATGATTGAATTTCTGAGACGAATTTTATTAAAATATCTTTTTAAATAATTGAATTCTTTTGCGAAATTTTATTGAAATAGTAGACATTGAAAATAATTGAATTTTGACAAAAATTTTTGAAATTAATTAAATTTCTACGTAGAATTTTATGAAAATTATTTTGAAAAAAATGTTACCGTTACAAAGAATTTCATTATTTATGAAAATAATTCCATTTTTTGAAGAAATTTCATTAAAAATGTATTAAAAATTGAAAAAAAATTGAAAGTCTGCGATTAGTTTTATTATGAATTCATAAAAATAATTGAATCCCTGTAAAAAATGTTATTATTTATGAAAATCATTGAATAATAATTTTAAATTAAAATTTTGTTAAAAATCTTTAAAAACAGGCCATTCTTTCATACACATATCCCAAACCTCCAATTATATCGATAATTATTAATCCTTTTGTATTCTAAAATTAACGACCGAACATAAAGAAGTAAATAAATTATATTGCTCAACTAAATAAAAAGAAATAAAATTGTTACCATATTGAATCGGCAATTAGCGTATATCAATGATTAATGAGACTCGTTTCATTTTCATTAATGAACTTTAGTTATAGTTTGCACTTCATTGCTCGATTCTAACGGCATTTGCATATAAATTGAAGCGCGAATCTGATACCCCTCGTTATTTCACTTTCGCATGAAAGTCAACAATTATTATTATTTTTTTTCCCCCACGGAATTTATCTTGATGAGCTCGAAAAATTCCAATTGAGCAATAATTATTATCTATTTATTGAAATAGATAAATTTTTATATTATTTCTTTTTTTCACTAATTTATACATTTAAATGTTTCCTTGAATTCAATAATTTATGAAAGCATATTTACAAAATCATTTATTCATCATTCAAGGCTAATTATCAAAGTGAATTCAAATATTGGCGTTTATTAATTAAAAAATAATTCAGCAATGATATCATGTTATTAATTATTGTAACTATTATTAATTATAATAATTATTAAATAAATTATAATAAAATAATAAATAAATAATTAATCTAATACATTAATTTTGTTCTAATTTTTAATGAAATGGAAATTTACTTTGAGAAAATTATTTTTATTGTTATTTCGAAATTAGTTTGATAAAAGTTTGTTTCTAATGTTCGTTTGGCTCACATTACAATTGACACTACAAGAGTCCATTGTATAGTGCCAATTGCAATGAGTTCCTTTTCACTTGTCAATTGAGTAACAATTAATAGACTACCTCGAGTGTCAACAATTTTATCGAGTCTTCCTTTACTGCATCAATCATGACTAAAAACTTTTGTACAAAAAAATAACTAACTATAAATAACTACAAATAAAAAATTCAACTAATATTTATTACATCCAATGCAATATTAATTTATTTATTATGCGGAATAATTCACGTAACGTTATTTTTAGTAAACTAAACCATTGATAAAGTGGTTTAGTACAGAATTGGATATCTATTGATAAAGTGCGCCAACACTTATCAAAAATTTTTCCATAATCATTTAAATAATGAGCCTACGCTTTTTTTTCCTTCCAA
Organism: Leptopilina heterotoma; assembly: GCF_015476425.1. Lineage (NCBI taxonomy): Eukaryota > Metazoa > Arthropoda > Insecta > Hymenoptera > Figitidae > Leptopilina > Leptopilina heterotoma. The sequence goes on from NW_025110818.1 coordinate 1,124,214, forward strand.
CAAATATAATATTGTGTCTAAAGAAATAATGTATAATCTAAAACCACGACGATTATTTCTTTTCGCAATAACTTTCCAATATGTCTAACGACACCTATCAATTCCATAAAAATTTTATCGGCTTGTTTCGAATGGGTGTCCCATTTATTCACAGATAATTTCAAATATAAACCTATAATTATCAAACCCATCCTTATAAGTTGAAAGAGAAGGTTAAAATTGCCATTTAGTTGTATCTTTCTTTCAATTATTTTATTTATTATCCCCGTGAGGTAATTAACTGGTTTTTCTCAATCCAATAAGTATATTTGAAAAAGAAAAAGAAAAAAAAAACAAAAAACAAGGTGGAAAGTTGTTTGATTAAATAAAATGTGCATTAATTAATGGTCATGGAATTTCTTGATGAGAGTGTTAAAGATGGTAAACAGAGAGTGAAAGAGAGGAAAAAGAAATTTTCTAATGCCCAAGGACTTGTTCTTATCTTTAAACTTATCAACCTTATAAAAAATATTTTCGACTAAAGTCACGAAGAACTCATCGAACCGGTTTTTCGCATTTAAAATTCAAGTTTTGTATAAGCGTATCAACGATAACAGTTGACATTGAAGTTATACGTGACATGAAGACAGGCAATCCTTGCCAATGTCACCGCAACATTTGCAGCAATCAAAGAAGTGTTTGAGGATCACTTCAATTATTTGAGCATGTATCTCTTTTGAATATCTATTAAATATGCTAACCGAGAAATCTTGGTTCATACAAAACCAAAACATGATTAAAAAAAAGACGATATCAAAATAACAAGATACTTTTTCTTTTTAAATACATTTAAAAATACAAATACTTATTTTCGATAACGAAATTCTTTAGGAAATGCATTAAATACGTGAATGCAAACAATAGTTAATTAAAATATTATTAATATTAAATAATAATAATATTAACTGTTGTGTCAAGAATAGTACTGTACAGTTAAGGTTTTAATTCTTAACATTAGTTACAGCAGACATAAGAAGCCAATAAACCCAAAAATAAGTTATGCCCCTTTTGATCCAATTTTTGATGGTTATGCCTTTTTGATACAATTTTTGATGGTTATGCCTTTTGGATACATTTTTTGATAGTTGTGCCCTTTTTGTTACAGGGGTCGAGAGGAGAGACCTGCCATGGTTCTAACCGTGACAGAGGACACTCCGGCAGATATGTTGGCTGGAAGCATGGAGCTTCTGGTCCAACTGCCAAGAGATCACAATGTTCAAACACAGAGAGTCACCGTACAACGAAGGTAAGCCAAATTTTTGGCTCAACTAAAACTATTAAATAAAAGAAAAGTGTAAAAAGAAATTGCCAAATTAGAACTGATTTCAGTTATTGTTGTTGCTATGTTCCTATCTGTTGTTCCCAAAAAAAACAATTTTTGATCAGAACAACAGAAAAGAGCATAGGAACAACAAAATTAGTAATATCAAACATCGGAATTCCGATAATAGAAAACAAATTAACAACAACAAGAAAAGAATATGTCATTACAATTCTCGGAATAAGTTTTTCTTGAAGAAACTAATTGAAGTTTTTTTAGAGGTTCAACTGCAATAAACAGGTTGAAACGCCATCTTATTTTGATTTTCATGTTGTGTCCCATGTAATCACATCCACGGCGGTCGTGGTTTTGACGCGTTTAAAGAAATGAGAACAACTTCCAATATATAGCAGTGACCATCGAAGCAATACACAACCTGTCGATTCCCTTTTACGTAATCCCTTGACCACGGTTGATTGCACTTGATATCAGTACTTCGTCCTACTAAGCAATAAAACCAGATCTCTCTCCATTCCAAAAACACCTTTTCTTCCACCAACTTTTTTTATATAAATAAACATATAAATAAATTTATAAATAAACTTATAAATATTAAATAAATTTATGAATAGTTATAAATAAATTATAGTCTAATTTCCTATCACTACACAACATTCCCATAAATTAATAATTTTAATATCAATTTAAAATGATAATTAACAATTAAAATGATTAGAAGAATTAAAATGATACATTCCACTTTATTCTATTCTAATTAAGAGAAATAAACGGTTTTTTTTAAAAATCATTACACTGAGACAAAGGATATACTTAGTGTTAGTTTAAAAATAATAAAATCATATTATGAGCGCGAGAAGAAGACCATTGTTGTAAAAAAACTTGTGGCAGCTAATTTTTCTAATTACCTTAACAGCAAATTGTGTTTCCCTACACACAATGATTACAGTAACAGTTGAAAATTTCTACCAAGACTCAGAGTTGCCGTTTAACAAAATGCTCTTCCCGCATTTTTTTGCACTTTCGCTTTTTTCCCTTTTCGCGCCTTCGAACAAAAGAAAAAATTAAACGTTTTACATTGTTCTAAAAAATTATCCTCCACTTCATTATTAACGTATTCTTCGGATTAGATTACTTTCTACACTATATGGTTGGACACGAGAAATTTAATCGAGCGCAGAATCACCACCTTTAAATCATTTCTTTTATTCTATTTTTCCAGTTTAAAAAACTTTCTCACAAATAATCTCTTTCCTTTGAAAGTATACGATAAATATTTATTCTGTAAATATATACACAACAAATAGGTAAACAAAAAATAAATCCTTTTTCCCTCCGCATCATATGAAATTACTGTAATTATTAATTTTCTAAATTGTCAATATCAATCAATTTTGTTTGTTGTATTTTATACTATTAATTTTAACGACGAGAAAAGGTGGTTTTAAACATTTAAAGATAACTATTAAACATTAAATTATGGTTCTTGCATATAGAGAAAATTTCCATTTTTCCTCAAGTTGTAATCTATTAGTTAAAAAGTAGAACGGATTTTATATTATTGTGACAAGAAATTTTCTATCTAAATCGAAAACAAATTATGCGGAAGGTATTGACGTTTTTTGCCATAAACCATCATGCGGCATACTACCGTTAAGCGGACCACATTGTCCAATGGCATCGAGTAACATTTCACAAACTGGGAATCAAGAAAATAAATCAAATTCTCACTTAAGATGTGAAACGCTCGATTTATCTAACGGTTACATCTCAAATTGACGGTGAAAACATTTTTCCGAACATAAATAACAAAAAAATTTACAAAAAAAAACCAGTAGCGAATATTAGCACCTCAACAATTGATGATCAGTAGACAATAACTAAAATTACCACTGAATACAAATATTAATGATTTAACAGAAAAAAAAACATTTCAAATAAAAATAAACTAAATATTTTCTACTAAAAAAGAATTCTGGTAAAATTAAACTTCTGGTTTTAGAATGATTAAACCAACCAGAAATCTGGATAAAATAACTAGAATTCTGAATAAAACCTAGAATAACAAAAAATCTAAACAAACTCCATAATAGTTGAAGTAACTAAAACTCTGGTTATTCCAACCATATTTCTTTTCTCTCCACCACCAAGAATTGTATACTTATCCTCAACAGCAAAAAAAATAACAAAAAAGCAACAATATGAACTGAATAATATCAATAAATATTATTAATAAACTAAATGACTGGTTAGAATTTCCATGAAAATGAGCAATAAATTTTTGCTTTTAATCTTTTTCTCTAGTACGCCAATGATGGACCTTCTTGTACAAGTGGCAACGGCTCACAAATTGGTTGCTTCCAGTTACACCCTGCAAGCTATTGGCGAACGGGGTATGGTTCTACCTCATCAACCAAACACACCAATTGGAGCACTCGATGCACTACAGGTAAAATATATTTTAACAACTAGGAAATCCTTTTTACCAAGAACCACGATTAGACGTTTCTTTCATTTCCCGAGAAATTTCCTATTCACATTTCACTCTCTCATCGCGATAGCAAGAAAATCGATTCAACGGATGCTGTGACTTTACAAAAAGTGATGCTACGAGATTTAATGTCAAAAGAAATATTAAGAGAAAATAATTTCAATTATAAATTTTTTATTTTATTTTCAAATAAATCCAAAAAAAAATTCAACTATATTTTTAATACAGGGTTGCCAGAAAACTAATTTTGTTTTTCCCTGATTCCCAGACAAAATATTCACTTTTTCCGTTAAAGAACATCAATAACTTCTTTTTTAAATAAATATTAAATTATTATTATTTTTCTATAGGAATTAAGATTCTCAAATTCAATTTATGAAACATGAAGAAATCGACCGGTTTCCTCATGTTTTATATTAAATTTAAGATGACAGGGTGATAAAATCATTATTTTATATATCATAAGAATATTGTAACTATAAATTCAAATTTTCAAAAATTTTAATTTAAATTTAAGCCCTTTTCAAAATTCAATTATTTCTAAAAATTCATGCTATAATGATTTAAATATTCCATTATTATCTAAAATTTTTACTAAAATTCATTTTTTAATCAATTTTTATTAAAAAATTTTTCGAGAATTCAATTATTTAAATACAAAAATAAACATTTTATTCAATAATTAAATATTTCTTAAAATTGAATTTTAATGAAAAATTTTTTCAAAATTTTTAAAAACAATTGAAATTCAGCGATAAATTTTGTTATTAATAAAAATAATTGAATTCTTGCAACGAACTTTATTAAAATAAGAATTGAATTGTTATGATTGTGAAATCAATTGAATTCCGGAGAAAAATATTATTATTTATGAAAATAATTAATTTCTTGTGAAGAATTTCATTCAAATTTTTTTAAATAATTGGATTTTTCAGAATTTTTAAAAACTTTTTGAAAATAATTAAATTTTATCAAAAAATTTCATTAAAAAAAAAAAATAATTGGAATCTGACAAAGAATTAAAAAAAATTTTTTTTTTTTAATAATTAAATTCCTGTAAAAATGTTTATTCTTGAAAAGAATTAAATTCTTTGGAAGAATTTTATTCAAATTTCTTAAATAATTAAATTGCTTTGAAGAATTTTATTTTTTACGAAAATAATTGAATTTTTCGATTAATTAAATTAAAATAGTGTTATAAATAATTAAAATTTTTCGATGAGTTTTATTATTTATGAAAGTAATTAAAATCTTGCAATGAAATTTATTTAAAAAATTTTCAAAGAATTTAATTCCTGTAAAAAATTCTATTTGTGAAAATAATTGAATTCCGGAGAAAAATATTATTATTTATGAAAATAATTAATTTCTTGTGAAGAATTTCATTCAAATTTTTTTAAATAATTGGATTTTTCAGAATTTTTAAAAACTTTTTGAAAATAATTAAATTTTATCAAAAAATTTCATTAAAAAAAAAAAATAATTGGAATCTGACAAAGAATTAAAAAAAATTTTTTTTTTTAATAATTAAATTCCTGTAAAAATGTTTATTCTTGAAAAGAATTAAATTCTTTGGAAGAATTTTATTCAAATTTCTTAAATAATTGAATTGCTTTGAAGAATTTTATTTTTTACGAAAATAATTGAATTTTTCGATTAATTAAATTAAAATAGTGTTATAAATAATTAAAATTTTTCGATGAGTTTTATTATTTATGAAAATAATTGAAATCTTGCAATGAAATTTATTTAAAAAATTTTCAAAGAATTTGTAAAAAATTCTATTTGTGAAAATAATTGAATTCCGGAGAAAAATATTATTATTTATAAAAATAATTAATTTCTTGTGAAGAATTTCATTCAAATTTTTTTAAATAATTGGATTTTTCAGAATTTTTAAAAACTTTTTGAAAATAATTAAATTTTATCAAAAAATTTCATTAAAAAAAAAAAATAATTGGAATCTGACAAAGAATTAAAAAAAAATTTTTTTTTTTAATAATTAAATTCCTGTAAAAATGTTTATTCTTGAAAAGAATTAAATTCTTTGGAAGAATTTTATTCAAATTTCTTAAATAATTAAATTGCTTTGAAGAATTTTATTTTTTACGAAAATAATTGAATTTTTCGATTAATTAAATTAAAATAGTGTTATAAATAATTAAAATTTTTCGATGAGTTTTATTATTTATGAAAATAATTAAAATCTTGCAATGAAATTTATTTAAAAAATTTTCAAAGAATTTAATTCCTGTAAAAAATTCTATTTGTGAAAATAATTGAATTCCGGAGAAAAATATTATTATTTATAAAAATAATTAATTTCTTGTGAAGAATTTTATTCAAATTTTTTTAAATAATTGGATTTTTCAGAATTTTTTAAAACTTTTTGAAAATAATTAAATTTTATCAAAAAATTTCATTAAAAAAAAAAAATAATTGGAATCTGACAAAGAATTAAAAAAATTTTTTTTTTTTTAATAATTAAATTCCTGTAAAAATGTTTATTCTTTGGAAGAATTTTATTCAAATTTCTTAAATAATTGAATTGCTTCGAAGAATTTTATTTTTTACAAAAATAATTGAATTTTTCGATTAATTAAATTAAAATAGTGCTATAAATAATTAAAATTTTTCGATGAGTTTTATTATTTATGAAAATAATTGAATTCTTGCAACGAAATTTATTTAAAAAATTTTCAAAGAATTTAATTCCTGTGAAAAATTCTATTTGTGAAAATAATTGAATTCCGGAGAAAAATATTATTTATAAAAATAATTAATTTCTTGTGAAGAATTTTATTCAAATTTTTTTAAATAATTGGATTTTTCAGAATTTTTGAAAACTTTTTGAAAATAATTAAATTTTATCGAAAAATTTAGCATTTAAAAAATAGAAAAATAATTGAAATCTGACAAAAAATTAAAAATTTTTTTTAAAATAATTTAATTCACTGTGAAAATGTTTAATTTTGAAAAGAATGAAATTCTTAGGAAGAATTTTATTCAAATTTCTTAAATAATTGAATTTCTTCGAAGAATTTTAGTTTTTACGAAAATAATTGAATTATTTTGAAGATTTTCACAAACATTTTTGACAATAATTGTATTCTATGATCAATTTTATTACAATTTTTCAAATTCATAAAGCATTTTATCAAATTTTTTTAAATAATAGAATTCTCAAGAAAAATTTTATTATTTATGAAAATAATTGATTTCTAGCGAAGAATTTTATTCAAATTTTTTTAAATAATTGAATTCTCAAAAGAAAAATGTATTATTTGTGAAAATAATTGAATTTAAGAAGAATTGTACTAAAAATAATTGAATTGTATTTGTATAGGAAAATTTTATTAACTAAATCTTGTAAAGATCTTTGTCAAAATTTTTTTAAATAATAGAATTTTTAAAAGAATTTTATTTAAATTTTTCGAAATAATTGAATTTTTTAGAACTATTTTTTTCAATTATCTGAATATATTTGAATTCTTTGGACAAACTTCATTAAAAAATTAAAAATAATTGAATTAGTGCGAAGAAATTTTTAAAAAATTGGTAAGCAATTGAATTCCTATGAAATTTTTACTAAAACTTTGTTTAAATAATAGAATTCTGTTAGAAAACTTTATTAAATTAGAAGATATTAAAAATAATTGAAATGAGGAAAATTTTTGAAAATAATTGAAATTTTGACAAGAATTTTATTAAATTTTTTGAAAATAATTGACTTTTGGAGAAGAATTTTATTATTTATAAATTATAACGATAATTAAAATTTTGACGAGAATTTAAAAAAATTTTTAGACATAATTGAATTTATGCGAAGATGTTCATCACTTTTTAAAATAATTGAATTTCTGTAATCAGTTGTTCTTCAAATTTCAATTTAAATTCATTAAAAATTGATATTTTCTAAAATTTCAAATTGAAACCTCTTTGATGTTCATCTATTTATGAATATTGTAAACGCAACTCTTTTGAAATGCAATTAATTTTGAAATTTTTAAGTAAAATTATTCATTAAATAATTTCTAAGTAATAATTTTATGATAGTTCTTCAAGAATTAAGTTATTTAAAAAGAAATTATTGTCAGAAATAGAAAAAATTGAAGGGTTTGTATTAAAATTCTTGTCAATTTCATGAGGCAAACAGAAAAGACCAAAATTCAGAATTTGCTTATAAATTATAAAAATTTAATTCTTTCCAGTACTTTTAATAAAAATCCTCAACTTTTCCCTGATTTTCCTGACCAATTCTAATTTCCCTGACTTCCCTGATTTGTGGCAACCCTGTAATAGAATTGAAAATTTTTATTATTTCGAAAATTTGCAATTATTTCTACTTGTTTATAATTCACATTTCATTCTAAAATTCAATTACACTTTAAATTATTTCTTGAAAGGAAAGAAAGAAAATATTTCTAAATACCATTCGATACTACATCAGAGGAGAAAAATTTCTAAAGACTACAATTTTTCGATATAAAGAAACGTTCTTGAAAAGCCAGTGACTTGAAAAATTAGAAGACTAGAACTAATAATTTTCTCAATTGCAATAAAAAGTCAAATATATATAAGCTTCTACTGAATCGATTCTCCGCTTCCTGTTCTATAGGCAAAGATTGATATTAAAATTGCCATGCACTGATGAATCTCTCTCAGAGTCGTTTTCCTGTCATTAAAGTTGTCATCATTATCATCAGTCGTTGTTGTTCAGTCTTCGTTTCAAGAAGAAAAGAGACAGAGAGAATACGAAAGAATGAATGGTAAAAAAAAAGAATGAAAAGAAGACACGATTGTTAGTGGTCAAGTAAACGACTGCGAAAATTACTCAAAGAGAGGGTGACTTGACAATTTGAAAACTCGAATATTGACACTTTCTTTTCATCCGCAGGTTAAATTACTTCCCAAGCAAGGAACATTCTTATCCCGTAAAACGAGGCAAGCCAACCAACCATTCGAAACAACTTTTCGATTACAGGTGAGAGAGACAACTATAAAAACAACATTCAATTCACATTATTTTTACTCGAACCCCCCAAAAAAGGAGACTATTTAATTTTAACAAAGAAAACACAAAAAGTTAGATAAAAGAAAAATTCGCAGAATCATTTTGTTTGAGAAGAAAAAAAATGTCAATAAAGAAATTACGATTCCTGCGTCATGTTTTCATTGACCGCACTGATCTCTCCATTTTATTAATTGCTATTTTTTTTCTTCAATTAACTACTTATGCAATTCAATCGTTTTTCCCCCTTTTTTTTGTCAATTTTTATCGTTTTAAAGAAAAAAAACTAAAAAAGTGATTCACACTCAAAAAAGTTTCACCTTTTTACATCATTTACTTGCTTCAAATTAATATTTATTTAATTATAAACATCTAATCGGTCACTTGATTCAATAATAAATCTTTTTTCACCGCATTTCTATTCCACTTTAAAAAACACCTCAATTTTCTCCTCATTTTATAAAAAAAAATTAAAATTAATAACCTTCCACATATACGAATGCTAATATAATTAATTACAATTATAATTAATTGTTTTAGGTTCATCTACCAAGAAATCAATTATACGTTTCGAGAGTGAGTCCAAAAATGAACTTGGGAGATATTCTCGAGGAAGTGTGCCGCGAGAAAAATCTCGACATGAAGAAGTACGAGCTTCGTCATCCCGGTGAGTGTACACTCACATATATATACACATTTATATTTCTACATATTGAAAAAGGAAAGAAAAAAAATCAAAACTAATGATTCGTGTAACTGTTGATTATTGCGTGTGAAATCACATACAACCAACCGCAGACTTCAATTATTCTTTACGAACAAATAAAAAGGATCGTTTGAAAAATAATGATAATGATGATGTATCGCTCTCTCTGCCGTGCTACTATCTCTTTCTTTCACCAAAACAACTTTTCTCTATTATTATTAACTATTTTTCCACTATTAACCTGTCACTATTCAGTACCCACTTCATTATCTATTGAAAGAATTACCATCTTTCATTGCATTCGAAAAATTACTTGAAATAACTTTACCTTAAAGTTGAAATTTACACACGAATCCCGATACTGAATTTGTCCACTGAAACAGAAAATAAAACGTTTAAAAAAAATTATTGTAAAATAATAATAATGAAAATAAAACCAAAAACATTCGGACAACATTAAACAATATCAATAAAATCAGTTAATTATCAATCAAATCAAATATATATCTACGATATTTTCTACACATTATATGTACAGTTGAAATATAATTGAAAATTGCTTGACAAATAAAGGATAAAATTGCCCCGAGATTACTTTATTGACTTCAATATTACGTTGGCAAGTTTTGATATGCGTTTTAAAGAGTAATTGCGGCGACTAGTTTCGAGATCATTATCCGGATTTTAATGCGAAAGTAATGTGTGGCGAATGTATGATCGAGTCGGATCGGAAATCATCCAATTTGCGGTCTCCCAAGTCATGGACATACACTTGATGTCTTTTGATTTCCCCCTTTACTTTTTTTTTCATCATGTTATTTAACTCAATCAAGTATTCCGCACTGTTAATTTTTACATTTTCAATTAAATATTCTCTCCACGATTCTAATTTCCTCGTGAATTATTCATTGTTTTTTTTTAATTAACAAAACATTGCGATAATTCTCTAAAAATCTGAATCAGTTAAAATTTTAACTAAAGATTTAAAAGAGAGGGAAAAAGGATCGAATTAGGGACTTTCACCTTCTGGAAAAGGAAGACTTTTTCCCATATTAGACGGATTTAGTAAAACCACCACCGGATTTAGATGATGACTTTCGCAATTGAAGGCACTTGTATTCCGCAACAAGGTCTGTAATACAACTCTGCAAAGACGGAATTGCATACTCGTGTATACGATTGCGCAACTGAATAATATTCACGCGATTAGAAATGAAATTCAGAATTTTGTACTAAACGGAAAGAAAAATTACCGAAATAT